>NC_088295.1:38442584-38788008 GCF_032854445.1 Liolophura sinensis
TAATATTGAGTCACTGAGTCTGTTTTCTGTTGCTGTTTCAATACCGTAACATAGTCATTAAATCTGACAGTTCATACTGGCAGGAGACACGCATTCCCTTCACTATATATCCATACTAGCCTGCTTGTTTAAATTATCGCAGGCGCCTCCGTGGCTCACTGGTTAGAGCACTAGCCCAGCGTGATGACCCAAGATGCCTCTCACCAATGCGGTCGCTGTGAGTTCAAGTCCAGCACATGCTGGCTTTCTCTCCGGCCGTACGTGGGAACGTATGCCGACAACCTCCATCAATCAAATAAATAAATAAAATAAAAAATCGATATCGTCTTTGCCAGTGAATACCACATTCACTGAAGAGGGAAACGCCAAAAAATAATTATCGTTTTCCATGATTGTTGAGCCCTAATATGTAAGTGAAGTCTTTCAGTTATTACCCTGTGAAAAAGGCTCCTTTCATCACTGCATATTCCCATTCCTGGGCAAAACAGATGTATTATAAAGTACCTTTCACAAGTAGACTGCTTCGATAGTTAAATTCATTCGTCCGTCATGATAACTTACATCTCGACCATGTTAAATTTCTGTCAAAGATCTCCAATGTAGATCCTTTCGGTGCTGTCTTGCGCAGGCCTATACCAATGATCTGGTGGCCACAGTCAGTTAATACTTCCGTTCATGGGCCGCCGTCAGCTACAATTGGTCAACCCATACATCAGCCCATGTATTTTTCTGTACGTCGCATGTAATATCGACAGTTCGCGTCTGTTTTGGCACAGGATAAGTCAACCAAATAGTACGTTTATATCTCTTGTGACATCAAGCGAAGAATCAGCTGCCAATGATCGTTAAAGACTTACTAAATGGCAGTGGAATTTTATTTTTACTTTATTAAGTTATTGCCATCTGAATTCTATCTTGGCGGACCTAAGCGGTATTTGAAGATTAATGGACAACTAAACATTCAGCGTATTGTCTAAGTAGCAAGTTTTGTTTACATTTGATACAAATACCTTGGTTAAGCCACACAGAGGCTTAGAGTTATATGTTATATCAACCCTTCCGGGGGGAGGGAAAAACTGAACAGAGAATATCAGCTAAACTTTCTTTGCTTCTCAGTACAGATCCGAAGTGGTATTCTGTTTTATTTCTACCGGAGCAACCACTTAGAATGCTAATGACAAAGCTTTCTACCTAGACTACAGTTGTCAGTCACTAATAACATCTTGCGTCAGAACTGGCTCAATGCGACATTCAGTAATAAGAAGAAAGCATAAGGTGCCTCTATCTGTACGATGTTTGTCGCCTTTGTGAATCAAATTCAACGTATTAAAGGTTGGTATAAAACATAATCGATGTGGCTATGCTTGGTAACATATCTGTGACGGCATATTACAAAAAATTCACCCCATTCTTTTTAATTGAAATATTTACGCTTTATCCCACTCTTCCCTAAAGAAACACGTCAGACTATCAAAGACTGCATTAATGTAGGAGGTATCGTTTAGACGTACAATCTATACCGCATGAAGCGTGAGCGGATGTAACGTAATAATATTAGTACTTGTGAATCATTTGGATAACGCTTCCGTTGGATTCAACTGGAACGTGCTTTTGACAGTCTCAGGCCCTTTAATTGCAAGCCGGGTTCCACCTTTTGGTCATGGTTTAGAACTTCCTGTTAACCTGTTATTGTCTCTCAGCTAAAGCGGCACGCTGTCTTTCTAGGACAGGCCACTGAGCTGCCTTTATTTGGTGATATGAACAAATTCCCTTTCAACAACAAAGATACCTGTATTGCAATGGTTTTAATTTTGCGTAGATAATCTCATGATTTGTACGGATCAGAGGATATTTGGAACATCCGCAGACATTAATTTAGACTTCGATATTTCATCGAAATATTTGCACAGTAGAATAATTGAAAACAATGTTGTCATAACAAAGGTAACCAAAACCCGGATTTTCTGATGATATATAGCACATTCGCAATATTGCCCTTCCGTTTTGATTTCATGGATTTACCATCATGATCAGTTGTTATTGGCATTTATCTACGACCACTGCTTATCCGATTTAGTTCTGCTAACAAACCGGAATGCAAGCTTGGTGTTAAGAGAGACCCCTGCAAACATTCAATAGAGGCAAGCTGAATGTTGGATAGAGATTTTGCTCAGAGACATAGATTTCTAAGGTGTGTTCAACAAACAAAAGGCAGTCTTCGGCGGTTATTCATTTCTTGGTTAAGTCACAACTTATTACTTCGCCGTAGGCAATTTGTCTTCTGGTACGAGAACTACTGACAGACATATACCAAAGTGACTTTAAACGATTAATGTTCTTGGTAACGAACACCCCATCATTTTTCTGCACACTTAAAGCTGTAGAGTCATTTAAACACAGGGCTATTTTGGGCACAATGGCGTCATACCTTTCAGCCACCCTGACTCGTGCAGTGGTTATATGCTATCAGTAGATATGTGGTTGTAGGCTTCACTTTGTTGGCCGTAACCCGTTGGGACGTCATGTTTGATCAGTTAGGATAGGTTATTCGCTCTGGTGATATATTCAGGGGTTTGCTATGTGTTACTAAATCGGCCGGTCCAGTTTCAGCCAACTGAAACCACCGTGCTCTTGACTAAGTCACGTAGAATACCTACTCTCAACCGTTATACAGACAGAGCGTTGCTGCTGACTCGGGTCAAGACTACTGAACCTCCAGCTGTACCACGGATCGAAACGAGCGATCGAACAACAGTGGGAGGCCTTTAGTGCACTTTGATGGTGGGAATCTTGTCTGTTATCGGCGAAAAACCAAACCGATATGTGCTGTATGGTGGACAAATTGCGAGGCCAAGTTTTATGCAGCCATCCATCAACCCAGAATGTCAACATCTTTAACTCCATGCCACATGGAGTTAGAGAGTTCACATTAACGTTTTGTTAAGGTGCAGCGTTAAGGTACAGAGTAGCACATGAATTGGTCTCTTTTTACATCACTGAACACGGGCCAAAGAATAGGCTTTGGACAAAAACCACAGCAATAACATTGACGTTTTGTGGAGGTGCAGCGTTAAGGTACAGAGTAGCACATGGGTTGGTCTCCTTTTTACATTACTGAACACGGGCCAAAGGGTAGGCTTTGGACAAAACGCCTCTGACATTTACTCAGTGTCGTTAAACTACTAATACTGCACAAGGCGCAATGCCGCCAATTTACCCTCTGTAAAAATGATTCCCAACTAGCTGACCACCCATACTATAACTGGCTTCAATCGCAAATTGTTTTAACAGGTAATTGATTTATTCGATAGCAGGTACCCAATAATATTTCACTTGTGCGAGGATTTCACTGGTGAGAGGAAACCGGAAAAAGCCCGGGGGAAACCCACAACCAGCGGCCGGTTGCTGACAGACCTTCTCACGTACGACTGAACAGTGATTTGAGAGTTATCGACCAATGTATTTCCTAATATGGGTTTTTGTGAGCAGTCTAATGGTGGATTTTATTTGGTGTGATCATAATCAGAGGCAAAAGTGATAAAATTTTCTGTTGGTCATGACGTGTACATATGACCAAAATTTTGTATTGTAATATCAAACATCTTCAATTATAAGACCAACTGGCGAATACTGGAAGAAAAGCAAATGGTGCTTAAACTTTCTGGCAATAGCGTCTGTCGTTTAATCCATCCTGGAATAAGATTAAGAGTGGCTGCTACATATTAATGTGCATGCATCGCTTTTAAGTTCTGCTTACCCAAATAAAGTACTAGTATCTAATCCAAATCAGCAAAAGGCATTTACAACAATGTAGTTAAGAAACTAGAAATCAGTACGTTAAATCTTCCAAGGAGGTTCAAAGCCTCGGTGACAGCGCCGAGAGATAATTCGTCACAGTGATACAGATAAACCACTAAGTCGAAGGAACAATCCTGTAACAATTGTTCGCGGGCAGGCTCTGCTTACTGGCGCTTTCAAAAACAATTGACGTACAAGTGAGATTCAAAACGGATTCGTTTGGTACTTTTTACCATTAGTTAGAGTTTAAGATTTGTCCCCTTGAAGTCTGGATATTTTTGTGTTGAAAACGACATGATATTCAGTTAAACCAGTTTAAACCAGCCAGTATGTGAAAATTTTGTAGAATGTCATTTACTAATAAAGTTATCTGATAATTACCTTTTGGTGTCCACAGGTTTGACTTGATTTATTTTAGTGCATTCACAACCAAGGAACCCACTTGCAGCACAGATAACAAAAAATAAAAACCTGACACAGCGATTGAGGAAAATGAACACGAAACACAAATATAACCGATCGCAGTCATTACATGTTAAATGCTATCTTGAGTAATGTTAAATTATCCAAAACAGTCAGCAGGTATGCTTGGTCATGCGTCGGCACAAAGAAGCAAATCCCTTTATATGATGCTAGATAATGCTGTAATTGCAATTGGCGGATGCAAGGCTGTTCACTCAATGGGTTATTAACAATGTGAATAAGGCAGATAGATGGAAAACTGGTTCATCAAAAGGTTCTTCGTTTGTTCGCTCGGCAGTAGTACCACTCCTGAATAGATTGTACTGCTCATTTTCATGGTATGACAATCGATATAAAGACAAAGGCTGGAGATAATACGTCTTTTACACGTCTTTTTGTCGTCTCTGATAGCCTTTTGCTGAAACCTTCATACGTTATGGTTAGTATGATGACTTGCAATTATCATAACCACTGTTTTGGAGGTCTTGGTTGTGACATTAGCCTGCCTTTCGCCTACCCGCGTTTACATTAGACAGTCTCGCCCTGTTAACATAACCCCTACTGTACTCCCCAGGGGATTCTGTACAGGTCTCTAATGGAGCCAGCAAATTACGAGGAATGTCAGCTGAACATTATGACTAATGGAATTTGTTACAAGTCTCCTCCAAAGTGTAAACTTGACAGCGTGCGCCCTTCCCGATGCAATCCTTTTGTCCAATAGATAACCACTTTTTTAGTGTCAGCCCGTGTTGAATACGCCTGATTGAGTGTTTACACAGGTTACTTGTTATAGCGGATCATTAGACGCTTACGTCTAGCGGTTTTGTGTACGGTGCTCAAACGCAATTTTCGTTAATGGACGTCGAATTTACAGACGCATTGTTTGGGGGTTTTAGTTACGGCACGAGGAAGTTTTTCTCTTAGATCTGACAGAAAAGCTGTAATAGATTGGTGCAAGTAGCGCTGGTGTTGCGAAGGCACATTTTAATACAGTCTGAACAGTGACAATCTGAAGAAAACCAATTCTCGACAAAACAATAGACTTTGTTCGAGTTCGAGTTATAAGAAGCAATGAGGCTTTTGATTAACAGTGGGGTTGTTTTTCTAGAATTTCATTTCACACAGAATCATTATTATTAGTCTATTGCACACATTTATACAATCATGACCGTTTATGCTCTATTCTGGACTCCGACAGCTTTCCAGACTTTTTTGTAGCAAGTGTTGTTATTCTGAATTAAAACTTGGCGGATGACTTCAACCTCCAAATTACCATCTGCAACAAAGTTATGATCTCTTTTCTGAGAGTTTGATTATAATTATTATTATGACGGCTCAAACCGGCAGGGGACATGCATTAGCTTCATCATATATCCGTAATAACCTACTTGCTTGAACTTAGTTGAACAGCTTGCATAAGACATCGCTATCCACTTCTTCTGCAAATAACACATTCAGTGAAACGGAAGACGCCAAAAATAACTATCGTTTTCCGTAATTGTTGAGCACTAATATGGAAATAAAGTCTTTTAGTCATTGAACTGCGAAAAAGTCTCCCTTCATCACTGCATATTTTTGCATTCCTGGGTAAAACACCTGTATCATAAAGCACCTTTGAAAAGGAGATTGTTTCGGTTATAAAAATACATTCGCCTTTTATAACAACATTCGTCTCGACCATGCTAAATTCCTGCCAAAGAACTCTAATGTAGATCCTGTCATTGTTGTCTTTCGCAGACCTATACTGATGATGTGGTGCGCATCGTCAATTAATACTTTCGTTGATGGGCCGCCGTCAGTTACAATTGGTCAACCCATACATCAGCCTGGGTATTTCTGTATGTCCCATGCAATACTGATAATCCACGTCTGTTTAGGTAAAGGTTAAGGCGTCGAAATGGTACGTTTATATTTCGGTAACCATCAAACAAAGAATCATTACTGTCAGTCATTGTTAAAGCTCTGATAAATGGCAGTGAAAATTTCATTTTTACTTCTTCGATGTTAAGTTATTCCTATTTGAAGCCTATCTTGGCCTAAATAAGCTGTGAGTTATGGAAAGCTAAACATTCAACGTAGTGTCTAAGTAGGAAGTTGTGTTAACATTAGATATAGCAATAAATAAAAATTGCTGGGCTGGGCTAAGACACACAGAGGCTTAGAGTTATGTCTTATATCAACCCTTCATGCAGAAGGGAAGAACTGAACAAAGAATATCAGCTAAACTTCCTTTGCTCCTCACACAGATGCGAAGGTATATTCTTTTTTATTTCTGCCGGAGCAACCACTTAAAACGCTAAAAACAAAACTTTTTACTTATACTACAATAAGTCACAAATAACTTAACGTAACTTAAATTTAACGTATGAAATGCATAAAACATAATCGAGTTTCGTTGATGTGGAAATGATTTGTAATGTACTTATAATGGCACCTTGTTACAAAAAATTCACTCCACTAATTTTTTTCTTGTCATTCTATACGCGTTATCGCTCTGTTTTCTAAAGAAACACATCAGGCGATCCAAAGACTAGGCTAATGTAATAGGTATTATTTAGACAAACAATCTATACCGTCTGAGCCGTGAGCGGATGTAAGGTGATAAATTTAGCACTTGGGAATTATTCGGAGAAGGCTTCTGTTAGATTCAAATGAAACGTGCTTTTGACTGTCTCGGGTGCTTTAATCGCAACCCGGGTTTAACCTTTTGTTCACGGTTTTGAACATCCTATTGACCTATTATTGTCTCTCAGCTAAAAGTGGAACACTGACTTTAGCACAATCCTTCCAGAACAGGCCACTGAGTTGCATTTATTTGCTCATATCAACAGATTCTCTTTTAATATAGCAAAGATCCTTTAAAGATTTTAATTTTGTGTAGATAATGTCATAATTTGTACGGATCTGCCGTACATATTTTATTTCGGCCATTGTAACGAGGAGGGTATGTAATCCTTAAACCATTCTTCCAACTAACCTTCTCGGATGTCGAAAAACACGTACACTTTTGACTAAGCAATCAGACCGAAATAGACAAGACGTCCTTCCAGGATTGGCTGAGTAGGTGCAAGACAGGACATTTGAAAGTAATGAAGTCAAACTAAATTGGACAGTGGGATAGAAAACATTTATTGTCCTTCAGACGAGACACGATGTAGTTTTTAAAACTGTCAATGTCCTGGTAATTAGATGAGATAAAATTCTTCTTCAGCGAACTGAAAGTCCACAAATGTGTCCGAGGATAGAAAACCTTTATTCCAGGGCAGACAAGACAGATTATGTTTCAGAATCTCCCAGTGTTGAGCAATTCAATTAAGAGTCGTGTTCCTATTGAGAAATCCTGTCTACCCATTCCCAGTCTTCAAAATCCCTCAGTCTTCAAACTCACCGTGCTAAACCAGGTTAACTAAGTTTAATGTGTTTTACAGTAAAAATTTGTGTTTTAGGAACATAACAAATCCCTTCCCATTATGAAGGAGTGAAAGGCTTTTAGATACAGTCCTATAAACTTGTACACCATGTAAAAATTGCAAACAGCAAATCTATAATTTAAATGCTACAGCATTCTGTTAGCCTGTTTATAAAAAACCACAGGAGATCTAATAAAACAAAATCTGACTGGCGCAGTTTTCTCGTTCGAAGATTTGTCATCCTGTAATGATTGAGGATTGCTGCTCATTAATTATCGTTTTAACTCATAAACGAATTTAAAACGATAATTTTCATTTTCGTCTTGAAGGTTTAAGATAATTCTTAGTAATAAAACAAAAATACATAAGATGAATCACAACTTTAGGGCAGTAAACTGTTTCAAAGTTAAAAATAAAGAAAATACTAAGCTAACATGACGTATATTTTTGGAAAAATAGTATATAAATAAGCATTTAAAATGTCTGCCTTTTCTGACATTTTTGGAACATATTTTTCTCAACTGTTGGAACAGTTCTAAAAAAATAAATTGGGCTATGTTTCTAGAAATTGTTTAATGGTCTCTCATTTGACACACACTCTGCTTTAGTCTTTCCATTCCTTTTACGGCTACATTGTAAGGCTGACTTAAGTCAAAGACAACGTAATGTCCAAAACTGGTAAAAATTTGTGAAAATCTTTTGGGATAAGCGTGTTAAAATTGTAGACACTCTCAGTAATTCCACATCAGGTTTCTCGTTATCTTATCGTTATCCGGCTGTAATTGGTTATTCGTCGCACCTCGGTCTTCCCAGCTTGCTGCGTTAAATCTACACTGATACAAATCACTCCACGTTCGTATGTAAATGAACTTACATCTGGTAAGTACTGCTTCGTGATTTAGGCCTGAACGACAATCTGTTTATGAAGCAAAAATCCTCCTTGTCAACTGATTTCAACAAAAGGGCAGATACAACAAAATCAACAGCACTGGATTGAAACTCCCAGTGCCATTTTTAGATTTTATTCAAGAAGACATCAACACTTTTTTCTAGGGCATCGCCCTTGGTCATCGGGCAGTGATGACCTTCCACCCGCGCGGTGCTACTATTTAGGTCGATATAACATCAATCACTAGAGTGTTCAGGTACCCACAGTCAGGCTGACCGGGGCACATCGGCACATGTTTTCCATACACAAACTTTAATGAAAATAAAAGATTCACACAGAATCCAAGGGAACACGTGCCTCCAGTAAGACACTGGTTTGTGGGAATGTCGATGAAACAAAGTTGCACATGAGACGTGGTATGAATACAAAGGCCTGCAGTCGTGCAGTGCCATACATATCACTCTATACTGTAACTTAAATATGAATTCATAATCGCTAAATCTTTACACATTGAGTCTCATTGGATGACACTGGAATGGTTAACTGCTTTGAAATCATACAATTCAATTTTTCTCTCCAGCACAATACTTGGCAGACACTTCGTAGGCCTACAGTTTCTGATTTGGTGTACTTTTCTTGTCACCGTCGTGCATGTAAGATTTTAGTCGTGTGAAATAATGTCATGATCTACTAGACATGTTTATGCTGATCCGTGTAATCAAATCGTAACAATGTGCGGTGCGACGCTAGTCTTATGTTAACCAGTCTCTTCATCATCGTAAATAACTGTTACGCAAACTTGGGCTCTGTACGGTCATGTTTACGTACACGTGCAGAGGAATTGAGTCGACCCCGATAAATATCACTGCCATTCATAAGATATCCGTAAGACGCCTGCTTTTCTTCATAGCCAGTTTTGACTTAATCAAACTTTTAAGTAGACTGAAGAGTTTATGTTTGACTCCCAAGAAATTAGGACAAATGTCATCTTCTACCACCAGAAAGTAAGACCTGTGATGGTGTTTTGATTTTAGCCTTAAATCAGAAGTCTTGGCGGAATCAGCCCCTGAACTGGGTACGTTTTATGAAGCAACTCCAAACTTAAATTAAGAATTGCACGTGCTTTAAAAGCAAACTGGGTACTGGAAAGATCTGAAATTGTTGTTTTGTACATTGTTTTACAGTGAAGAATCACAGTAAACATTTTAAACTTCCTACAGCAAAAGAGTTTAATGGAAGCTGTGGTTTCTTTTTATTTTAAATTCAAAGCATACAAGTATTTATGTACATTTACTGTTTACAGCTTGATGTTCTCCATTTATGCTGACGTGTAATTCTTCTGAGGTTAAACCCATGTTTATTTTTGGCTGCCTTTATTCGGACTTGGCTGCCAGTAATCTCACTTTGCCATGCTAGTCACGCATAACTCTCAATAAGACAGGCTCTTTTCTTTACCACCATATCTGCGTTCCATATGTGTGCGGACAAGCTGTTCCGAGAGCCTCGGGCTTCCCTGGATCTCATTCTGAAGCTTTAAATCCCGAATGACTTGACGCCAATAAACTCTAATACGTATGGTTATCCTCTCGTCATATATTTGGGGGTATTTTCTTGCTTCAGGGGACATTTGCAACATCTGTAGACGATAGTGGTTGACTTCAATATTTGATCGAAATGTTTGTCCAGTGGAATAATTGAAAACAATGTTGTCATAAGCAATTACGGTGACAAAAATCCCCACTTTCTGACCACATTTTACACATTTGATAACACGTACGTGTGTTGGAACAAACCTGGATGCAATCTTGGTGTAAAGAAACCCCTCTATAAACATTCAACAGATAAGCTGAATGTGTCAAACTTGGATACGGATTTTGTTCAGAGACAGAGATTTCTAAGAGTGGTCCAACAAACAAGAGACGATCTTCGGCTGCTGGTTATTTCTGGTGAAGTCGCTACTTGTTACGTCGCTGTAGACAAGTTCTCTTCTAGTACAAGCACCACTTACAGACATATAACAAAAGTGACTTTAAACGATTAATGTTCCTGGCTGAGTATCGAAGACCTCATCACTATTCTGTACACATAAATCTAGGTCATTTAAACACAGGGCTATTTTGGGCACAACGACGTCATACCTTTCAGCCACCCTGACTCGTGCAGTGGTTATATGCTGTCAGTAGACATATGGTTGTAGACTTGGCTTTATTGGCCGTAACCCGTTGGAACGTCCTGTTTGATCAGTTAGGACGGGTAATCCGCACTGGTAATATAGTCAGGGGTTTACTATGTGTTCCCAAATCGACCGGTCCAATTTGGAGAGTTGTTGCTGACTCAGGTCAAGGCTACTGAACCTCCAACTGTACCACGGATCGAAACGAGCGATCGAACAACAGTTCACTTTGATGGTGGGAATCTTGTCTATTATCGGCGAAAAACAAAACTGATGTGTGCTGTATGGTGGACAGATTGCGAGGCCAAGTTTTATGCAGCCATCCATCAACCCAGAATGTCAACATCTTTAATTCCATGCCACGGGTTACAGAATTCACGTTAACGTTTTGTTAAGGTGCAGCGTTAAGGTACAGAGTAGCACATGAGTTGGTGTCCTTTTTACATTACTGAGTGAGTGCTTAGGGTATGACGACGAAGGAATCCTTAGAGTGAATGTAATGTACATCCTTGTTGCAGGAAGGAAGTGCTGCTTCACTGAGAAGGCAAGTAAGCCGGCCCGTCCGAGCCATTATACTGATACGGGTCAACCAGTCGTTGCGCTATTCCCTTCATGCTGACGCCAAGCGAGGAAAATTCCTCTTTTAAGGTCTTAGGTGTGACTGGACCCAGGACTGACCCTGGATCTACCGCTCCCGAAGCGGACGCTCTACTGTCTGCGCGTTCGGGGCCGGTGCTTTTACATTACTGACTGGCTTTGGACTAGAACGCCTCTGACATTTACTCGGTGTCGTTACGTTTCCAACGTACGACTGAAAAGCGATTTGAGTGAGTGCTTGGGGTTTAACGTCGGACTCAACAATTTTTCATTCATATCCTTAGGAATCCTTAGGGTGCATGTGCGTGTAATGTGACTCCTTGTACCAGGACGGATTTCCACCGTTCTTTTATCTAGTGCTGCTTCACTGAGATGACTTATTGAAGGCAAGTAAACGCCCCGCCAGAGCCATTATACTGATACGGTCGTTGTCGTTGCACTATCCCCTTCATGCTGAAGGGGAACGCCAAGGAAGACTTTTAAAATCTTAGGTGTGACTCGATGAAGAATGGATCCTGGATCTATACTTCCGAAGCGGACGCTCTATCAACTGTGCTATCCGGGCCGGCGATTTGAATGTTATCGACCAATGTATTTCCTAATACGGGTTATTTTTGTGAGCAGTTTTAATGGTGGATTTTATTTGGTGTGATCATAATCAGAGGCAAACGTGATAAAATTTTCTGTTGGTCATGACGTGTACATGTATGACCAAAATGTTGTATTGTAATATCAAACACCTTCAATTACAAGACAAATTGGCGAATACCGGAAGAAAAGCAAATGGTGCTTAAACTTTCTGTCGATAGCGTCTGTCGTTTAATCCAACCTGGAATAAGATTAAGAATCGCTGCTACATATTAATGTGCATGCATCGCTTTTAAGTTCTTACCCAAATCAAGTACTAGTATCTAATCCAAACCAGCAAAAGGCATGACAACAATGTAGTTAAGAAACTAGAAATCAGTACGTTAAATCTTCCAAGGAGGTCCAAAGCCCCAGTGACAGAGTGGAGAGATCATTCGTAACATTGATACAGATAAACTGCTAAGTCGAAGGAGCAATCCCGAAACAAATGTCGGCGGCAAACTGCGCTTACTGGCGACTTTTGGCATACAAGAACAACTGATGTACAAGTGAGCTTTAAAACGGATTCCTTTGCTACTTTCTACCATTAGACAGAGCTTAAGATTTGTCCCCTTGAAGTTTGGACACTTTTGTGTTGAAAACGACATGATATTAAGTTAAGCCCTAGTACGTGTCGTCATGAGGCTTATGGCTATTTCCGGAACATAATCCAAAGAAATTACCTCCAGTCTTCATCGTCACTGGACTTGGCTGTCCACATACACTACTAAAATCAAAGATTACTCACAAACACTACGCGGAGGACAGACAACTTCCATGTAGATTGTGTTCAGCGTTTAAGAGATGGCTGCTCTACTAGCCTGAAAGGTTAAGAGGTTTAAATATATTACAGCAAAAGAGGCTGGCTAAAGTAGATTTTACAAATGTATTTTGAATGGTTCGGTAAAATATAAGATAGATATTATGCCAACTTCAGGGTATTTACCACGCCCTGTAACAAGCTATATCCATGCTTAAAAACGGTTCTGACAGCTTAATTAACATAACTGAAGGCTGCTGCTAGTCTTTGGATAATTTGATCACGAGTTTGTGGCCATATTCTGCCGTTTGGTTTCTAGATGAAGGAAACCGGAATGCCTGGAGAATAGTTCTTCATAGCTGTGGTGGTGGTGGTGGAAGTGGATGTTGGGGTGCTCAATAACCAGTCAAATTTCGATAGCCGTGTAACATGAAAATTGTGATAGCAAAAGTGATCTTACTCAGTGTCAAATCCATTGTGAACTTTAACAATCGTACAACTACTGCTGCCCGTATGCATTCTTCAACAAAACCAAAAAATATAAGACCAGTTTAAACCAGTGAGTATGTGAAAATTTTATAGAATGTCATTTACTAATAAAAGTTATCTGGTAATTACCATTTAGAGGCAAATCCGAGAAAAATTTCTCCATTCAGGAAATTTAATGTGTTTAATATCACTGATGCCATAAAGATCTTTCCGTTGGGCCTCCACAGATTTGACTTGATTTAGTTCAATACATTAACGACCAAGGGACCCACTTCAAGCACAAATAACAAAAAATAAGAACCTGACACAGTGATTGAGGAAAATGAACATGAAACACAAATATAAACGATCACAGTGATTACAAGTTAAATGCTATCTTGAGTAATGTTAAATAATCCAAAACAGGTATTGCAAGTATTATGGGAAATTTCCAGCTTCCCGATGGACTGATCACGACCCCATGCCAGGTTCTAAACAAGCTGACCTCTTGAGAATTTTCTGACACATTCACCGCGTGAGGTGTCGTCTTCTGAAATTCCAAACAATTTGACCATGCTAGTTTCCTAGGCTGTATTCATCGGAAATACAGCACTCTGACAACTGAGCTATAAGGAAATTCCCACAAGCTACTTTCAGCATAAGTACCTAAAAGTGGTTCCTGTTACTACACCTACTCAAGTGGTACACATCTTTACATAGAAATGGTTATATATTGTCCCAGTCTTTAACGTTATCCGGGCTGATCCATTACACATTGTAACAGGATGCACATGCGCTAGTCAGTAGGTATGTTTGGTCAAGCGTCGGCACAAAGAGGCAAATCCCTTTATATGCTGCTAGACAATGCTGTAATTGCAATTGCCGGATGCAAGGCTGTTCACTCAGTGGGTTTTTAACAATGCAAATATGGCAGATAGATGGAAAACTGGTTCATCAAAAGATTCTTCGTTTGTTCGCTGGGCAGTAGTACCACTCCTGAATAGATTGTACTTATTTTCATGGTACGACAATCGATATAAAGACCAAGGCTGGAGATAATACGTCTTTTAGACGTCTCGTTGTCGTCTCTTGATAGTTTTTTTTTTCTCGAACCTTTATATTTCGTGGTTAGTATGATATATTGCAATTATCATAAGCACTGAGATCTTGATTGTGACATTAGCCTGCCTTTCGTTTACCCTCCTTGTCCACGGTTCGTGGCCGCGTTTACATTAGACAGTCTCGCCCTGTTAGCTTAACCCCTACTGTGCTCCCCAGGGGATTCTGTACAGGTCTCAGATGGAGCCAGCAAATTACGAGGAATGTCAGCTGAACATAACGACTGATGGAATTTGTTACAAGTCTCCTCCAAAGTGTAAACTTGACAGCGTGCGCATTTTCCGACGCAATCCCGTTGTCCAATAGATAACCATTTTGTTAGTGTCAGCCCGTGTTGAACACCCCTGATTGAGTGTTTACACAAGTTGCCGTTACTTGTTATAGCGGATCATTAGACGCTTACGTCTAGCGGTTTTGTGTACGGTGCTCAAACGCAATTTTCGTTGGACGTCGAATTTACAGACGCATTGTTTGGGGGTTTTAGTTACGAGGAAGTTTTTCTCTTAGATCTGACAGAAAAGCTGTAATAGATTGGTGCAAGTAGCGCTGGTTTTGCGTAGGCGCATTTTAATACAGTCTGAACAGTGACAATCTGAAGAAAACCAATTCTCGACAAAACAATAGACTTTTGTTCGAGTTATAATAAACAATGAAGCTTTGATTAACAGTCTTGGCTCTAAGTTGCGGTTAAGGTAATTTTTATTACCAGACCACTAACTCAAACAGAGCAGAACAAAAAACTGAAAAGAGAACTTGACATCTCGTCGATGAAATCTCACATCGCATTATTACTAAGACATACTCTTGTTACGTGGGTTTTTTTTCCCTAGAATTTCATTTAACACAGAATCATTATTATTGGCCTATTACGTACACATTTATACACCCTTAATACATGGTGTACTTCTGTATTATAACAGACACAGTTACATGATAGACAGAATCTTTAAACGGCATTCTCAACCAAATTGCAGTGATAATTAATTTAAAGGAAATTGTCTTTACTAGTATTTTTATTTGATCGGTGTTTATATACATATATACATGTTATATGTATATGTATATGTTACCTATTTAGGACGGCATCCAGCTTTATAGTGGAAGAGCCCGGGGGGAAGAGTCCATCGGCAGGTTGCTTGCAGATCGTCTCACGTACGACAGGAAAGGAAGTCAGCATGAACTGGACTTAAACTCACATCAACTGCACTGCTGAGAGGCTCCGCGCTTGCACAATGATCACCCTGTCACAGGGGCTCCAGTCATTAGTGGTGAGTTACATATATTTTATGATATTAGTCCCCGACAGATAAACTTTTACACCTCGTTTATCGGTCCGTTACGAAATCAGTTTTCCAGACTGCATTTTGTTTTGATTTACTGATTAATTTCGAATTTCGGACCCCCCTTCTTCTGCGAATACCACATTCAATAAAACTGGAAACGACAAAAATAATTATCGTTTTCCATAATTATTGAACACGTATATGGAAATAAAGTCTTTCCGTCATTGAACTGCGAAAAAGTCTCCCTTCATCACTGCATATTTTTGCATTCCTGGGTAAAACACCTGTATCATAAAGCACCTTTGAAAAGGAGATTGTTTCGGTTATAAAAATACATTCGCCTTTTATAACAACATTCGTCTCGACCATGCTAAATTTCTGTCAAAAAAATCCAATGTAGATCCTGTCATTATTGTGTTTCGCAGACCTATACAGATGATGTGGTGCGCATCGTCAATAATTACTTTCGTTAATACTTTCGTTGATGGGCCGCCGTCAGTTACAATTGTTCAACCCATACATCAGCCCGGGTATTTCCGTACGTTCCATGTAATACTGATAATCCACGTCTGTTTTTGGTACAGGATAAGGCGAAGAAATGGTGCGTTTATATCTCAGTAGAGGCCAAACGAAGAATTATTACTGCCATCTATCGTTAAAGCCTTGCTAAATGGCAGTGAAAATTTCATTTTTACTTTTTCGATGTTTCGAAGTTATTGCCATTTGAAGTCTACCTTGGCCTACGTAAGCTGTGTTTCAACATTTATAGAAAGCTAAACATTCAAAGTAGCGTTTAAGTAGCGGGCTATTTGATAGAGCAATAGATAAAAAGTGCTGGGTTAACCCACACAAAGGCTTAGAGTTAAATCTTATATTAACCCTTCTTACAGCAGGGAAGAACTGAACAGAGAATATGAGATAAACTTTCTTTGCTCCTTAGCACAGTTGCGAAGTTGTATACTTTTATATTTCTTCCGGAGGGACCCCTTAAAATGCTCAAAACAAAACTTTTTACCTGTTCTCAGAGGCTTAGAGTTATATCTTATATCAACCCTTCTTACAGAAGGGAAGAACTGAACAGAGAATATGAGATAAACTTTCTTTGCTCCTCAGTACAGTTGCGAAGTTGTATACTTTTATATTTCTGCCAGAAAACTTTTTACCTATACTACAATCAGTCACTAATAACATCTTGCGTCAGAACTGGCTCAGTGAGACATTTAGAAATTAGAAGAAGGCATATGGTGCCTGTACCTGCATGATATATGTCGCATTTCTGAACCAAATTTTATGAAATGCATTAAACATAATCGAGTTTCTTTAATATGGAAATGCTTTGTAACATACTTATAATCTCAGATTGTTACAAAACAGTCACCCCATTCTATTTTTTCTTGGCATTCTTTATTTCCCTATCGCTCTGTTTTCTAAAGAAACACATCAGTCGATCCAAAGACTAGGCTAATGTAATGGGTATCGTTTAGACAAACAATCTATACCGTCTGAAGCGTGAGCGGATGTAAGGTAATAAATTTAGCACTTGGGAATTATTCGGAGAAGGCTTCTATTAGATTAAAATGAATCGTGCTTTTGACAGTCTCAGGCCCTTTATTTAATCTTTTGGTCACGGTTTAGAATTTCCTATTGACCTATTATTGTCTTTCAGCTAAAGCGGCACGCTGCCTTTGGCATTGTGCTTCCAAGATAGGCCACTGAGTTCCCTTTATTTGCTGATATCAACAGATTCACTTTCAACAGCGAGGATCCTTTAATATCTGTATTGTAAAGGTTTTAATTTTCTGTAGACAATGTCATAATTTGTACGGATCTGCCGCAGTGACTGAAAAACATATTTTCTTTCGGCCATTGTAACAAGAGGGGTATGTAAACCATAAACCATTCTCCCAACTAACCTTCTCGGATGTCGAAAAACACGTACACTTCTGACTAAGCAATAAGTCTGAAATAGATAAGACGTCCACGAGTCGTTCCAGGATTGGCTGAATAGGTGCAAGACATTTGAGAGTAATGGAGTCAAACTAAATTGGACGGTGGGATAGAAAACATTTATTGTCCTTCAGACGAGACACGATGTAGTTTTTAAAACTGTCAATGTCCTGGTAATTAGATGAGATAAAATTCTTCTTCAGCGAACTGAAAGTCCACAAATGTGTCCGAGGATAGAAAACCTTTATTCCAGGGCAGACAAGACAGATTATGTTTCAGGATCTCCCAGTGTTGAGCAATTCAATTAAAAGAGTCGTGTTCCTATTGAGAAATTCTGTCTGCCCATTCCCAGTGTGCTAAATCAGGTTAACTGAGTTAAATGTGTTTTACAGTAAAAATTTTTAGGAACATAACAAATTTCCTTCCCATTGTGAAGGAGTGAAAGGCTTTTAGATACAGTCCAATAAACAGGTACACCACGTAAAAATTGCAAACAGCAAATCTATAATTTAAATGGTACAGCATGCTGTTAGTCTATTTAAAGAAAACCACAGGAGATCTAATAAAACGAAACCTGACTGGTGCAGTTTTCTCGTTCGACGATTTGTCATCCTGTAATGATTGAGGATTGCTGCTCATTAATTATCGTTTTAACTCATAAATGAACTTAGAACGATAATTTTCATTTTCGTCTTGAAGGTTTAAGATAATTCTTAGTAATAAAATAAAAATACATAAGATGAATCACAAGTTTTCAAAGTTAAAAATAAAGAAAATACTAAGCTAACATGACGTATATTTTTGGAAAACTAGTATATAAATAAGCATTTAAAATGTTTGCCTTTTCTGACATTTTTGGAACATATTTTTCTCAACTGTTGGAACAGTACTAAAAAAATAAATTGGGCTATGTTTCTAGACATTGTTTAATGGTCTCTCATTTGACACACACTCTGCTTTAGTCTTTCCATTCCTTTTACGGCTACATTGTAAGGCTGAATTACAATGACAAAGACAACGTAATGTCCAAAACTGGTAAAATTTGTGAAAATCTTTTGGGATAAGCGTGTTAAAATTGTAGACACTCTCAGTAATTCCACATCAGGTTTCTGGTTATCTTATCGTTATCCGGCTGTAATTGGTTATTCGTCGCACCTCGGTCTTCCCAGCTTGCTGCGTTAAATCTACACTGATACAAATCACTCCACGTTCGTATGTAAATGAACTTACATCTGGTAAGAACTGCTTCGTGATTTAGGCCTGAACGACAATCTGTTTATGAAGCAAAAATCCTCCTTGTCAACTGATTTCGACAAAAGGGCAGATACAACAAAATCAACAGTACTGGATTGAAACTCCCACTGCCATTTTTAGATTTTATTCAAGAAGACATCAACCACTTCTTTCTAGGGCATCGCCCTTGGTCATCGGGCAGTGATGACCTTCCACCCGCGCGGTACGCCTACTTCCCTACTGTGCTACTATTTAGGTCGATATAACATCAATCACTGGAGTGGTCAGTTACCCACAGTCAGGTTGACCGGAGCACATCGGCACATGATTTCCATACACAAACTTTAGCGAGAATAAAAGATTCACACAGAAACCAAGGGAACACGCGCCTCCAGTAAGACACTGGTTTGTGGGAATGTCGATGAAACAAAGTTGCACATGAGACGTGGTATGAATACAAAGGCCTGCAGTCGTGCAGTGCCATACATATCACTCTATACTGTAACTTAAATATAAGTTCATAATCGCTCAATCTTAACACATTGAGTCTCACTGGATGACATTGGAATGGTTAACTGCTTTGAAATCATACAATTCAATTTTTCTCTCCAGCACAATACGCAGTTTATGATTTGGTGTATTTTTCTTCTCAAAAAATACCGAATCCACATCACCACCATCTGTGTGACGCTAGTCTTATGTTAATTAGTCTCTTCACCAACGTAAATAACTGTTACGCAAACTTGGCGCTCTACACGTTCATGTTTACGTACACGTGCAGCGGAATTGAGTCGACCCCGATAAATATCACTGCCATTCATAAGATATCCGTAAGACGCCTGCTTTTCCTCATAGCCAGTTTTGACTTAATCAAACTTTTAAGTAGACTGAAGAGTTTATGTTTGACGTAAAGGAAATTAGGACAAATGTCATCTTCTACCACCAAAAAGTAAGACCTGTGATGGTGTTTTGATTTTAGTCTTAAATCAGAAGTCTTGGCGGAATCAGCCCCTGAACTGGGTACATTTTATGAAGCAACTCCAAACTTAAATCAAGAATTGCACGTGCTTTAAAAACAAAACTGGATACAGGAAAGATCTCAAATTATTGCTTTGTACATTGTTTTACAGTGAAGAATCACAGTAAACATTTTAAACTTCCTACAGCAAAAGAGTTTAATGGAAGCTGTTGTTTCTTTTATTTTAAATTCAAAACATACAAGTATTTATGTACATTTACTGTTTACAGCTTGATGTTCTCCATTTATGCTGACGTGTAATTCTTCTGAGGTTAAAGCGCTGTTCATGTTTGGCTGACTTAACCCTGACTTGGCTGCCAGTAATCTC
This sequence comes from Liolophura sinensis, assembly GCF_032854445.1. Taxonomy (NCBI): domain Eukaryota; kingdom Metazoa; phylum Mollusca; class Polyplacophora; order Chitonida; family Chitonidae; genus Liolophura; species Liolophura sinensis. Next base: position 38,462,697 of record NC_088295.1, read on the forward strand.
ACTTTACCATGCTGGTCACACGTAGCTCTCAGTAAGACAGGCTCTTTTCTTTTCCACCATGTCTGCGTTCCTTATGTATGCGGACAAGCTGTTCCGAAAGCCTCGGGCCTACACCGTATTTTGGCGCTGACTTTATTTACGATTTATCAACTTGAGGTACATATCAGGATTTTTTATGGCATGCACCTTTTCTTTTTCAGTGGTATTTGTTTGATATTTAAATTTTCCTCTCCTTTAAGGTGACCAAAATCCCCACATTCTGACCACAGATTACTCATGTGTTAACACGTACGCGTGTTGGGGCAAAACTGGATGCAAGCTTGGTGTGAAGAAACCCCTCTATAAACATTCAACAGACAAGCTGAATGTGTCAAACTTGGATACGGTTTTTGTTCAGAGACAGAGATTTCTAAGGTTAGCCCAACAAACAAGAGACGATATTTGGCTGTCGGCTATTTCTTGGTTAAGTCACAACTTATTACTTCACCGTAGGCAAGTTGTTTTCTGTACCATCACTACTGACAGACATATACCAAAGTGACTTTAAATGATTAATGTTCTTGGCTGAGTAACGAGGTTATTTAAACGCAGGGCTATGTTGGGCACAACGACGTCATACCTCTCAGCCACCCTGTCTCGTGCAGTGGTAACGTGCTATCAGTAGATATGTGGTTGTAGGCTTCACTTTGTTGGCCGTAACCCGTTGGGACGTCATGTTTGATCAGTTAGGATGGAAAATCCGCTCTGGTCATGTAGCCAGGGGTTGACTATGTGTTTCCAAACCAGCCGGTCAAGCTTCAGCCAGCTGAAACCACCGTGCTCTTGACTAAATCACGTAGAATATCCACTCCCTAACCGCTGTAGGAGTTGTTGCTCTCTCGGGTCAAGACTGAATGTCCCACTGCACCACGGATCGAAACGAGCGGCCGAACAACAGTGCTTTTCGATGCTGGGAATCTTGTCGGTTGAAAAACCAAACTGATGTGCACTGTATGGTGGACAGATTGCTAAACCAAGTGGTAAACATCCATCCATCAACCCAGTGTGTCAACATCTTTAACTCCATGCCACAGGTTACAGGATTCAGTAATCCAGAATGATAACATTAACGTTTTGTTCTGTCGTCAAGATACAGTCTAGTACATGAGTTCTCCTTTTCACATTACTGAATACGCGTCAAGGGATAGCCTTTGAACTTGTATGCTTCTTTGACATTTATTTTAAGATGTTAAGTTATAATTTACAAGTTGTACTTTACGCCATCAGCTAAACATATTTAATTTTTGATGATCATCTTCACAAACTGTTTTAACATCGTACTTAATACTGCTTTACGGTGGGCAGAATTGTGGTGAAAGAAAACCAGGCAGAGACCGGGAGAAACACACGAATATTTGCAGATTGCTGAAGACATTCCCACGTACAAATGAGCAGCGATTTGAGAGTAATCGACCAATGTATTTCCTAATAAGGTCTTGTTGTGTGCAGTCCAACTGTTGGTTTGGTATGGTCAGTTGCGCCAAGTAAATGGTGTTCCAACTTACTTCCAAATGGTGTAATAACGCCTGTCATTTAATCCAACCTGGTATAAGATCAAGAGTGGCTGTCACACACCAATGTTCATGTATCGGTTTTAAGTTCTTTTTCACCTAAACCAAGTATCTGATAAACATCAGCAGGTAGGTTCAAAGCCTCGCTGACAGCGTGGGGAGATAATTCATCACACTGATAGAGATTAACTGCTAAGCCGAAGGAGCAATCCTGAAACCAACGTCAACGGACAGGCTTTGCTAGCTGACGCCTCTTGGCCTTCAAGACGAATTGATGTACAAGTGAGGTTCAAAATGAATTCCTGTGGTACTTTTTCTCATTAGTTCTAGCTCAAGATCGGTGGCGTTGAAGTTGGATATCTTTGTGTTGAAGACGACTTGAAATTCAGTTAAGCCCTAGCATGCGTCGTGGTAAGGTCAAAACGAATTCTTATACAAATAAGTACAGTTTCTAAATAAGTTGACCACATGAGAATTTTCTGAAACACTGACCCCGTGATGATTTCCTATGAGTTATGAGTTTTTCCTAGCATTTATTCATCGGAAATACAACTCTGACAACTAAACTATAGAGAAATTCCCACCGTCTACTTCTAGCATAAGTACAGAAAAGCGACTCCTGTTGCTACACCTGCTCAAGTGGGTTTTACTGATCAAGTTCGATTTTCGGGGGCGTTTTGTCCAACTTCTACAAAATCAAATGTGTTATGCCCTGTTTTGGACTTCGGCGACTTTCAGGCAAACGGGTGGTTATTCAGAAATGAAACTTGTTGGATGACATCAACTTCCAAGTCCGAACCGTTTTATCAGAGTTATTAATATGACGACTCAAACCGGTAGGTGACATGCATTGCCTCACCATATGTCCACACTAGCCAGCTTGTTTAAAACATTGTATAAGAATGACTATTATCTTCTTTATTGATTTCACTTTAACTGATCTGAGAAACGCAAAAGAATAATTTGCGTTTTAGTGTTTTCTATAATTATTAAACAGTAATATATAAATAAAGTCTTTTATTCATTTGAGTAAAACACCTGTATCGTAAAGGATCTTTAAAAGTGGACAGTTTCGCTAGTCAAAATACATTTGCCTTTAACAATAACATTCATCTGGACCATGCTAAATTCCTTTCAGAGTTCTTGTCAGTGTTGTCTTTCTCAGACATAGACTTATTATCTGGTGTGCATCTTCCATTAATACTTTCGTTTATGGGCCTTCGTGAGTTACAATTGGTCAACCCATACATCAGCCAGCGCATTTCTGTACGTCCCTGTTTGGTTTTGGTAAAGGATAAGTCGATTAAATCTTACGTTTATATCATTTACTTATCGATATTGTAGCCATTTGCAGCATATCTTGGCCTACCTAAACGTTGTTTGAAGATTTATTGAAAGCAGAACATTCATCGTAGTGTTTAAGTGGCAAGTTTTGTTAATATTTAATACAGCAAAAGATAAAAAATGCTGGGCTAAGCCACACAGAGCTTTCGAGTTATATATGAGTCCTATATGAACCCTTCCTCCAGAAGGGACAGAAGAACTGAACAGAGAACATGACATAAACTTTCTTTTCTGCTTCTCAGTACGTAAGTAAAATTGTATTCTCGTATACTTTTGCCAGCGCGATCACTTAAAATGCTAAAAACAAAGCTTTTTACCTATGCTACAAGTGTCAGTCACTAATAACATCTTGCGTCAGAACTGGCTGAATGCGGCATTTAGTAGTTAAAAGAAGGCGGGATGTTTGTTGCCTTTGTTAACCAAATTCAACGTATCAAAAGTTGGCATAAAACATAATCGAGTTTGTTTTATGTGACAATGCTTTGCAAAATATTAATAATGGCTTATTAATGCAGAAAGCGTACTCCATTCCTGTTCTGTTATCCCACTGTTTTCTACAAAAATACACCATAGGGTAATAAGAGTGGGCTAATGTAAGGGGTATCGCTTAGACAAACAATCTTTACCGTCTGAGCCGTGAGCGGATGTAAGGTAATAATATTAGCACTTGGGAATCATTCGGAGAAGTCTTCCATTGAATTCGAATGAAGCGTGCTTTTGATGGTCTCGGGGCCTTTAATTGCAATCCTGGTATCACCATTTGCTGATATCAACAGATTTCCTTTCAATAGCAAAAATCCTTTAATACCTGTATTGGAAAGGCTTTAATTTCGCGCAGTTAAAGTCGTGATATGTGAGGAACTGTAGAAGTGACTGACGAACGAATTGTCTTTCGGCCATTGTAACAGGGGTGCTTTGTCACTCTTGGACCATTCTCCCAACTAACCTTCTCGGATTTCGAAAAACACGTACATTTCCGACTACGCAATCAGACCAAAACAGAAAGAACGTCCACGAGTCCTTCCAGGATTGGCTGAGTAGGTGCAAGACAGGACATCTGAGAGTAATTAAGTCACACCAAATTGGAAGTTAGGACGGAAAACATTTTTGTCCTTCAGACGAGACACGATGTAGTTTTTAAAACTGTCAATATCTTGCTAAGTAGATGACATAAAATCCTTCTTTAGAGGGGGTAAAAGTCCACAAAACGTGTCCAAGGATAGAAAACCTATATTCCAGGGCAGACAAGACAGATTATAGTTCAGAATCCCCCATCGTTGAGCAATTAACAACCCAAAGCAAAACAACTTAAGTTTAATAGGTTTTCCAGTCAAATAAGAGTTTTACTGCAGCAGAATATCCTTACGAACATTACAAATTTTCTTCATACTCAGCTGAAGTGAAAGACTTCTGGTTACTGTACTATAGACAAAATTTCAAACCAAGGACACTTTACAGTTAAGCGAGGCTGTGCAGTGTCTGTTTTTTTTTTCTTAAATTTTAAAACGTACTAAGTATTTTTGTACATTTACAGCTAGAAGTTTGATGTTCTCCATTTACGCTGATGTGTAATTCTTCTGAGGTTAAATCCCGATTTCGTTTTGGCTCTCTTAACTCTGACTTGTCTGCCAGTAATCTCACTTTACCATGCTGGTCACACGTAGCTCTCAATAAGACAGGCTCTTTTCTTTGCCACCATATCTGCCTTGCTGATATATGTGGACAAGCTGTTCCGAAAAGCCTCAGGTTTCAATGGGTCTACTTCTGAAGCTTTAAATCCCGGATGGCTTGACGCCAATAAAGTCTAATCTATGTGGTTGTATCTCTCGTCATACATTGACCGCACATCCACATCCACATTGCCCTTCCGTTTTGATTTCACCGATTTACTGTCATGAGCAATTATTATTGGCATTTATCTGCGATCACTTATTAAGCGATTCAGTTCTGTTAACAAACCGCGATTTAAGCTTGGTGTAAAGTAATGCCTGCTAAAATTCAACAGAGACAAGCTGCATATGCTAATCTTGGATACAGATTTTGCTCAGAGACATAGATTTCTAAGGGTGGTCGAACAAACAAAAGGCAACCTTCGGCGGTTAGTTATTTCATGATAAAGTCGCAACTTATTACGTCATCCTAGACAAGTTGTTTTCTGGTACAAACACTAATGACAGACATATACCAAAGTGACTTTAAATGATTAACGTTCTTGGCTGAGTAACGCGGGCCTTCTCACCATTCTAGACACCTAAAGCTGTCAGGTCATTTAAACACAGGGCTATTTTGGGCACAACGACGTTATACCTTCAGCCACCCTGACTCGTGCAGTGGTTATATGCTATCAGTAGATATGTAGTTGTCGGCTTGACTTTATTGGCCGTAACCCGTAATTCACTCTGGTGATATAGTCAGGGGTTTACTATGTGTTCCTAAGCCGACCGATCCAATTTCAGCCAGCTGAAATCATTGCGCTCTTGACTAAGTCAGATGGCCTATCCACTCCCTAACCGTTGTACAGACAGAGGGTCGTTGCTGACAAGGGTCAAGGCTTCTGAAACGCCCATTGCTCCACGGATCGAAACGAGCGATCGAACAACAGTGGGGGGGTCTTTGGTGCATTTGATGTTGGAAATCTTGTCGGTTACAAAACTGACGTGCTCTGTATGGTTGACAGATTGCTAAGCCAAGTGTTAAACAGCCATCCATCAACCCAGCGTGTCAACATCGTTAACTCCGTGGCACAGGTTACAGAGTTCAGTAAACCACAACGATAACATTCGCCTTTTGTTCTGTCGTGAAGATACAGCGTAGCACATGAGTTGGTCTCCCTTTCACATTACAGAACATGGGCCAAAGGATGGGCTTTGTCCTTGAATGCCTCTGGCATTCACTCGGTGTCGTTAAACTTATACTACACAAGGAATGATTCCGTAATTTTGTCCGCTGCCTAAATTACTTCCAATTGGTTCGTCACCCATACTCACATCGCTGACAATCAGAAACTGCTTCTACAGCTATTTCATTTATTTGATTGCAGTTCCTCAAGAACATTTCACTTATACGACGACAGGCAGCATCACAGTGTGAGGAAACCTGTTAGAGCCCAGGAGAAACCCACGTTCATGCGCTGGTTGATGGCAGACCTTCCCACATACATCTGACCAGCGAGTGATTTGAGAGTTATAGGCCAATGTGTTTCTTAATAAAGTCTTTTTGTGAGCAGTCTAATGGTGTGGCCATAATCAGAGGCAAAAGTCATAAAGTTTGTTTTGTATCGGACATCACGTGTACAAATGTGACCAAAATGCTGTAGGATGATATCAAAGATCCTTAACTGCATCAACAAATGGCTAATACTTGCACAAATCAAATGGTTTTTAACTTTCTGACAGTAACATTTAACGACTTTAATTAAGCCCTAGTATGCGTCGTCATGAGGCTTGTGGCTTCCTCCTGGATGTAATCCAAAGAAATTACCTGCAGTCTTCGTTGTCAGTGGACTTAGTTGTCCACATACACTACTGAAATCAAAGGCTACTCACAGATATTGCACACAGGACAGACAACTTTCATGTAGATTGCGTTCAGCGTATAATATATTGGGTGGCTTGTCTACTAGCCTGACAGGTTAAGAAGTCTATATATTGAGACAAACGAGACTGGCTAAGGCAGATTTTCGAAACGTACTTATTCTGTCGCTGGGTTTCTTGATGAAAGAATCCGGAATGCCCAGAGAATACTCCTTCGAAAGAGTAGATGCTTGGTGGTGGGAGGTAGGTGCTTAATGGCCAGTCAAATTTCGACAACCGTGCTATATAAAAATTGTGATACCAAAAGTGATCTTTCTCAGTGCCAACACCCTTGTGAACGATTGTACAACCACTGCTGCCGGTATGCATTCTTCAACAAAACAGGAAGAGTATAAGACCAATTTAAACGAGCGAGTATGTGAAAATTTTGTAGCGTGTTTGTCCATGCGAGTTTCCTGGCAGTTCTTTATATTAACAATGTAAATATGGCACATAGATGGGGAATTTCATGGCGAAGAGCATTGTGGAGAACAAATGAGCCCTCAAAATATCCTTCGTTTATTCGCTTGGCAATAGTACACTCCTAAACAGATTATGCTGCTCCCTTCATGGTATAGCAATCAATAAAAAGAGCAACACCGGAGATAATACTTCTTTTACACGCCTATTTGTCGTCTCTGATAGCTTTTCGCTGGAACCTTCATACGTAGTGGTTAGTATGATGAATTGCAATTATTACAAGTACTGTTTTGGAGGCTTTTTTCAACTTCGACAAAATAATGACCGTGTTATGCCCTGTTTTGGACTTCGACGCCTTTCCAGAAGGGAAAACGGGTGATTATTCTGAGATAACTTCAACCTTCAAGTCCGAATTTTCGATAGCTTCGCCCATCTTTAACAAAGTTGTAATCTTTTCTATGTTACTGGGATTTTTATAGCTATTTTTCTGATGGCTCAAACCGGCAGGGGACATGTATTGCCCTCACTATATCGGGTGGGCATAAAAAATAGGCCGTACTTTGACACACAATATCTCCGAAACCCTCTTACATCAGCTTCTAAAAATTTATACACTCAAAAGCCATTATGTCCTTAAGATACAGACCAAATTTCAATTTCATCCATTAAGATTTCTGTTCATGGGACCAAAATTAAAATAGAGTCAAAAACGCATTTTCCGGGCATTTCAGAATGACGTTCTACCTTGTTTCCTTGAAAATTGATCAATTGATCCTCCATCTTCTCGGTAGACGGCGCGCAAACGTTTCTTCCATGAACTAATTGAGTGCTGAATCTCCTAAAGAGTAATTTTATCCAGCAGTCCTTGATGCGTGTCACACAGGTGCAGCGCGCACTCTACTCATGACACCTGACCGGTGATGCAATGTGGGTTACCGGAACGTGCGTTTTTGAGGCTATGTTTTCATTTTAATCCTGTGTACAAACTACTTAAGCTATGACTGAAAACTGGTCAGTCTATTAACAAATCATGCCATTTGAATGTCTAAAGTTTGAAAGGGTTTGAACAAACGATAATGGAGCAATGCAGCATAAAAGTACGGCCCATCTTTATGCCCACCCGATATATACATATTAGCCTACTAGTTTAACTTAGTTTATCACATTGTATCTTCTGTACTGAATACCACATTCACTGAAATGAGAAACGCCAAAAAATAATTTGCGTATTATTGTTTTCCATAACTGTTAAGCACTAATACGCACATAAATGCCTCCTGTCACTGCACCCTGGAAATAAGGAACCTTTGAAAGTAAACTGTTTCGTTGGTCAAAATACATTCGCCTTTCATAATAACATTCGTCTCGACCATGCTAAATTCCTGCCAAAGGACTCTAATGTAGATCCTGTCAGTGTTGTCTTTCGCAGACCTATACTGATGATGTGGTGCGCATCGTCAATTAATACTTTCGTTTATGGGCCACCGTCAGTTACAGATGGTCAACCCATACATCAGCATATGTGTTTCTGTACGTCCCATGCAATATCGATAATTCGCGACCGTTTTTGGTACAGGATAAGTCAAACCAAATTTAACGTTTATATCTCTGTAGACATCAAGCAAAGAATTATTACTGTCGTAAAGCGTTGTTAAATGGCAATGGAAAAAATTATTTTTACTTTTCGATGTAAAGTTATTGCCATTTGAAGCCTATCTTGGCCTACCTAAGCTATGAGTTATGGAAAGATGAACATTCAACGTAGTGTCCAAGTTTTGTTAACATTCCATATAGCAATAGATAAAAAGTGCTGTTTTAAGCCACACAGAGGCTTAGAGTTTATCTTATGTCAACCCTTCCCCCAGAAGGGAAGAACTGAACAGAGAATATGAGATAAACTTTCTTTGCTCCTCAGCACAGATGAGAAGACTCTCTTTTACTTCTGCGTTAATCCCCAAGCATTCACTTACTAACCCTTTTGCTTCTTCTGGAGTAACCACTTAAAATGCTAAAATCCAAGCTTTTTATCTATACTACAAGTGTCAGTCACTAATAACATCTTGCGTCAGAACTGGCTGCATGATGTTTGTGGCATTACTGAGCAAAACTCAACGTATCAAAGGCTGGCATAAAACATAATCGAGTGTCTTGGATGTGGCAATACTTTGTAACATATTAACAATGGCATATTGTTACAAAACATTTGCCCCATATTTTTTTGTTTTCATGTTCTACTGTTTATGCCACTGTTTCCTAAAGCAACACATCAGACGTTCAATAGACTTAGCTAATGTAAGAGGTATCGTATAGACAAACAATCCATACCGTCTGAACCGTGAGGGGATGTAAGGCAATAATATTAGCACTTAGGAATCATTCGGAGAGCGCTTCCATTGGAGTCGAATGAAACGTGCCTCTGACAGTCTCGGGCCCTTTAATTGCAATCCGGATTCCATTTTTGGGTCACGGTTTCGAACTTCCTATTGACTTGTTATTGTCTCTCAGCTAAAGCGGCACGCTGACTTTAGCACAATCCTTCCAGGACGACCATTTAGCTGCCTTCATTTGCTCATATCAACAGATCCCCTTTCAATAGCGAAAATCCTTTAATACCTGTATTGGAAAGGCTTTAATTTCGCGCAGATAAAGTCGTGATTTGTACAGGACTGTAGCAGTGACTGCCAAATATATTGTCTGTCGGCAATTGTAACTAGGAGGGTATGTAAACCTTAAACCATTCTTCCGACTAACCTTCTCGGATGTCGAAAAACAAGTACATTTCCAACAAGCAATCAGACCGAAATAGATAAGGCGTTCACGAGTCCTTCCAGGATTGGCTGAGTAGGTGCAAGACAGGACATTTGAGAGTAATGAAGTGAAACTGAATTGGACGGTGGGATAGAAAACATTTAATGTCCTTCAGACGAGACACGGTATAGTTTTTAAAACTGTCAATGTCCTGGTAATTAGATGAGATAAAATTCTTCTTCAGAGAATTGAAAATCCAGTAAATGTATCTTAGTTGAAAACCTTTATTCCAGACCAGACATGTCAGATTATGTTCAGAACTCTCCAGTGTTCAGCAATTCATTTACTGAGAAGTCCTGTTTGCCCATTCCCACCCAAACCCACTTCTGCCTCAATCGCAATGCCCAAAGTCAACCCCAAAAGATAACATTCAAACTGTGTTTAAATTGTTTTACTCTATCAGAAAATCTGTTTAAAATTTCTTTCCCATTCAGCCGTGGTGATTAGTTCTAAGTCAATACCCTTTAAAACATGTACACCAGTTTACACATGTATACATAATAACTTGCTGCAAATCTGTAATTTAAATATTAGACCATGATATTTGTCTGTTTAAAGAAAGTTACAGGAAAAATAATCAGATCAGATTGGTCACCCTGTAAAGATTGAGGATCACTGCTTATGTATGACGTAGATTAATTATAGTTAAAACTTTATCCCCTTGTCACCCTAATTCGTAATGGTAAATCGTATCGAAAGAATAGTTGATTGTCTTTGTGTGTGCTTGTGTCATAAATTGAACGTGGCTGTAGTTCCGGCCCCAGAATCACGAATTGATCTTAGACCTAAGTCAGGCTTAGTGTGGTATTTTCAATGAGGTCAGAAATAGGCCGGTAATTGTCATTTTTGTCATGAAGATCTACGGCAATTCTTTGTAATAAAATAAAAAAATGCCATTTAACACACAAAGAATGCTAGATTTCATTGTTCAAAATGTATATACCTACACAGCTAAGGATTCATTCACCGAACACAACGAACTATTTCAAGCGAAAACTATGGATTGGACGTCATGGATACCCTCTGGGTCCCAAAAGAACACAATAAACTACAAAGTTTTGAAAGCATTTTACACGGTTGAAAAATATACTGGTCACATCTAATATATATTCCATTTTATTGTTTTCGCTGCCTTTAATAAAAAGTTTGGGTTAGGTCTAAGACAGCGTAGAGTCCAAAAAACAGTTAAACCTTCATCAAAATCCTCAGAGATACGAGTTTTAAAACTGGGCACTCTCAGTAATTCGACATCACGTTTCTGGTTTCTTTGATTGCAACATATCGTTTTCCAGATGTGACAGGTTACCCATCGCGCTTCGGTCTGCCATACTTGCTGGAGTAAACCTCCGCTAACACAAATCCCTATACGTTTGTATGTACTTAAAAGTTGGTGAGCACTGATTCACAATTTAGCATTGAACGACATCTTTTCCTATGAAGGAAATATGCTTCTTGTCAACTTTTATCGACAGAGGGGCAAATAACACAACAAATCGCAAAAGTCTCACGGTGGAGTGAAACTCCCCGTGGCATTTTAGGATTTTATTCAGGAACGCATCAACACTGTTCCCGGAATCATTGTCAGTGGTCATCGGAGAGTGATAGCCTTCCATCCTCGCTATACTCCTACTTCCCTACTATTGAGGTTAATATAACATCAATCATTAGAGTGATCCGTACCGCACAGTCAGGATGACGGCGTCATTTGGGCACAAGATTTCCATAAACAAAACATCAGAATTAATAATAGGATAACAAGCGAAAGACCCACAAAGCTGTGTTAAGACAAAAGGAACTTTCTTGGATTACAGGACCCATGTTCATTGAAAGGAAAAACGATCAGTAATTTAAAATAATCCTTAAGGTAAATTTTCACCAAAACGTAGGTTGCGGACGGAATCCAAAAATATGCATTGTCTATTGTCTATTAGCTAGTGGTTTCGCAGGCATTACAGGAAATCAGGAGAGTTGACTCAGACCAAGACATTATCTTAAATGGTACGTGGTAAGAGGTGAATTACAATTTTAACTGTTAACTGTCAATGCTAAATCTGCAATTCAAACCACATAGGTACTTGTTGGGATCATATTCATGTAGTGCTGTTGTTGTTGTGTCAAGAGAAACACAGAAACTTAGGAAACACATACCTCCTGTAAGACACTGGTTTCTGTCAAAGTCGACGACAGAAATTTACGCATGAAAAGTTTCCTTTGTGCAATGCCACACATGTTACTCTATGCTGTCGCCTAAATATAAATGGATAACCGCTAAATCTGGACCACTTGAGTCTCATGGGATGACGTCCGAATGGTTGACTGTTTTTCTTCTTAAGACTCAAAACTACCGAATCCTCAACACGGCTATCTATATCTTTCTACACGTCCATACAAGATTTCATCCGTGTGAAATACAGCGATGATATATTAGACAGACTTGCGCTGATCCAGGTCATCAAATCGTTACAACACGTTCACGTGATCATGTCCGGTGCGAGACCAAAGCTAATAATTTTGTTCACCGTCGTGTTTAACTGTTACGCAAACCTCGTGTTCATGTTTGCGTAAACATGCAGCGGAAATGCACCGTAAAAAGATCCCCACTATTCGTAAAATATCCGTAAGTTAAACTTTTAAGTAGACTGAATAGTTTACTTTTGACGCCCAAGAAATTCAGACAAATATCATCTTCTGGTACCAGAAGGAAGCCCTGTGTCGCCTTTTCGAAGTATTTTGGTGGAACTAGGAACTGGCCTCAAATATATGAAGGGACTCGAGACTTAAATCAAGATTGCATGTGCACTGAAAGAGATAATGAGCAAAGGAAAGAACTCATATTGTTGTTTGGTACATTGTTTTACTGTAAAGAATCGATGCAAACATTTTAAACTACCTACAGCGAAAGAGTTTAATGGAAGCAGTGTTTTGCTTACTTTTTATTTTAAATAAAAACTTACAAGTATTTCAGTACATTTACTGTTTCCAGCTTGATGTTCTCCATTTATGCTGACGTGTAGTTCTTCTGAGGTTAAATCCATGCTTATTTTTGGCTGTCTCTGACTTGGCTGACAGTAATCTCACTTTGACATGCTGGTCACGCGTAACTCTCAATGAGACAGGCTCTTTTCTTTGCCACTATGTCTGCGTTGCTGATATATGTGGACAAGCTATTCCGAAAGCCTCGGGCTTCAATGAATCTACATCTGAAGTTTTAAATCCCGAATCACTTGACGATAGTAAACTCTAATTCATGTGGCTTTCTGACGTCATATATTCGGCGCTGTTTTTCTGCCTTTTGTAATATAGGACATTTGTAATATGTGCAGACAATACCGGTGCACTACGATATTTTTTCGAAATATTTGTACAGTCGAAAAATTGAAAGCAATGTTGTGACAAGTAATTAAAGTGACGAAACTCTGCATTTCTGACCACAGATTACACATCCCGAAAATTGCCTTTCCCTTTTGATTTCACCGAATTACTGTCATGATCAGTGATTATTGTCATTTATCTACGATCACTGATTATGCCATTGAGCTCTGTTAACATGTGCGTGTGTTGGAACAAACCTGGATGTAAGCTTGATGTAAAGAAAACCCTCTGTAAGCATCCAACAGAGACAAGCTGAATCTGTTAAACTTGGATTGAGATTTTGTTCAGAGACGATTTTTGGCTGTTGTTAATTTCTCGCGAAGTTACAACTTGTTACGTCGCGGTAGACAAGTTCTCTTCTGATATAAGCACTTCTGACAGACATATACCAAGATGACTTTAAATCAGTAATGTTCTTGGCTGAATAACGAAGATCTTCTCACAGTTCAAGGCACCTAAATCTATCAGGTCATTTAAACACAGGGCTATTTTGGGCACAACAACGTCATACCTTTCAGCCACCCTGATTCCTGCCGTGGTAATATGTCATCAGTAGATATGTAGTTGTCGGCTTGACTTTATTGGCCGTAACCCGTTGGGACGTCATGCTTGATCAGTTAGGATAGGTAATCCGCTCTGGTGGTATAGTCAGGGGTTTACTATGTGTCCTCAAGCCGATCGATCCAATTTCACCAAGCTGAAATCATCGTGCACTTGGCTAAGTCACCTACAGTATCCAATCCATAACCGTTGTACAGACAGAGGGTTGTTGCTGACAAGGGTCAAAACTACTGAGTCTCCCATTGCACCAAGGATCGAAACGAGCAATAGACCAACGGGGGGGGGGGGGGGTGTTTGGTGCATTTGATGCTGGGAAGCTTTACAAAAGTGATGTGTTCTGTTTGGTGGACAGATTGCTAAGCAAAGTGTTAAACAGCCATCCATCAACCCAGCGTGTCAACATCGTTAACTCCTTGGCACAGGTTACAGAGTTCAGTAAACCACAAAAATAACATTCGCCTTTTGTTCTGTCGTGAAGATACAGCGTAGCACAAGAGTTGGTCTCCCTTTCACATTGCAGAACATGGGCCAAAGGATGGGCTTTGTCCTTGAATGCCTCTGGCATTCACTCGGTGTCGTTAAACTTATACTACACAAGGAGTAATTCCGTAATTTTGTCCGCTGCCTAAATTTCTTCCAATTGGTTCGTCACCCATACTCACATCGCTGACAATCAGAAACTGCTTCTACAGCTATTTCATTTATTTGATTGCAGTTCCTCAAGAACATTTCATTTATACGACGACAGGCAGCATTATAGTGGGAGGAAACCAGTTAGAAACCCACGTTCATGCGCTGGTTGAAGGCAGACCTTCCCACATACATCTGACCAGCGATTTGAGAGTTATAGGCCAATATGTTTCTTACTAAAGACTTTTTGTTAACAGTCTATTGGTGTGGCCATAATCAGAGGCAAAAGTTTGTTACCAATGTGACAAAAATGTTGTAGGAGGATATCCAAGATCTTTAACTTCATCAACAAATGGTTGATACTGGCAGAAAATCAAATGATTTTGACTTCCTGACAATAACGTTTGTCAATTAGTCTAAAGTATAATAAGATTAAGAGTCGCTGTCACATGTCAATGTACATGTTTCGGTTTTCACTGCTTCTCTTTGCAAGATTCCATCGTATTTTCGTACTTTTCGTACTTTTTGTACTTTCTTAGTTCTTTGGTGATTTGTGTTGTACCTCGTTTTGGGGAATTGGCCTTGCGATTATTCGCCCTGAAAGTGCTTATTGGCTGACGGCTGGTATACAAATGTCTGTTTCGACGCTCAGATTCAGTTCGTTTTCACTGAAACCTTGTAGCTGATCTAGATCAGCAAAATCCATTAAAACAAAGTGGGCCAAGAAAATAGAAATCAGTACGTTGAATCTTCCAAAGGGGGTCCAAAGCCTCGGGGATAACGTGGAAAAATAATTCATCACATTGATGAGGATAAACTGATAAGTCGAAAGAGCAATCCTGTAACAAATGTCCGCGGGTAGGCTCCGCTGACTGACCCCTCTTGGCCTTTGAGAACAACTGGTGTACAAGTAAGGTTTAAAACGGATTCGTGTGGTACTTTCTCTCATCAGTTAGAGCTTAATATCGGTCATGTTGAAATTTGGATACTTTTGTGTTATGTACGATTTGAAATTTAGTTAAGTCCTAGTATTCGACGTCATGAGGCTTGTGGCTTCCTCCTGGATGGAA
The DNA here is from genome assembly GCF_032854445.1 of Liolophura sinensis. Taxonomy (NCBI): domain Eukaryota; kingdom Metazoa; phylum Mollusca; class Polyplacophora; order Chitonida; family Chitonidae; genus Liolophura; species Liolophura sinensis. The sequence continues at coordinate 38,478,024 of NC_088295.1, forward strand.
TCTGAAGAAATTACCTCCAGTTTTCATCGTCACATGACTTGGCTGTCCACTAAAATTAAAGGTTACTAACAGACACTACTCAGAGGACAGACAACTTTCATGTAGATTGCGTTTAGCGTTTAATACATTAAGTGGCTAGTCTACTAGCCTGAGAGGTTAGGAGGTTTAAATATATTAAGAGTGAAGAGGCTGGCTATGGAAGATTTTCGAGACGTCGTTTAAATGGTCAGGTATAAGATAAGTATTTAATGATGTTAGGTCTAGGGTATTTACCACACCGTGTAACACGCTTTATACATGCTTGTAAATAGTCCTGGCAGTTTGATTAACACAACTGAAGGCTACCGCTAGCCTTTGGATGATTTGTTCATTTTAACAAGTGTTTAAAGCCATATTCTCCCGCTAGACTTCTAGATAAGGAAAACTGGAATGACCAGAGAACACTCTCAAATGAGTGGAGGCTTGGAGGTGGTGGTGGTGGTGGGAGTCGGGGTGCTCAATAACCAGTCAAATGTCGAAAAATCGTGCTATATAAAAATTGTGATAGCAAAAGTTATCTTACCCAGTGTCCAAACCATCGTGGCCTTTAACAATTGTTCAACCACTGCTGGTGGTATGCATTCTTCTACAAGACAGTAAGAATGTAAGATCAGTTTAACTAATGAAAGTCATCTGGTAATTACCTTTAGAAGCAAACGACGATGATGCAACAAAGACCTTTCCTGTCCATAGATTTGATTTATTTCAACCATTCGCGGTCACGGGGCCGACTTCCAGGACAGACAACTAAAAACAAAACCTGAGACAGTGACTGAAGAAATTTAACATGAAACACAAATATAAGCCATCACAGCTAATATATGTTGAATGCTATCCTGAATAATGCTGAATAATCCAAAACAGAGACGTCAATCAATGACACGTATTGCAGATATTCCGGAGAATTTACAGCCAGTTTCTAAACAGTTGACCCCATGAGAATTTTCTGAAACACCGACCCCATGATGATTTCCTCGTGCGAAATTCCGAACAATCTGACAATGCGAGTTTTCCAGCCTGTATGCATCGGAAATCCAGCACTCTGACAACTGAGCTATAGGAAAATCCCACTAGATACTTCCAGCACAAGTGCTGAAAAGTGATTTTATTGCTCAAGTGATACATGTCTCTGCATGGAAATGGCTATATATTGTCGTAGTCTTTCCAGCATCGTTATCCGAGCTGATCCGTTACACAAGTATGTTTGGTCAAGCGTCGGTACAAAGAGATAAATCCCTTTATATGATGCTAGATAATGTTATAATAACAATTGACGGGTGTAAGGCTGTTCGCTGAATGGGTTATTAACAATGTAAATATGGCACATAGATGGAGAACTGGTCCCTTAAAAAATCCCTCGTTTGTTCACTTGGTAGTAGTACCACTCCTGAAAAGATTGTACTGCTCCTTTTCATGGTATGGCAATTAAAAGAAAGAGCAACGAGATAATACTTCTTTGTAGATGTCTTTTTGTCGCTTCTGACAGCTTTTTGCTAGACCCTTCATACGTCGTGGTTAGTGTGATGAATTGCAATTGTCATAAGCACTGTTCAGGAGGCCTTGGTCGTGACGTTATGCTGTTCTCCGCTTACCCTCCTTGTCCGCGGTTCGTGGCCGCGTTTACATTAGACAGTCTCGCCCTGTTAACTTAACCCCTACTGTGCTCCCCAAAGGATTCTGTACAGGCCTCTAATGGAGCCAGCAAATTACGAAGAATGCCAGCCGAACATTATGACTAATGGAGTTTGTTGCACATCTCCTCCAAAGTGCAAACTTGACAGCGTGAGCCCTTTCCGACGCAATCTCCTTGTCCAATAGATAAACACTTTGTTAGTGTCAGACCGTGTTGAATACGCCTGATTGAGTGTTTACAAAAGTTGCAGTTACTTGTTATAACGGATCATTAAATGCTTACGTCTACCGGTTTTTTGTTCGCTGCTTAAGCGCAATTTTTCTTGATGAACGTCGCATTTACAAACGCATTGTTCGCTGGCTTTTGTTACGGCAGGAAGGAGTTTTTCTCTTGGATTGCATTGAAAAGCTGTAATAGATTGGTGCAAGTAGCGCTGGTTTTGCTAAGGCACATTTTAATACAGTATGAACAGTGATAGTCTGAAGAAAAGCAAGTTTCACACAGAACAAAGGAATTTTTTCGAGTGATATGTTATAAGAAGCAATGAAGCTTTGATTTAGAATTTTTGTTTAAGTTGCGGTTGAGGGATTTTTTTAACTGGGCAACGAACTCAAACAGAGCTGAGCAAAGCAAAGATAATCGAAAGATAACTTGACATCTAGTCAATGAAAATTCACATCCCATTATAGTTAAGACATTTCAACAATTTCATTTCACACAGAATCATTTAATTTTTTAGATTCACATGAGATACACATTTATACATTATTGGATTCATTGTGTAAATCAGTGTTTTTATACACACTGTTCATACATGTAAAACACAGAATGGTTTTCCGTGGCCTAGTGGTTATCATACAGGGGCCACTCGCCAATTTGATAGCTGTGAGTTCAAAACCAGCTTATGCTGGCTTCCTCTACGTTCGTACGTGGAAAAGGTTGCCAACAACCTGTAGATTGTGGGGTTTTCCTGGTTTCATACCAACTGGTATAAGTTACATGCATCAGCATATCAATTGAGCAAGTGTAGCCAATAAAATCACTTTTCAGCACTTGTGTAGCTTGTGGGATTTTTCCTATAGCTCAGTTGTCAGAGTGCTGGATTTCCGATGCATACAGGCTGGAAAACTCGCATTGTCAGATTGTTCGGAATTTCGCACGAGGAAATCATCATGGGGACGGTGTTTCAGAAAATTCTCATGGGGTCAACTTGTTTAGAAACTGGCTGTAAATTCTCCGGAATATCTGCAATACGTGTCATTGATTGACGTCTCTGTTTTGGATTATTCAGCATTATTCAGGATAGCATTCAACATATATTAGCTGTGATGGCTTATATTTGTGTTTCATTTCTTCAGTCACTGTCTCAGGTTTTTATTTTAGTCCCCGACCGGTACACGTTTACACCTCGTCAGTCAGTTCGTCACGAATCAGTTTTCCAGACTAGTTGTTTTTTACACGTTATGGCCTTTTTTTCTGTTTTGAGATTTGACATATCTATTATTCTGACAGCACAAAAACCGGCGGGGGGGTATTCTTTGCTTTCACTATATATCCATAATAGCCTAATTGTTTGAACTTAGGTAAAAGGTTGTATTGCACATCGCTACTATCTGGAAATATCGCGTATAACGCGAATATGTGAAAAGTACAGTACAGCTCAGGCTAAAAGTCAAAACCAATCAGGAGATCAGCGCGACCCTAGAAGTATTGTAGAGAGTTTGTAGAGGGCTTGTAGACGGTCAGTCACGTGCAGAGTCAGTTATCCGTCCAGTGTGACTGGTAACACACACTTGGCTCAGCATTGGTAGGTTTACGCTCTCTCTGTGGGAAGTTGAAGACGAAAAATAAAGTTCTTTGTTAGAATGTTTTAAAAGATTTTTGAAAGATTAACACAATATGTGAAACTGAAGTAAAACATCTGCTGTGTTTGTTTTTCATCCCAAAGTGGCAATCTTCTTTTAAGTAGTGATTTACGAGTGAGTCCATGCGAGATTTGTAATGCATCACTACGACGGCTAAAACTAGCTCATTCTTCATCTCTCATTCATCTCAAAAGTTAAAGGATGGACATATATCTTTCGTTTCTTCTGTAGAAGGTTTTCCTTGTTATAAGAGTCATTTGCCAGTGAAAAATTATTTGCCACTCAGTGATTTAGAAAACCAAATTGACACTTTGACGCTGACACGCCGTGCCACAACAACGCGGTATTGCAGTATGAATTTCATCTACAGAAGTGGCAAAATATGAAAGCATGACACAGGACAAGATAGATTTGACTATATGACTCTGGGGAATTTGTAGTTTGTACGAAACCGTGCACTCACACAGCAAAAGCGTGAAGGAAAAATAATAATTCGTTTGAAAGGTTTTTCTCACAGAAAAAGTAATACAGTAATAATTTCCCATTTGCACCGATACACTTTATTCGAATGTTTGGCTTACCAGACACAGGGTACCTTTTCTTTTCTGACTATGTGACTACAAAACGCCTTCGTAAAATTCATTCAACTCCGTTAATTTATGCTTAACAATTCATGATTTGAACCAACACCCAGATGAATTCAGATATGCCTGTCCAATTTTATTTGTGAACTTGAACAAGAGTTGAGGTAAAATGTATGTGAAAAGCTTATGCGTGTATCAACAAACATATGATTACGAGTTGGGTTTTTCTTAGCAGTTTGGACAGTAATGTTTTGGTGTTCACTATACTTGTGTGAAAAAATGTCATGGGTGTTTAAGATGTCTATCTTAATGCTAGACTTAAGTGTCCAGCTTTAGTAACTGACATACTCTGTATGGTTTTGAAAATTGTAAAGAGTAGCGATAAATTAATCTCTAAAAAATGCCTGCTGGGGTTAAATTCACTGCATCTGTGTAACTCCCTCTTGAGTACATCTCCCCGGGTGGAAATTTGGTCAGCAACTGATCCAGTCTGTATAGACAATCAATTATGTAGGCTAATCTTGAAAACTTCGTAAACACACCAGTCAGATTAAAAAAAAAAAAAAAACACCAGCCACTTCGGGTTACTTGCCGAAAACACCTGTAGCTGCGGCTCGGCCTACATGTCCGTCCACCGGAAGTAGCATGCAGTGAAATGTCTGCAGGCTGGCGATGCCCAATTCTGATCTGAACATACGTGTTTAGGCTTATCTTTGTTTTGAGTTTTTTTTTAAACGAAGCTTACACAATTCTTGCAGTGATATGAATACATGATGTTATTCAGACGTTGCCTTTATATAAACGCAACAAATAGGTAGACATGAGCGTGAAGTATCACTCAGAGGCACGGCCTCACGTGAGTGCTGCCTGCCGATGTTGGGGCGAGGTCGTAGGCGGGAAGCACGCTGTTGCACGTGCTTTATTTACAAGAAAGTCGCGTTGGTTTGTGAAATTTAGGCGAAAATTTGGCCAATTTACTGTAAAATATCTGTCCTATAGTTCTATATGGCGTAATATAAATGTATATCAAAATTAGTGTGCCGACCGTTGACACTAGTCTGAGACTTTGATCGCATATTTACTCCTTTAATAAAGTTGATAAACTGATTTTGTTGTGCAAAGGTAGGTTATATATTGCAAGATAAATTCTCCGCTTTTCACGGGTAGTATATGTTCCAATAGCTGAAACACACACTGCCCCTTTGCTTGCAAACAAGGGTGTGCCTGTGCCTGTATTGACACCCTCCGACGATAATCCTGCGCGCCTCAGCAGGTCAGGCGCCAGTGGAGCGTTATTCAGTATCTCGGAGCCCGATTCGAGCGGTAAACAATTGATTTTTAGCCTGAGCTGTACTGTAAATACATTTACTGAAAACAGAAAACGCAAAATTTTCACAACTGGTCCTAACTGTAATAAGCAAATAAAGTCTTTCAGTCATCTGTGGAAAAGGCTGCTTCAATCAGTGCGTGTACCAAAATGGACTTGGAAAAGATTGTATCTCTTTCATATTAACATTCATCTCTCGAGAATACGCTGAACGCAAATCCTGTCAAAGTACTGCAACGCAGATCATGTCAGTGCCGTCCGTATCCCGCCGTCAGTAACAATTGATCAACCATATATCAGCCTATCCATTTCTCTACAGTATCGACAGTTCACACCCATTTTGAACACAGGATAAGTTGACCAAATGGTACGTTTATATCTCAAACAAAAAATCAAACAAAGAATCATTACTGCCAGTGGTCGTTAAAACTTACTAACATGGAAGTGGCAGTTTTATTTACTTTTCGATGCTTAGTTATTACACTACCTATGCGGTATCCGTAGACTTATGGAAAACTGAACATCCAACGTAATGTTTAAGTGTTATGTTTTGTTCACATGTGATACAGCAAAAGATAAAATTTGCTGGGCTAATCCACACAGTGGCATAGAGTTATGTTTTATATAAATCTTTCTTACAGTAGGGAAGATATGTACACAGAATATCAGATAAACTGTCTTTGCTACATAAAACAGATGCAAAGTTGTGTTCTCTTTAATTTCTGCCGGAGACACCACTTAAAATGTTAAATACAAAGCTTTTTGCCTATTGTACAAATGTCACTAATTAATGACATCTTGCGTCAAAAGTGGCTCAATCAGACATTTAGTAATTAGAAGAAGGCCGCCCGTGCCTGTACCTACATGATATTTGTCGCATTTGTGAACTAAAACTTGTAAACTAAGTTGGCATAAAAGATAATTCAGTGTTAATGTATAAACATATTAATAATTGCATATTATTACAAAAAATTCATCCCATTCTTCCTTCCATTTGTTGATCTTTATTGCATTGCTTTCTAAAGAAACACATTAGAACCAAAGACAGGGCTAATGTAAGAGGTTTAGACAAACACTCCATACCGTTTGAGTCGTGAGCGGATGTAAGACAATAATATTAGCACTTAGGAATCATTCTGTGAACGCTTCCATTGGATTCTATTGACACGTGCTTTTGACAGTCCCAGACCCTTTAATTGCAATCCGGGTTCCACCTTTTGGTCACGGTTTATAACTTCCTATTGACTTGTTATTGTCTCTCAGCTAAAACGGCACGCTGACTTTGGCATAATCCTTCCAGGACGGGCCATTATGCTGCCTTTATTTGCTCATATCAACAGATTTCCTTTCAATAGCGAAGATCCTTTGATATCTGTATTGGAAAGGCTTTAATTTCGCGCAGATAAAGTCGTGATTTGTGTGGAAGTGTAGCAGTGACCGGCAAACATGTTGACTCGGCCATTGTAACTAGGAGGGTATGTCAACCTTAGACCATTGTTCCAACTAGTCTTCTCGGATGTTTAAAAACACGTACATTTCCGACTAACCAATCAGACCGAAATAGATAAGGCGTTCACGAGTCCTTCCAGGATTGGCTGAGTAGGTGCAAGACAGGACATCTGAGGGTAATGAAGTCAAACCGTATTGGAAGTTAGAACGGAAAACATTTATTGTCCTTCAGACGAGACACGATGTAGTTTTTAAAACTGTCCATGTCCTGGTAACTAGAAGAGATAAAATTCTTCTTCAGAAAATTTAAAGTCCAGAAAATGGGTCAAAGGATAGAAAACCATTATTCCAGGGCAGACAAAACAGGTTATGTTTCAGAAACTCTTAAGTGTTGAGCGATTTAATAAAAGGGTCGTGTTTCTACTGAGAAATCCTGTCAAACCCATTCTCACCCAAACTTCCTCCATCGTCAATCCCACAGTCTTAAAACTACCCAAAAGAAAATATTTTACCTAAGTATTGTATTTTTTAGTAAATCTTTAGGAACATCACAGGTTTTGTTCAGATTCAGTCGAAGTGAAAAACTTTTAGTTACTGTCCTATAGTGCAAATTTCAAACTTCCCAGAGCAAAACATTTTAATGGTAACTGTGAATTTTTGAATTTTTGACTTGAGTATTCAGATATATGATAAATGCAAGCCCTAGTCTCAGACACCCCAGTCTTTACAGTTAATCAGTTTTCTTTTATTTTAAATTCGAAATATGCTATAAGTATTTGCGTACATTTACAGCTGACGGCTTGATGTTCTCCATTTACGCTGGCGTGTACTTCTTCTGAGGTTAAACACCTCTTTATTTTATTGCTGCCTTAACTCTGACTTGGCTGCCAGTAATCTCACTCTGCCATGCTGGTCACGCGTAACTCTCAATAAGACAGGATGTTTTCTTGGCCACCATGCCTGCGTTCTGGATATATGGGGACAAGCTATTCCGAAAGCATCGAGCTTCAGTGGATCTACTTATGAAGCTTTAAATCCCGGATAACTTGATGCCAATGTTTACCAAAATCCACATTTTCTACCCATATATCACACATTCGCAAAATTGCCTTTCCGCAATCATTACGCCGATTTACTGCTATTATCAGTTGTTATTGTCATTTGCATACGAGTAGTGATTGTGCGATTCAGTTCTGTTAACACGTACGTTTGTTGGGACAACCGGGATGCAAGCTTGTTGAAAAGAAAAGAGACATAGATTTCAAAGATGTGTCCAACAAAAAAGATATAGATTTCTAAGGTGTGTCCAACAAAAAAGAGGCAAACTTGGTCGGTTGGTGACAAAACAAGTTGTCTTCTGGTGCAAGCACTTTTTTTAAAAGCCATTAGGTCATTTAAACACAGGACTATTTTGGCCACAATGACGTCATATCTTTCAGCAACTCTGACTCGTGTAGTGGTTATATGCTATCAGTAGATATGTGGTTGTAGGCTTCACTTTGTTGGCCGTAACCCGTTGGGACGTCATGTTTGATCAGTTAGGATAGGTTATTCGCTCTGGTGATATATTCAGGGGTTTGCTATGTGTTACTAAATCGGCCGGTCCAGTTTCAGCCAACTGAAACCACCGTGCTCTTGACTAAGTCAGATGGCCTATCCACTCCATAACCTTTGTACATACAGAGGATTATTGCTGACTCGGGTCAAGACTTCAGAATCTCCTACAGCACCATGGATCGAAACGAACGATCGAACAACAGTGGGTGGTCTTGATGCAGGGAATCTTGTGGGTTATTGGCGAAAAACAAAACTGGTGTGTTCTGAGCAGTCTAATGGTGGATATTTTTTGTCTGGTCATAATCAGAGGCAAAAAAGTCATAGGTCTTCTTCAATTGCTTGAACAATAGGGCAATACTAGAAGAAAAGCAAATAATGTTTTATCTTTCTGGCAAGAGCGTCTGTCATTAATCTAATCTAATCTAGAATAAGATTAAGAGTGGGTGTCACATATTAATGTATATGTATTGGTTTTAAGTTGTTTTTCACCCAAATCAAGTATCTGCTCCAGATCAGCAAAATCCATTAGAACAAACCCGGTCAATACACCACAAATCAGCACGTCGAATCTTCCAAGGACGTAAAAAGTTTCAATGATAGCTTTGAGAGATAATTCATCACAATGATAAAGATAAACTACTAAGTCGAAGGAGCAATCCTGTAACAAATGTCCTCCGGTAGGTTCCGCTGTCTGACGCCTCTTGGCGTTCGAGAACAATTGATGTACAAGTGAGATCTAAAACGGATTCCTTGGGTACTTTCTTTCATTAGTTAGAGCCCAAGATCGGTTGCGTTGAAGTTTGGACATCTTTGTGTTGAAGACGACTTGAATTCAGTTAAGCCCAAACGTGAGTCTTCATGAGGCTTATGGCTTCCTCCTGAATGTAATCCAAAGAAATTACTTCCAGCCTTCGTCGTCACTGGACCTGAATGTCCATGTACTCTAATAAAATCACAGGTTACTCGGAGATACTCTACGGAGGACAGACAGCTTCCATGTAGATTGAGTTCAGCGTATAATGTATTAGGTGGCTGGTCTACCAGAATTGTTAAGAGGTCTATGTATATTAAGATACAGGAGGCTGGTTATTTTAGAATTCCGAAACGACTTTTGAATGGTCCGGTAAAATATAACACAGGTATTTAGTGATGCCAGGTTCAGGGTATTTACCACACCCTGTAACAAGCTTTATCCATAAAATATCCATAAGAACGTATAAATAGTTCTGACAGCTTAATTAACACAACTGAAAGCTACCGCTAGCCTTTGAATCCATGCTTATGATCACAACTGAAGGATTTTGGTAGTCCTTGGATAACTTGTTTATCTGATAAAGTGCTTAACGTCATATTCTGCCTTTAAGTTTCTATATGAAGGAAACCGGAATGCCCAGAGAGTATTCGTTCAAAAGAGTGGGAGAGGTAGGTTGGTAGGTGATCGGGTGCTCAATAACAAGACAAAACTGTAAAAAAAATTGTTATAGCAAAAGTGATCATACTCACTGTCAAATATCATTAAATGTTTAATAAGGAAAAACATTGTGAAATTTAAAAGTTGTATAACTACTACTGCCGGCATGCATTCCTCAACAAAACAAAAAGGAATATAAGTTTAAATCACATGTATTTTTCCTCCATATACAATCACGTTCCTGCGGTATCCTGCTGTATGCTTTTCCACTTTTTTTCTTCCTTTGTCATATGTATAACTATGGACTTTTTGTCTGAAAAAAAGGATTTTTTTATCTTATTATTATTATTATTATTTTATTTTTTATTTTTATTATTAATCGAGCGAGTATGTGGGTATTTTGTAGAATAACATTTACAAAAATAAAAGTTATCTGGCAATAACCCTGCAGAAGTAATTGGACATTCTCCTGGGCAAATTTCTCCATTGAGGAAATCCATTGTCTTTAACATGTTTGATGTCACAAAGATCCTTCCTTTATGCGTCCACAGATTTGATTAGTTTTATTTCAATCCAATAACACCCACTTGAGAGATAATAAGCAATAAATACCCTAGACAGTGATTGAAGACTTATAACATGCAACTTCATTAATATAGGCGATCATCATGTTGAACACATGTTGAATGCTACCTTGAGAGATGTTAAATAATCCAAAATAGAGACGTCAATAAATTATACAAATATTATGGAGTAGGCATAGCAAAGCTTGCAAAGTTGCCCGTATGAACATCTTGTAAATGGCATAATATATGATAACACACGAGTATCTTTTGACAGGACCTTAAAGCTTGTTTACGTTACATTTCTAAAAAAAACATTTGATCCGAATTATATATAACAAAGAAGCCAATGTTCTTCGCCCAGTAAACTTCCTGACTGAAACTTTTTGCCGAAGTAGCTATTTTTTGGAGACGTTATTTTGAAACTTGTATTGTTCATTGTCTCTTTTTGCCATTAGGTACTTTTCATCCCAGTTTACCCTGAGAGTGACTTTAAGTATATTTCCGAGGAAACATACATCGGCAACCCGTCCGCCCTGAAAAGTTAAACATTCACAGGCAGCTGGGGAATAACCACCTATCGGACTGTCATCCTTAGATTGAGGAACTCATGTCAACTGTGGATTCTATATTTACGTGGACTCTCGCCTTTGGAAGCCGGAATATTCCATCTGGATTTGGACGCCGTAATTAATTATTTTGTATTGTCTTGTATGTTATTATCAGTTGTACTATTTGTCTATTTTGTTAAAATATATGTTTTAGACTTATTCAAGTGTCTTCGTTTTTCTTCCTTTGTTCTTGTGTAAGGCTTGTCGATTATCTGAGAGCCAAACAAGCCAATTCTTTCTCATCTACTCTCCGATAGTGGTGCCCTTACAATGTCATGTAGAAAGTGTTTTTATTTATTAAAGAAACAATATTATCGTTATTTGGGATTTACACTTTCCAGGCATTCCAGCGTAGAATGAGAAATGCAACTTACAGAAAAAACACGTCTTGTTGGGCTCCTCATAACTAATAAATCTCCACTTTTATTATAAGCTTGAAGTTTTCTGTGGGAGAATATTTTACAATGCTCATTGGCCTCATCACACTGCTGCTGCCAAACGTCTCACAAATATGCCAACCCAGCTGACATCAATAATAAATCGCCAAGATTAGCGACACATTTTCCTGGACAAAATCTCTTTCTTGCTGGTTGCCTTTCTTAGAAGAAATGGTCTGTTTTGGCGAAGAAAGATTAGTTCTCTTTTTTCAGAAAGCCTTCGTCTGTTTCGTACTTAGTCTGAAGATTTATCTAAACTTCGGCATGCGGCATATTTCTTTCCAATGTTATTGACTTCTGGATGTGTTTGCGGGACAACGCAGAAGAAACGAGGTTGTGATGATATGTCGGACATAGTATATGTTGCTTACATGATGGAATGTGTTCGACATTTACATAAAGGAATGCGTCAAACAAACGACTGCGTTAACAAGGCGTCCACAGTGAAGGATTTGGCGTAGCATGGGCATGAATGGAATCTTCTTTCTCGTCATGCCAATTGATGTATTTAGAATTCATCCAAACATTGTGAAAAAAACTGGCACAACCTTTCTTGATGCCGATGCTTAGTTCGAACGACATATGATTTTTTAGATATACAGACGCATTTCCTGGCGAAGTCCCTTATATACTGAAACCATACTAGCGTTTCTGAAACACTGACGTTGGACTAGTTTTCTTATACAATTGCTCAGTACGAATTTCCTGAAAGACCCACCCTATGTTATTCTCGAACAGGCAGTTCTTGATCGGCTTACTTTGCGACTTGTTGAAGAGCTGTCCCATGCTAGTTGATTACAGGCGTATGACGTGCTAGTTCCTGATAGTCTTGCATCATGCTACTTTCTGATAGGATTACCTCATGCTAGTTCATGGCAAGCTGTAGCATGCCATTTTCCTGCCAGGCTAACCCTAAGCAAACTTCCTCATAAGCTGACCCAATGCAAGCCTCCTGGCAGAATGATCCCAGGCGAATTTCCGATTGCACCTATATTCGTAGTAGCAGCCTTGCATGTCCAGACAAAATAACTAGAATGATCTTATGACTTTGTCATCACAGTGTGCATACAAACTTCTAATTTCAGAACTGTTTAAAAACATTACGCTTTCCCGATGGTCTGATCACGACCCCATGCGAGGTTCCTAACAATCCAATATCAGTTTTCTAACAAGCTGATGCCATTGGGAATTTTCTGACAGATTGACGACATGATTCTTTCCAGACAATTTATACTCGTGCAAACTTCCTGACAATTTGACCAGGTGAGTTTCCTGCCAGACTGACCCCATAGGGATTTCTCGACAAACGAACCCCATGCAAATCTCTTGACAAACTAACCAGATGCGATTTTTTATAACCTGACCCCATGCGAATTTCTTGACTAGACTAATCCCATGCAAGTTTTCGGACAAGCTGATACCATGTGAGTTTCTGACGTGCTGAACCCTTGCCTACAAGATGACTTTCATCGACAGTTTTACAGAAAATACCCCATTGGTTTAATTTTCAACATGTAGAGATATCTTGCAGTTCTTTCCGATTGGCCTACTCCACGAAAGTTTTTTGATAGCCTGAAATCACCACAAAAAATTAAGAGGTCATAAAATTGATACATAATGTTGTCATGATTCTTCCTCAGATAATCTTTTTTTTTTCACGGCCGTAATGGATGTGTCCATTTTGCATCATGTACGCACTTACTTAACTCTTTGAAATAGATATTCTAATTACTAAAGCAAAAGCAAGAAAGACACTCTTGTGGCTTGCATGAATTTTGTTATCTCCACTTTGATCATCTTCACATCTATCTCAGCAAATATTCTCACCTTTGTGACATTTTTCAAATCTCCGGAACAAACACCCCACTTTACAATATACCATTTTCGAGATTTTCGAGATTTCCAGTCACGTTGTATCCGTTTAAAGAAGAGTTCAACGCCATGTAGATATAATGTGTCTTGTCTGAAATTTGATGGAAATAAAGTAGATTGCAGCAGTAGTCATAGAAGCACCGGCTCACACGTGTCATGTAAAAATAATCATACCACTTTGATGAATTCTCTTTTCCCGAAAGGTTAGCTTGTCATCTTCGCAAGTTTAAATGGACAAGTTTTGTAATTTCGGAGCCTTGAATACTGGCAAACTTAGAGCTCCATCGCTAATCTAATGAACTGTAACGGGATAAGCTGCATTTCAAGCTGCAGTGTATATGGGCAATGCGGACAATGATTTGAGCGCTTTGTCCAACATGCCATTTTGTTTTGTCAGTTTGCCTTCTTTTCGTCCAGTTTGATCAAATATCATCACAACACTGAGGTATAGAACCTGAAGTGAACTTTTATGTTTAGATGAACATGTCGGTACAAATGTGATTTTATTGGATAGCCTTCGGTATGACTAAGCATCAGGGCTTTTCCCACTTGACCTGACATACGCATGTCTGATCGAACTTCATTAACCATACATAAAGTCAGGGCGATCTCGTGATCCCCGGAGTTGTTCTCCTGTATTCCCATCACGACATGTTCTTCTGCACAAATATCTAAACACTTTAAGAGAGAATAAAACTGGTAAGTCGGTATAATCACGCTGCTCAAAAGTATTCACTGGTAGATTTTCACGCACCGTCTAACTATCATGTCTACAGGGGCGGGATTTGTGGCCATCGGGTAGCACAATGAACGGAGGAGTTAAATGGATCAATGTTCTATTAAAGAAGAGAAACATTTTTGTCAGACATGAAAAGACTCACCATTTAAAGGGCGACGACCTTACAAGCCAGCTTTTTGAATATGTGGCATTTTCCTCTCGTTTACAAGTACAACAACATCTAACAGAAGACATTATCGGAGAGATGTCAGGCGAGTACATTTCCTTGGCATATTTATAAATGAATGAATCGTCACATCGGCAATTTTGCAGCCATATCGTGGCCACGGCAGATTTATGAGCCCCGTGTGTACCGCATCGCATGTCAGAACATTTCTCAAAGGAGAGATGTACTTTTGTTTTGACCGTCGGAAATTATAACGTATTAAACTTTTCAGTGTTGGAAATTTTGTCGCTGTAGGAAAGGCTCATCCCAGCGTACCACCGAACATGAATCACCAGATAATGGTTTTTTAAGTGTCTTACCAGCTGACAACATAGATTACATCAGAACACTCCCTTAACCAATTTAAAAAGATAGGAAATGTTTATCTGTCGTTTAGATTACAGAGCCAACGGGCTGTTAACGCTGTAGCACTTGCTTACGTAAAACGTGTTTTTTGTTGTTGTTGTTGTTGCTTTTTTTATTGCCCTAAAGCTTTATCCTGGCTGAAGTTTTTTCATATCTCATTATGTATGAAATTACATGAAATTATTCGGAATGAGCGCTGCCAAATACACCAGAATATATGAAAACATTATCAAACTTAAACACTTTTTATGGCGTCATAAGTTCGACCAATGGCGACAAAGTTTTCAATGCATGTCCAAGATTTTTCAAAATTGTTCTAACTGGGATCACTCTACAAGTGTATACAATTTCTAAAGAATCCTTCTTTCTAAAAAAGGTTTTTAAATGCTTCAATTATAAAATCCAAGATTGCCGGCATGTCATGTGAAAAGAAATTAAACAAAAAACAGCTAAAATTTGCCTCGTAACCGTGTTCCTAAAATCACCAAATTTCAACAACATTCAATAAAAACCTTTCTTTGTACAGCTCTTTGTACAGACAGAGTGCTGGGTCACCTAAAAATATGCTACATGGGAGAACACTGATCTCATGACAGATTTCAGTAGGTCAGGCAGACATGTTGGCAAAGCCATTTATAGACTTGGTCTGCCTAACTCATTATACTCTACTATTGAAAGGTGTGTCGAGCTTTATTCTAATGTTATGGCTTCAATTGTTTGTGTGAAACACACTGTGAAACTGAGAAACAAATTCTGCTTATTTTATGTTATATGTTATTTTATATTTAGCAAATTCGTTCTTTTGTTTATGGAAATTTGCTGTTTAATTGGTATAATTGGTGTTGGAACACAACGATCATTTACAACTGCTTTTTCTGAACAGTTTCAACCCGCATTCTTATTACTGAAATTGAGAAAGTATCTCTAAAAGCAAGGCAACATAAGATGTACGCACCGATCTCTACATGTACGTCAGTACCTCGATGTAATGTAAGGGTATAATTCTAGCCTTCAATTTGAATCCGCCAAGGCAACATTTCGTACAGTACAGGTTTTACCTCATCAGTTTCTAGTATTCTCAACTTGACTTGGCAAAACTTCATCACAGTGCTGAGCAATGGTGCCTGAGATGAATTTCTACTGTCACTGAAGTATGTCTTCAATACAGTTACTTCATTAAATAGACTTCGTTATTTGATATTATCAGGGACTTTTCTCTTTCTGGCATATGCGGCTCAGGTACTAACCACATTAGCTGACAAATAATGACTTTCACGTCTAGGTCACCCGGTTCTCAATGTCCCCACAGATACTGAAACTCCGATATTCCCAAGACGATGTGATATTTCGGGAACATTTCTACTCACTTTAAGCTCAAATAATATTAGTGTTGAGGTAACTATAACCATTCGACTCAGAGGTAATTTGTGCGGATATTCACATTAGACTAGGGGGTTTTGAAAGTTCATTTCTCCAGCATTGTCTGTTGGAGTGGGGTTTGCGGCTCTCCAATGACAAGGCAGTCAGGAGTTAAACGGATCAATGTTCTATTAAAGGGTAGGGCAGATTTCCTGCCAGCCTAAGCTAATCGGTGTGACTGCTCCAGACTCTCTTCAATGACCATCTCCGAATGGCTTGTTTTGGAGATATCATTATACAATGTCTGTGTGTTATGATAGCAGAAGTTTACGATCATGCCTAGATATGCTTAAAAAAATATAAAAAGTTTGTTTTAAGTCAAATCATTACTGTTTGTAATGGAACCTGTAAGATAGATTTCATGCTTGTCGGGAACTTCTTTTCCGTGACATGAGCGGGTGCAATGACTTACAGGCCCCGTAAGGGGCGTAATGCATGAAACTACACTTCGAAATCTGTTTGTTCCATTAGCACGAAAAGACGTGAAGCAGCGTTGTTTTGGCATTCGCAATTTATATGGTCTTAAAACTGCTCGTTTTGCAAACTTGGCTGAGAAGGAAAGCATCCTAGTGTGTCACGGTGGCCGAATCACCCGATAATCGCGGTTTTACTGTCTCCCAAATGACAACAAGCATTACATCGAGACTCTCCCTGAAGCTATTTAGAAAAATAGGGGCGTGTTTATCGTTTAGATTCTACTGACAAGAGACTGTAAACACCTCGAAGACATGCCAAGCCTAATATAACCCACGAGACACGCCGTTGTTTATTGATCCGCTGTTGTTTTTTTTTTTTTTTTTTTTTTTTGGGGGGGGGGGTGTTTGTTTTTTGTGTTTTTTTTTTACTGTCCAACAAGTTCATTTGTGTGCGTTGTGATTCGAAAAGAGCTTGTTCGAACAAGTTGTATTAAAAGTACCACTTTGGTACATTTACTTATTTGATCCGTGCTTATACGACGGCGTTAGTGCACGTCCGTTGATCTTATTACTTTGCCAATATTCACATTTTTGAAAGTTACAATAAATTCAACATTGTGCTCTACACCCATATTCTTTACAGCGTATGCGCAGGTTTCCACTTCCACCACAGAGCAAACTTGACCTTTCGAACCTGTGCGAAACACGTGGGCTTGCTTAGACTGATCGTTGATGTCCTCGTGCTGAGCTATAATCAACATTCATCAATAAAACTGTTTCAGATGTCTGTTAGAATCGTGCTGTGAATACTTTCTTTAAAAACAATACATGCCTATTAAGTATCAATAGAAACAAAGGTTGAGACAGAACTTTTGTGTTTTCTGATATCACTCCCTGTCTCATCAGCCTGACCTCAGTGACTTCGGAGTTGTTCAAGATTTTTTCACAGTACAAAATGTGCTAGTGGTAGCAGTGATATAAAACAAGCATAGAGATTGGCGCATTCACTGAAAGGAGTATGTCTTACATAAACTGCACTTTAAGAGCCCGGTCATGACCAGTATTTGGACACTCTAGAGAGCCCCTCAACGCAACGAGATGTAAAATGTGCCATCCATTATTTCTGATAGATTATCTATTGTCTGCTATTTTAATAACAGGGCAAGGGATTCTCATCCATCTTCTTATGAAAAGCGAGTCACTGACGTCACAGTGGGTAAACGGTTTTACCCTACATGCTTGAAATACTTTAAATACTTACGCGCTAGCATGAACTTTTAACGCTGTGCCTAGGGATTTGCCACAATCGGCGCTATTTTTATACTCCCTTAAGTCATGTATGAAGTTGTTGCACACTAATAACAATCATGCTTATTGGAAAAAAAAAACAATATTACATGGATACATTGTGGTGAAGTTTATGCGAGAAAAACAATTTGCATTTTGTATTTTTTTCTTCTTTAAGATATCGTCGGTGTGGTTTAAGTAACGCGCACTTGTGACGTTTAAGAGAATATTAAAAGAGTTGCTTTTAGATTTAATTTCTATAATTCCTTTCAATGTTATAAATGGTGCATGCAGTTACTTAAAATCATTATTGTCCCCGTGGCATTAATCAAGGTTTAGTAATTAGGTTGCCTATAGCACATTGGGCTGGGAACCCTATTGAAATTGCTCAGATTTTTTGGGATGATTATTCTTCCTCGACATAAACGATTATAAAATAGATGCTGTATGAGTGATTCATATGAAATGTTATGGACAAATGGTCTATGTTAGGGGCGAACGTTGAGAGATGTAGGTCACGTGACTTAGCGACCATATAGAACCGCTGAACCGATTATTCTGACGTTCGATCCAATTCCCAAACACCTTTCGGATTTTGAATTTCGAAAATTAATAAGAGCAATTTCTCATGTTTTTATCTGTATCTTGAAAAGTGTTAAAGCTAGAAAGTTCAGGCCTAATTATTTTCCCTGAAATCGAGATCAGATGTCAACTTGCCATATACCCCGAAGCGCCTAAGTAGCCTTAGCGTCATTGTCCTTGCGACACCGTACATATAATATGACACTAAAGTACACCTTTCTTCATCAAAATCAGATTTTTTTTGTCTTTTGATCCTCATTTGTTTAATTATTTATTTATTTGTTTGATTGGTATTTAAGGCCATACTTAAGAATGTTTCACCTATACGAGGGCGGCCAGCATTATTGTGATGAGAGGAAACCGGGCAGGTGGAAAACCCCGACTATCCGCACGTGGCTGGACACCTTCCTACTAACGACAGGAGAGGATGCCAGCTTGAGCTGGACATTGCTCACAGCGACCACATAGGTGAGAGGCTTCAGAGTCATTGCGCCGCGCTGGCACGCTAACCACTGGGCCACAGAGACCCCTTATCCTTGTCTAACATTATGCTGCAAGGATTTTAACACACGTTTGACTGTTAGCGTGAGCCACCCGGTATCACTATAAGGAACGTAACGGTTTTAGTTCTATAATTTTAATGTATTGGCTTTCTGATTTTGTTACAATACGGATTGATCTGATACCCGCAATTTCGTCGATCTAACTCATTAGTTCGTTATCAGGAACGGCTTAACCTGTTAGATCGACGAAAATGCAATGCGTCATCACTCAGAGAACGGATTTAACGGAAAATTTTTTGTGAGGGTATCAAGTTCAATTTCTGTCTTCATCGAGGCGTTCACACTTGTTTTACTTCTTCCACTAATTTAAAGTATTCGCCTATCGTTAAGTGAATGATCTAATAGATGGCTTGCTAACAAATTTAAACGCTGTACAGATAAAACGTGTGCATCTCTTTAGATCAAATTTTGAGCAACGATCGAAACGAAATTAAATGGACAAGACCTAGTGGCAGATGTTTATGTAGGTGGATAAGGTGTGTTTACCAATATCAGCTCTTTGACAATAGTGATAAGACCTGAGTTAGACATCTTCGTTTTAATTATCACCAGGAATGTCATGGATCAGTGAGGACATTTTTCTAGTGTTAATAAAAAGTCAAAAAGTATTAAGCATTGATGAAAGAAACTGTCGGCCGAAATTTAAAACACAGTGTTTGTCACACTGTAATTTTGTGTACCTGCCTGTAACAACCAGGGCCCGGTTGTTCAAAACTATTTTAAGATTTAATACCAGATTTAACTTTAAGCCAAGTCTTCAATTTTGTACTTAGCCCAAAACTAACTGCGTAAAAGTATAATAAGTATACTGTATTAACTAAATCCGCTGCTTTTATGATTTTGAACAACTGAATTGGCCGCTAGATTTGGCTAGAATCTTAAATATAAAATACGGCTTAAAACGAGCAATATCGCCTCCGTCATCACCGCTGTAGTTTTACTCTCCATGCTGTAGTCTGTCACTATAGTCATTTTCTTTCAGCGAGTCGCCTATATTCAGTTGTGTATCAAATCAGTCATGCCCGCTACAAAAATTGGTTTTAGTTAATGGCACGTAACAATACAAACTGTGCACATCCATAGGTTAAAAATTCATATCGCTGCAAAGAAAATGAAGTTATAACACTTTTTCTAATTCATAATGTTGAACTGCATAAGCACAGTTCGACGGCGAGACATCATTGCTTTGGGTGACGTCATAATCATTCAAAAACAAGTGGCATGCAGGGGAATGGTCCAGTAAGTTTTGAAAGAAAGTGGCACCAGTTACCTAAGCTCCTATCGATTTCACTTTAAACACTGTTTCTGACACTAATATATTTGTAATCATCTACAGGAATTAGTATAATATAACTTTAATAGATCCACTATATTTCATATCTTGTAGGATATGACCTAACAACAGAATGATTTTAGAGTTGCATGTCAGGAAATTCTGTAATAAAATGCAATGTGGCCAATTCAAGAAGACTGTAGTGAAGGCCGTGTTACTCGATACAGTTTGTCCTAACGACGTACCTATTGCGAGATAAATTACTCTCCATGACAACTGCCCTGCATATCACCTTATTTCTGAATAATTCTGACCTCACCCCAGGTAATAGGTTCACGCTGTCGAAACCGAGCTTATGAAATTTAACGTTAAGAATTAGAAACAGTGTTCTAACTTCATTTTCTTTGTAAGAATATCAATGTGTAGAGCTTGTGTTGTTACGCTTCACTGACAAAAGGCAATCTTGGTAGCGTAGGACTGATTTTACAGACAGCAGAATATAGGCGAATGGCTAAAAGAGATAGACTATAGTATATTATATTTCATGGATAATCCAGGATTCCGCTGGTGGACTAAACATAGCCGTGACTTGATCCCTAGGCATTGTTTTAATGTGACTGCATATTAAATCGGATGCCAACACAACATTTGAGTAATTTTAGACCAGTGACCAATTCTGCTCAAGCTACGGGCTGTGTACGGTGCTTATGTGAACCGTTGGAATAAATCCCTAACTGCGGAAAACTGACAAGAGGACGGATTTCATCAGCAACAGAACCATTTTCTCATCACACTGTTCACCTATCTGGTTTTACTCTCTATGATATACAGAGGTGTAGGAAGCAAATCTAAAATAGGGGATAGGAGGGCACTATCCCAACCAAGTGAGGCGAGGATCAAGTGGCCGCCAAAGCCCTGGAAGCTCTTCTATGATATATAACCGCTCCTCTCCCCTGCAACAGCACTTTTTTCCTATTTGCACCATGCAAACCGAAGTGACCAGTGTAAAATCATCAACCTGCTGACATCACAAATCACCGGGATGTTGCTAGAAGGCGAGTGGTCGTCAGCGTATTTCATATAAGGCTACACAAAACAACAATATAAGGCATCACGTCGACAACTTATTGCCACCAAGGACACAATGACTCAGAGGAATCTTGAAAATTCCTTGTCCAGAGCTGAGATTAAACCCAGTTCTCGTCTGACCTAGCAATGGATATAATATTCAGACCCCAAAAATGCTTGCAAATACCAAACAACTATAGTTTTCACTTTTCCTTACTTTATACAAATATATTGTATAGCTAATGCACCCTGATGAGTTTTTAAATAATTTGTATAAACTCTCGTTGGGTTTGTATAAATCTCAGCACCTTGCATTCGCCCCCTTATCAAGTATCAAGCCTTTGTTAGTTTGATACATGTATGACACTAATGCGTAGTTGAAAAGGCCATAAAACAACGTAGAGCAACATGAGAGTATGTTGTATTGCATTGTTATATATAGCTTAAAGAGGCATCACCTTACAACTGATGACACGACCGAGCATGGTGATTGTTAAAACCGGCACACCAAATAGGTAAACTTTCACGATACCTGAGTAAAAGTGAAACAAGATCTTTGTAAGTTACTATTCAACAGAAGTCTAATAATATCATGTTTCACAAACCGATGTGGTTATGATATATACACTAGCTGCTTTATATTTATCTTAACATATGTTCATGTCTACCGTTGATATATATAGTCTTGACATTACTCCCATATTACTCCGATCGTAGAAATATCCTGTCTACCATATACCAGTGAAAACTTAATACCCACTGTGTCTGTGCCATTTCTTGTCGCTTAGACCAACATCTTTGCCAAAGGTACAATATAGCTATGTGTATGTGATAAGACTGAACATTTGTTTTGTATGTGAGATAAATATTTACCATACAGGAACAAAGCACAAAATATTTCGAATTACTGCATTTTTCTGCCTGCGGCATGGTATCAGAAAACAAGGTGTGTAACGCTGAGGAAAACATCTTGCGTGTGAAGTTAGTTAACAGTTAGTTAACCTTAAACACTTTCTATATACGAAGTGCCTTCGAATCTCCTGATTGTAACGCATATTTGTAAAAAGAATCATAACATTTATCTTCATACTATTTTTATCATTGTTACATTTTGATATTGCTGCGGTGTTCAATGCCACATGTATTCATTTATTTATTAATTTATTTGATTGGTGTTTTACGCTGTACTGAAGAATATTTTACTTACACGACGTCGGCCAGCGTTATGATCTGAGGAAACCGGGTAGAACCCGGGGGAACCCACGATCATCCGCAGTTTGCTGCGAGACCTTCCCACGTACGTTCGGAGAGGAAGCCAGCATGGGCTAGACGAACTGACAGCAACGGCATTGATGAGATTCTCCTTGGTCATTATACTGCGTTCGCACACCAACCACCTCGGCCACGGGTTCAACCTTTACAAGACTGTATACCCTCACAAGGCACTACCCTCACGTTACGCCCTTAAAAGACGGTACACCCCCTCAAGACGGTATACTCTCAAATGATGGTATACTCTCACAAGGTGGTATACCCTCACCAGATGGTATATGCCTCACAAGAGGTATACACTCACTAGATGGTATGTGCCCACAAGACGGTATACCATCGCAATATGGTACTCCCTGGATTCATCTGTTATCATTCCACTGTCTTGTTTGTGCATTATATCGTGCTGTGGTGACATGTTATTAGCATTTTCTTTATTTATTTACCTTCTTTTTTATTTATTGTTTTTTCAAATGTATCCAGTGCATTAACCTAATATTCAGGCATTCGCATGTGTCGTTTGAGAAAATTTAGACAAATAAAACAAAGATCAGTTTTTATACACATGCTCCAAAGACTCACAAAACTGGCTAATACGTATATGTGTTGATCTATTCCCGCGTTGACTCTTCTACCTTACAATCACGTAATAGGATAGCCCTGTTCTTGATATCCAGAAAAGGATTAGGTTGACACTTTGGTTGGTTGGTTGAAGTTGTTGGTGTCTCCATTCAACTGAATGATGAGCACTACAAACAAGACGAATAAGATTAGGAGTCTCACTTTAATAAAAAAAAAATTCAGATCCCGAATGCTAAACTCAGTATGAAGTAGACAATCCGATATATCACAGCATTACGTAGATAATTTAACTTTATAGAGTATACCAGAACATTACGTACTTAATTTAACTTTATAGAGAATACAAGACTAATACAAATTAAACTGTGATATACATTTTAAACCACGTATTGGTGATGTTTAGCTTATCTGACCCTCGTCAAAACATAATCCATGTGCCTAGTTTAGTTTAATTGATTATCCGATAAGGCAACGTGTCCTACTAGGGCAACTGACGACAAAAAAAGTAAAATGGGTTCAGAGTGAAGTCGGCCTCGTTCAAAAAATGGGTGCGGGATATCAGAGAGCGACACTCTCCCAGGCAGGTCCAGCTTCAACTTTCTTATTCATCACAGGAATGCCCATCAAAGTTTGAGGAATTAACTGGAAACGTACATATGCCACTAAATATGGGCCCAAATTGCTCTTTTGATGTAGCAGTGGGACATAGATCTATGCGTCGAAACAGACATTCGTATACCAGCCGTCAACCAAGACGTGAAACAACGTTTAATACAAACTACCAAAAGACAAG
Organism: Liolophura sinensis; assembly: GCF_032854445.1. NCBI lineage: Eukaryota > Metazoa > Mollusca > Polyplacophora > Chitonida > Chitonidae > Liolophura > Liolophura sinensis. Next base: position 38,501,934 of record NC_088295.1, read on the forward strand.
GAAATTATATGAAGTACGAAAATAGGACGGAATTTTGCAAGGAGAAGGTCAACATTTTTTAATGATGTTGGATAGACACAAAATATGTTCTAGGCGAATGGGTGAAATCAGTATTCAAACCATGCACCATGTCACTGTATAAGTTGTGGAAAATAATAAATAAATACATTAAACAATTTGATTTCAACTTTTCATTTATCCAACGTGGCAATCTAATTCAACACGATGAATGTATGTCTCTAGCCCTGGGTTAAGAGAAATTAGACACAATCATGAAGTAGAGCGCCAGAGATTCTGGACGCTCTGTCCATATTTACTTACGCAAGAATTACACTCATTGCAAAACTTAAGCAAATTGGAGTGAAGGCGTTTGATGGAATAACTTTGACACACTAGTTTTCGCAGTAATAACTTGAAAATCGTCACACAACACACAGTAATTCACAATGTCCAAACTGAAACTATCACTCTTGTCGTTATGCCCGGAGGAAAGGAAACCGTTTTGGGCTTACTAATATAAGAGAAACAGTACAAACACAGGCCCGGGTAATTTGTACCATAGTTTCCTTTAAGCCCAGAAAAGGTGGATAAATTCTTTTACAGCCTTTGACATACATTGATTTTTTTAAAGCAAGCAGCTCAATAATATACCCATTAGTGAATGAGAAAGATCGGACATGGTGAGGATTATTACTTAATAGTTTCTGTATATCGTCGCATTCATACGAGAACAGGTATAGGTCAGCCAGAATGGGGGTATGATTTGTACCCATCGGAATACCCATACACTGTTGATATATGATTTACCAAATTTCACATAGATGTTATATCCAAGCAACTCGGAAATAATTCGGCAGAGTATTGCGAACCTCTAAATTCTTTAAAATTCGTAGTATGTTACTTAAATCGAGGCTCATGTGTAGGTACTTTAATTTAACAAAGGGCCCAATTTTAGCTGACTGATCTGTTCTTACAGGATGACTGAAAGCCGAAAATAGGATATGTCTTAACATACACGAGTTACATGAGGTGGTACATAAAGTGTAGGAGATGGCATTCGAACTTGCTGTTGAGCGGAATTGTGATGAAGGTTCTCTATTCACATTTAATCCTTAGATAGATAAATATATGTACCCAGTGTGAAGGGAAAGTGTTTGTTTTAATATTCACGACTGTAACAAGACAATGGCTGACTACGCAGACGACTTGAGTTCCGCCGAAGGTCATTCTGTATTCAGAAGGTTATCAGCTGTCTTTTTCTGTCCTCGCACCATAAATGCAACGGCTTAGCAAAGCTATCAGTCACCTATCTAAATGCATGGGAAACAAGCCATGTCAGGTCCCATGAAGACGCTGTCTGTCTCGTTACCGTGTATATGGGACACTAGTGGAATTTGCCTCATCAAGGTTTAAATGAGTTAGCACTTACCAGACATCCATTGATTGCTTTTACCGTTGTTCCGCCGTCTCTCAACAACTTCACACGTAGGCTCGTACCAACGGAAATGGTTACCTATGTCTGACCAGCGTTTGTGAACTTCATAAGGCCTTGTACTGGACCAATCCAGTCCATAGATACGCAGTTCGGCACTTTTAATGTGTATGCTATAGTCTGTTTTCTTTATCATGTCCCCTATATTCAGCCCTCTATGCTGTCACTCGTGTTCAGTACCAAAGTGACACGTGACACCACACATACTTTTGCATAATTATTTAATTTTGGTAGTAAATATGAGTGATTTTACAGGTAGCTGAATATTAAAGACAAGCTAAAAGGAACAAGTCTTAACAAGTTCATCAGATGCTTTTTTTTAATTTGACTTTGTCATAAATAATAGAGTTTGAAGTTTGTTCCAAGGCATCTTCTGCAAAAAACATTATGCATGTGCATTCATGCTTAATGTTGAGATGTTGTCACCGTTATTTGGACATTTCCCCTCGTCTCTACTCAGTACTACCCATTTACGTATAGCATGAAACTGATTTAACCATGAACATTTTGAGCCAATTTTTCTAATTGGTTTATAAAAATAAATTTCTGTTGTAAAAAGTAAGCAGATTAATCTTGATGTATTATATTTGTTGAATACCATAGAAATAGCATGTTTGGTTCTGCCAGAGAGATAAGCCTGCCGCAATGGATGGTGGAAACCTTACTCTTATCTTTATCTGACGTATCAATCAAACAGAGACTATCAAATGAGCAGAAATTTTCAGCGTTTTTGTCATTAAGTGGATGATGGAGTACCTTAATTTTGATCTTCTTGGATTGTCCTGTGAAACTTAGCGTTAAACGCCCGCTTTGGGACATAGTATGATGTTAGAATGACTGGCGCCTTGTTACGGGTTTTCAGACACGTATTTATCCCGTTTAATCAGTTCAAATTGATGTTAATGATATTTTTTGCAATAGATAAAACGAGTCATTGGCAGTTCCTCGATGCTCTTATCACATGAAATGATGTTCATTCACGTCATGCGTTATATGTCACATAGATTCAGTCCAATCTTTTTTTAATATTTTCATATTAAACTGGCAACAAGAAAGTGGACATGCATTTGATGTAGGTATTATAGCTTGAAAGATTTCTTCCATTTTTTACTTAGTGGAAATTAATTTCCATCGAACTCTTGTCAATATTTAAAAGCTTATGAATGTAATAACCAATTTATTTTAACTGTTCATATAAACGCTTAAACAGTAACAACTTACAACCACAATCAACATGGCTAGAAGCAGAATTATATGCAGCAAAAATCCAGTGACGTTGATAGCAATTTCGTAGACGTCACTGGTTTAGAATTACTCAGAATGTTGTTTTGTCGTCAAATTGGACATACATATTGTACATCTTTAAAAATATTGGAGACCTATAGTCGCAACCAATTTGGTAAGAAATGGATTTATTTATTTATTTATTTGATTGGTGTTTTACGCCGTACTCAAGAATATTTCACGACGGCGGCCAGCATTATGGTGGGTGGAAACCGGGCAGAGCCCGGGGGAAACCCACGAGCATCCGCAGGTTGTTGAAAGACCTTCTCACGTACGGCCGAGAAATGGATTGAAACACATGACATCTTTCTCTATAATATGGTAAGACCTTCAAAGGTGTATTAGGATTTAAGTGCCATATTGAAATTTATCTGACATCGGGCCAACAGTTTCCTTGCTCTAACCTCTCAGTACTGAGAGTCAAGCGAGGCAGCAGCAAGTACCATTTTTAAAGTCGTTGGTATGACCCGACCCGGGTTTGAACCCACGAACAAAGTGCATGATTATTCAGAAAAATAAAAATCTATTCGAAATTCAAAGCAACACCAGGGTTGCTCTCTCAGACGTCATTTTCAGGTGTCCTCTGGGATATCAAACAACATACACAATAGAAGGTGAGTCTCACACCCTGTGCAGCCTTGCCTTTTTCTCCTAACTGTTTGTGGTCAGGAGCAATCATGGCAGGGCGAGTCCATGCCGAAAAAGTGCTGCCGCCACTGAAGTATCATGCCGAACACCGGACATGAGAACTCATCCAGTCATATTCTACTCACACCAAATCAGCCAGTCCCTTTTCCTCGCTCTAACCTGTCAGTGCTGAGCAAAACGTACAATTTTAAAGTCTTTGGTATGACTCTGCCCGGTACAGATTTTTAACTCTTTAAGAGTGGACATTGCTTTTAGTTGCAGGTGTGTAATTATACATATATGACTAACTCTCAATTTTCAGCAAAGTTAAGACTGTCAAAACTACATCACAAACCTCTCGATTTTTGGTTGAGAGCATAGTGTGTTACACTACTCCCTAGAACATTTGATTATTGCTTGACACCATACTCAAGACCTTTTCACTTATAGGCCTACAATGGAGATCAGTGTTATGGATGCAGTTGGAAGTTACACGTAAAATATAAAAAGAGTGGTTAACAATACTTTACTGTGATAATCGGTGATCTCTTTCAACCATTATGAGGCAAACACCGTTCGCGCGACACTTTCTGGGCAATAAAAAATATCAACCTATTTAATCTGATCTTAGGCAACTGAAACTGTTGAACTTTCTCTATTTCTCCTTACCTAAGGACAAACAAACGGCAAAATTGTTACACGAAACCGATCAATTTTTTCAGTGCGTGAGGCAGATGTAACATTGTGGCATTGTGTGTATAGAATAAGTGAAAGAATACAGTACAATGTATTTACTGTACTGGATTCATCGTACCAATCATTATCAAAGGTGAAGCCTCAACAGGTGTTCGTTCATTTTCCAAGTCACTGAATCGAAACAGCTTTTTGTGATCATTTCCTCCGAATGATCACATTAGCAGGTTTTCAGCTTGACCTACCTGGTCGTTTGAACATTTTGAATATACGAAAAGTACATTTTAGAAAAATATTGTTGATAAACATTTCAGTAGAGATTAGCTTATAGTTCTAGAAAGACAGTTATAAGAACATGACTATGCTGATGTTACGTATGATGCAAATGTTACGTTCATGAAAAGATGCATTATGTTTCTGAGTCACCGTTCTTCGCATACTGCGTGCCATATTGTGAACTCCACGTATAGCTTTATGCCACTTCTGCACGCAAGCACCAGCTGTAAGCCTCCTGGTCTATTTCAATCCTGTTTTTTTTTAAATCTGCCTACAGCAATATTGGATTTTTTGAATATTGGAGGTTGATTGAAAATGTTTTAATTCTCATATCCAGAGGGGTAAAATTGCCTATTCAAATGTTTTACAATAAAGGAAGAGATCTACACTTTATAGGTGTTAAAGGATCCCTTTAAACAGACTTCCCGATTAAATCCATCAAGCTAGATTCTGAAACAACAGGTCAAACTAAAGGGCAACAACATTTGATCAGTTCAACACTGTATTGAGATTCAAATACAATTTCGTTGATTTGCCGGTACATACAAACAACTTCTCAGTTAGAAATCTGTTGAAATATATATTACAGGTACTTCTGTAAAATGGCACAGTTCTTATAAACAGACCACGAATCACAATACAACGGATCACAGCAGTCTACAAATATAAAACTGAGGATATATATAGGTCAACATAGCTTACACCAGCTTGTCTTGATCCTACTAAGACGGCAGATCTCCCACGAAAGAAATGCTGAATTCAAATTTCAACACACGACTTCAAACTCGTAAGGACCGATGGATTGTAAATCCGTAAATTTAAATACTGTAACGTGCAAGTTCAAGAAATAAATACCAGTTCTGAAAAGTTCCGCAACTTTGTTTACGCTGCCAGTGCCACGATGGGGATTAGAACATTCATCGTTGCGACCAAAATACCGGATGGCTAGACCACGTTTAGACGATAAACCCTGCACAAATACTAGAAGAATTGGACTTGGACTCACAGCGACCGCACTGATGAGCGGCTCCTGGGTCATTCCGCTGTCATATGACGACGGGGATTGTCTCCTTGTGGCAAGGCGAGTCTATGCCGCCAAAGTGCTGGTGAAACCACCAGACATGACAACTCATGTTTGATCGGAATTTCTCGCTGAATCAATATACTGACACCGTGTATACAAGTCATGTTTCGTTGTTTCAACCCCTCAGTGCTGAGCGCCAAGGAGGCATCAGCAAGTACCATTTTTGAAGTCTTTGTTATGATCCGACCCGGGTTTGAACCCACGACGAAAGTGCATGCTTACTCAGGTAAGTAAAAATCTATTTGAAATTCAAAGCAATACCAGAATCGCTTTCTGAGGTGCCATTTCAACTTGTCTTCTCGGATATCAAACAACATACACAACTAAAGGTGAGCCTCGCCCCTGTGAACCTTTTCTCCTAATTGTTTGTGGTCTGGAGCAATCATAGTTAGTGAAGATGACAGCTAAGGGACAGAGGCGACTGTCTGTATGAAAGGGTAACAGCTGCTATGGACGCTGCACTCTGATATGCCAGTCTCTTCACACGAGAATCAATGCTTCACAATGGAACACGTCTCCTTATTATCTCATTCGATCCGCTTCTCTGAATCTATCATCTCCAATCAAATGATACACCCGCCACCTCGAGCGGAAACTTCCGAACCAGTGGTCCTACCGAAAAGTGTCACCCTCCCTTTGAGAACCCTCGCTGCTCCCAGGAAGTATATCATCTCCACGACGCATCAGTGTGCACCAGTCATCTATCAGTTAATCCTACTGAGAACTATTTTCTCTGTGCATTCGGTAAAATAGTATTTACAGTGAACCAGAATGGTTAAGGGACTGACCAGAGGAGTAAAGTCAAGTTTCGCTGTTCAGTTTATCATTATAAAATGATGTACTCAGGGACTACTATAATGCACATTTTTGGCGATCTGTGTTTTATGGATAATTAGTAATCATTAGCCATTTCTTATTCATTTTTCCTTAGCTAGCATGTGCTGAGCCAATGGCGTCCGTGCTGACTTCTTCACTGTAGCGCGATCGGCTCCTCTTACTTCATCCCTCACATCGCGTAGTAGAATTGAACTAACGTTGAACATGTTTGGGAGGTATCCCTTACCATCGGTGTTATTGAATTAATAGAATAATCGCGAATGTAAAACACATCATTCCAGGAAGCCATGTATGTTTTGATCATTTACCTGAAATGACTTTTGTCAAGCCAACGATGCGACACATTCCTACATGCCTGGGAAAGATTCTTTCTACAACTGTTAAATGGCTCATCGAATTTCATCCCGTCATATCTCCCGTTTGGGTTATAATAAGCTAAGGGAGAGGTTGTCTGTATTCTATAAAGACATTGCTGGTTGTGGGATCGTAGCGCATTTCACAGATAGGAAATATTAAATATCAGGGGAATCATTTGGGAATTCAATTTTGCGCAATGTATTTAAACTTTGTATTTTATTATTCATAATTCCCCCCTTCCACGATTCCATACTTAACACTCATATATAGAGATTTTTCATTGATACGTTGTGATATGGGGATTGCGCCTGAGGATTGCGCTATTCATTTTACATTCATTTGCAATCTGGGTTATATATATTGAACTAAAGCACCTTTGAATAATTCACAAGCTGAATACATGTCCCTCGTCATCTGTATAATTGTAGCGGTAAGATTTTTGCAAATGGAATCCGGTCTAAAGCTTACTCTCATATCCAGAGGCTCATGCCATAGTGATTGTATATGTTTGATGTTTTCTTGGGAACTGTGGCCTATCTGTAAGAATTACAGTGTGTGGGGTCCAAAGGTCCTTAGGTTTTTAATTTTCTTACCTCTGGAATTGATTTAGAATATCCTGCAATATTCCGACTATTACAAATTACTTCAAATTTTGAGAGACGTGGATAATATTTCCAGTTTTATGCGCCGGTACCCCCGGCCTCTGCCCGGTTTCCCCCCCACCATAACTCTGGCAGCCGTCGTATATGTAACATATTCTTAAGTACAGCATAAAACCCCAGTCAAATAAAATAAATAAATTCATGCACCAGCATTGTCCCATTTGGTTCATCGAGAACCTCCAGCCTTCGGTCCACTTCGGAAGCGGTAGGTCCAGGGTCAATCCTGGGTCGGGTCACACCTAAGACCTTAAAAGAGGAAGTTGTAACTTCCTCGCTGGCGTTCAGCATTAAGGTGATAGTGCAATGACTGTTTGACCCGTATCAGTATAATGGCTGTGGCGCGGCGGCTTACTTGCCTTCGATAAGTCGTCTCAGATAAGCAGCACTAGATGAAAGAGCGGTGGAAATTCCTCCTGCAACAAGGCGGCACATTACATGCACTCTACGGTTCTCTTTGCGTCATATGACTGAAAAATTGGAAAATACGACGTTAAACCACAAGTGTTCACTCCAGTCTTCGGGTGTCACCAGTTCAAGTTTTCTTTCTTTCTTCAGCAGAAAATTTGTTTTAAGCTAAAGTTAGTACTTTAGGGAAAGTTTCTTGTCAATGACTGAGATAACGCGTGTACATGTACATGACCTGCGAGCAACCTGCAGATGATCGTCGGTTTCCTCTAGGTTCTGTTCGGTTTCCACCCACCATAATACTGGCCGCCGTGGTTTACGTTAAATATTCTTGAGTATGGCGTGAAACATAATCAAAATAATGAATATTTAAATAAATAAATAAATAACAACGCGGTTTCAATAAATTAATAACTCGCGAAATCTGTCGAGCAAAGTTATTAAAGTCAATTCTGCCCCCACATATACGTAGATTTTCCTTTAATATACTGCTGATAAGAAAGTGTTGTTCGTCTCCTTTACATTTCTATAGTGTATGTGTATGTATATAGGGAATGAATAAGCATCCATCCAGCCGGAGATCCGTCGCGTATCATCAGCATCTCTGCCATCTGAGTCCTCGTCTGAAGAACGCAGTGACACAGCTTCTGGTCGGCAGTTATTTCCGGCACTAGACAAATAACCCGCATCCATTAAATCTACTGATATGTCTAAGGTCCTATCAATCGTAAATCTATTTGAACGTCTAGTATATCAGTTTCATAATCCGGGGTGGCATTCGTTCGATTTTAAAGCATGTTTAAGATAGCGTGTATACGCTATGCCAAGTCCGTCCTTTACCGACTCTACCCCCATTCTCAACCACCTTAACCGCCCCACTCTCCCACCACCAACATCATATATTTTCTTTTAACAATTGTTTCAGGTTAAAAGATCTAAGGAGCAATTCAGAGATGCATAGCAGAGCTATTTAATAGATCGAATCTAATCAGTGGATTTTTGCAATCAGGCATTGCGCTAATTAATGATTTCGATAGTGGCCTGCTAGGTTTACTGTGTTATATTCTTTGACGTTTTGAATGAATGCATGCTTTAGTATAGTATCTTATCTTTATCGTATAGAATCTTTGACGTTTTTATTGATATGCGATAGATCCAGTGGACCAGAACTAATGTCATTATCAATCTAGCAATTACGGACGGTAGTGACCTTATCTGTTACCATATGACCAAGTCTCATTTAACTTACAGAGCATGAATCATGCACCTGGCGTTGCACAATAACTAATTGCATTGGATTTATTTGAGGCTACTCCCCAGCACTCAAGGTATTGTACGAAATTTAATATTAGCCTCATTGTGATAGTTTAACGCGTTAATGAACGATCTGACCCACAGTGCCCCGCTGGTAATGTTCGATTCATCGCGTGTGGTATCTACGCTTTATCGGTTTGTCATAATTGTGAATATTACCTTTTGCGTCAAAAACATCATGACCATATCTCTTCGTGTGAACTCTGCCATGTTAATAAATGACGCACTTAAGACGTGTATTATTTTATTGTAGGCCACGGCACGATTTGTTGGATTCATTAACAGGTGTTAAGCAGTGCTGTATTACTGTTGACCCCTGATAGACTTGCAATACAGCCGATCTCTGGCACAGCTTAAGACACCTGTTCTTTAGTAGAAGGGATACCCAGATTAATGGTACATTCCCAACCACGGACAGGAGATCTTCGAGATTCTCTTCGAATTATTGAAATATTTTTGATTGAATGACTATGCCTTAACGCCATATAAATTTTTTGAAGATGGCATTGAACACCATTCAATCTGGCTTAGACATGTCAGTTCCAAGCAGTGTAAAAACACATCAGCCAATATAATTACCTATGTTACATGTATGTTAAGAATATCACAAAACGGAAGAATTTGTGTAGTGGCCTACAGCGTGGCAAAGCTTTTTACTCTAAACGATTGATTCAATAAATTCATTGTTGTTTAATGCCCAAGAATTTTTAACGATCAGTTTTATGGGTATACAAAATTGCAGTACTCGGCGTTGATATTTGTCGTCATAGTGGTGGAAGAAAAGCGGTCTTGAACGATTGTTACGCTGTACTAACCGCTACACCAACGTCATCTTCGAAGGCTGCATATTGTCGTCAAGGCCCCACGAGCAGTGAGAGTCAATCCAGAAATATTTTGCCCAAGACTTTGATTGAAATCGCTCGTTAGAAATCGCTTGCATTACTCACTGGACTAAAGATGTCGATCCCGTTACCGAAACAATGAAACAAGGCTTATAGTATGGTGTGTTTTTGCCATACTTTATCGAACTCCTTTGTGTAGCCATCTGCATTGTTTTTAATCCTAATGTCATAATGTCTCATTTAAGAGTAATGGTGGTTAGAACTGATGCCGGTTGTAGCCCCTGTCCACATATAAAACAGAAAAGATTTACTTATTTATTAATGAAGCAGAACACAGACATAAGCTCTCCATGCTACCAATTCAATAGCATTTAATCTTCTCAAAACAAACTTCCACACGGTCCGTATGAGTTTTATAGAAATATACTATGCTACACGGCAAGCCATTAGAAACTTTGAGCACGATGTATATTTATTTATTTGATTGGTGGTACTAAGCCGTACTGAAGAATATTTCACTTATACGACGGCCGCGAGCATAATGGTGGGAGAAAACCGGGCATATTTCTAATGTGCATCAGCATACTAAGATGTATGAACAACGTCATAATAAGTAACAATAAACACCGTCAGCAAGTGCACCGGAGATCAATGAATGACACCTATACCTAATTATACCGGACAATGCTCCACTAAACCCACTAAATATATTATCGCCAAAGAGATATGCAAGCTGTTTCTGGTTGTGACGCTCTGATTCGTTAGTGCCCAAGAGCGAGACATGCGATCCTAATTCGCCCTATCGGTAAGCAGAACCTCGGCGTGCATTATAGCCGGGCTCACACAGAACCACGCTCATGACTGGACGTACATGTATCGCCTGCTACACGTTGTGCCGTCATCACGATCGCTCACAGTCTGTTCGGTCGACCGAACTAACTCACCAGGCCATCGCTAGCAACCAGCGTGTGAACAGGCTCATTTTGTCCTCTTGGATTTCAGAAAGTGCTAAGACAGAGAGTGGCAAAAGCCCTCGAAATGCCGCGACTGTGTGTGAGGCTAAGTGCCGGTGCTGAGTGTTAATGGTTGCTTTTTGCTCCCCGCTCTATTGACAAAACTTTGACTGAAGAGTCGGAGTAAATCGACCGGTTACATCAATCTTGGAGATGTACCCATGGTTAGATAAGCCATCCGGCGGTGGACTGGCTTTAACACAGAAGTCGCTGGCGGTGCAGTGCTGTTGGGATGGTCTTGCTAAGCAGTTAAGTTTGGATGTCACCGCCAGTTGCTAAACTGTCGTCGAGGAATGGCATGGATCCAGAAGCTGCCACCAAAGCTTTAAACTTGACAGCGAACAATGAATCATCAGAGGTGTACAATGTAAACACCATATCAGAAGATTCCAAACTAGTGCTTATAATTCTTTATTCCTTCTCTGTGTCGGCCGCAATTATCGGCAACATTCTGGCAATTGTGATATTTTCTCGCGGTCACCGTTCACGAACGGATCTCCGGCCATTCTTGATCAATTTGGCCATTGCAGATTTAATCATGGCAATTTTTTGTATACCTTTTACCTTCACACTGGAGCTTCTACAGACCTGGGTGTTTACCGCACCTATGTGTCCCATCGTCCTCTTCCTACAACTGGTGTCCGTGACGGGAAGTGTCTCCACTAACATGGCAATAGGAATCGACAGACTCTGGGCGGTAGCCTATCCACTCAAATCCAGGCTCACCCATTCCAGATACAAACTTACCATTGCTATCATCTGGGGAATTGCTGTTTGCCTGTCTTCAGTCCAGCTTGTTGTTGGGCGGGTAAAAAACGACAACATTAACGGTGTTGACATTGTCCGGTGTTCCGAAGAATGGCCCGAACCATCAGATATGCTCATGAAGCTTTACACCATGTTCATTCTCTTTATTACTTACATCGTGCCGTTGACTATTTTGACCATTACCTACACTATAGTCGGCCGTCTTTTATCTCAAAGGCAAACTCCGGGCAACGCCGACGAATTTCGGGATACTCAACAACTGCGGTCAAAACGAAAGGTAAGAATGTGGTAAAAGTACGGACTGTCGCTCAACGTGCATTAGTTTCATTGATCTCTTTTAAAATGCTAATGAAGCATTTAACAATATTTTTACAAAGATTTATGACGAATACAAGCTATCAGCAAATGAGATTCCATGAACAATTCTGAAATGATCATAAATAGCGAAAGAAACACTTTTATATAGGTTTGACACTATTCCAATACAGCGGTTTTTGCTTAACAAATTTATTGCGCAGATTCTATTTTGAAAGTTTTCGAATGTCATTGTATATGATGAATTTATATTGGATATATTTCAGCTTGGAAGAAAAGCAGCTGGGGTTGATAATTTTCTACAGCATTTCTTCAGCTCCTCCTTCCTAATTGTGGACGTTTGATAAAAATTTAGCGAATTTACTGTGATAGGACTAATGTTGTTCGTTGTGATAAAACTCAACATCTGCAGGCAAGAAGCCTTTGGCTTGTTCAGCTGATACAGTTTTTATTTTGCAAACAAATGTCATCTATAGGCTGTGGTATATTTATCTTTCTTCACAATAAGAAGAATCAAATTAAGGCGCTCTTTCCTCTATAACTAGATAATTTTCAAATATCAATGGAAGAAAGGGGTTTCCTAAACATCTTTACTATGATTTTTGGTTTCTACTTCGATCTCAAACTGAAATTATGCACTAACGTACTCCACTTTTTGTTACATAAAACATTTGTTAACGACTGCTTTTTTCTACTTCACATGGTATAACGTGGTCTCTAAACTGCGCCACTGTACCTGCTAACGGTTTAGGGACATTTCTGTGAGGAAATAGAAATGTCTTATAATAGGCTCTGCTTGCCCCACGGTATCCGATAATGTATACGATAACGCGCTATAACGAGCCTTTCTCTCGCAATGCAAACCGACATAATGGATCGGCTAGCCTGAGTGGTATTGTTCCCATCATTATGCAGATGATTGTAACAATGCCACACTGTCCTCGTTATGAACGTATTGTTCCCAAGACACTATTCGCGTTCGTAGGTCATCCGATTCATGGCGCACAAAGCAAAGTTTTAGGTTTTGAGTTCACTGTAACCTAGTTTGATGCGAAATTAAATTCAAGTCATTTGGCCCAGTGGTTCAACGCGCTTCCATTTCAAACAAGACAAAGGTTCAATCCCATGCATTCTCAGACAGGGCTTTTTTTTATTTCCTAACTTTTATTATTCTCCGAGCTTTGGCGGCAATAAATGTTCAACGTCTCTCACTGGTGAGCTCTTGCATGGCGTCCAGCGACCACTTGCCTACGGCTTATATGACGTATGTCAGACGTGGGAGAGTTTACCAGTAACGTGTCATAGGTCGGTAGTATACACCCTGATACCAGTTGCTCCCCAAAACAATATTACTCGACATTGTAAAATTGAAAAATTCTGCAGTATGGCGTCAAGCAACAGTCAAGAAAATAATTAAATAAATCAAACGTCTTGTTGTATCAAATATTCTCCATGCCTATATACTTTTCTTACATTGATATCCTTTGGCGATGGAGCTTGTGTGTGCATATGTAAAAGCCATCACATTTATTATTAATAAATAGATTTTTCTCTCGAAATACTGGACAAAACCAGGCGCACCTTGTGCTGCGAGGCTGTCTAAGTTGTAACAGGTCTGTGAGATGGATTAAAAAATATATGACTTTCCATCTACACCAAATATGTAACCTACACGCCTTCTGTTTATTGATGTCGGCGCCCTAACCACGATACAACATACTAGGATAAACCTTCATATTTATAATTGATCATATTGGAATCACGCCGCCTTTTCTCGCCTATAGGACTGTCATAGAGGCAAACTTTGCGCTACATGTTCGCATTGCAATATTTTATATTATGGACCGGGCTAACCAATTTACACACATTATTTGAGTACGGCGGCGAAAGTCAAGCTATCTGTTTTCCCCGGAGCTTTGTCTTTATACCACCCTCTTGCCAAGGAATCATACCTGTAGATGACAAGGGAGAATACTTTACGAGAAATGAATTTTCATGAGCCTGTATTAAACCCGGGCTCTTTCCTTATTACTCCGACTCGGCCAATATCTTTGTATTCATTAGTATGGCATATTTGGCAAAATCCGATAGTAAATGTACCCAAATTGTATACTAGCCTTAAGGGATTCAAACATGGTGTATGGGCATCCGTTCGGTCAGCAACCCTTTTCTGTCGACCCGGGGACGTGAACTGCCTCCCAAACCCAGAATCTGTTTTCTACAACTTTACGAGATATTGAAACCATTCCACACACGTTTTCAATATTTGTTAACGTCAACCGCAAAACCTGGGCATGAAGTGACACATTAGTGGCATTGCTTGCGTCAAAGAATCCAAAGATCTTTCCATTGATGTGCACTTCCGGTCGACCGTAGCAACAATTTAACTAAACGTGGGTTTTCAACACGGTGGCTAACGGTATATTTATTACCTGCTTGTCCGACTTGTTACGACACCATAGACCTATGCTACAAATAACCAGGAATTTGTGACACGGTAACCCCGGAGGTATAGCCAAATAGTCGAATCGTATCCATGCATACAGATTAAAACATGTTTTTGAGGAAGGCTTTTAACAATAAATAAATAAATGAATAAATCTTTGTACAATACACCAAGGATTTCATGTAGGCAAAGCTAAATTATTAGATCGGTGACAGATGGATTGAGAGGTTGGCCAAGGTTATGACTAAATAAATTGGATTTTATTAGACAGTTACACCCGCTTTCCCAATCCGTCTGTTATTAAAGTTGCACAGCTGTAACATGCCATTGACATCCAACATTCAAATTTACATTGTGCAGCTCTGAGTATTATAATAAATCTGCACTTTTTGTCAACAGTAAAGATCCATTTAGTTGTGACTACGGTGTGAAGATTCAGGAGAGAAGTTGCGTGGACAACACGTTCAGACTCACAGGAACGCCTTGCAATATTTGCATCATAAATACGATCAAAGAAATAGGCTCAGCTTTTTAACCATTTAAAAAAGCTTCAGCCAGCAATGGACATTTCATTTCACTTCATAAACATTCTTAATTTGAATTTCTATTTTTCGTCAGAATCACTTTGAATATATTTTTGCTTTTTTCACTTCATCGATTCATTCATTGTTTTCCTTCTATTTAGCAACAAACTTGTAAACCTTGACGAATTTTTTATCCTTTCAAAACTTCAAGTTTTTCATTGATTTTACGTGAAAGACGACGGAACGAACTACTTTAGATATTCAGAGGGGAATTTGTGAGTTTGGGGTAGTATCTAAGTCTCTTCTGACTACCTAAGCAGAACCAGACTCTGGTGTAGACCCGGCAGCAGAAATTAAATCTGAGACCAGATCCTCCGTCGAAGATCAACTCTTGGCTTATCAGAAAGGTCCAACAAAGTGCTCTGGATAAACAGGTTTCTTGCCAGAAAGAGTACGTTAAATGAATTACTAGCTCCATTTATCGAGTTTTTGGAGTGAAGTGGGGAAAGTCCATCAATTTTGTGAGGCATAGGGCCGCTTCTGACACGTATGGGTGCGCCTAATTGACAATAAGCCGTGTTAAGTCCAATGATTCCTGGATGGTGTTTGATTCGCTGATGAACCCGCTAACCTCATCCACACTTATGTCAATAGTTATAATTGATTCTTATGAAAAATTGACGTCGTTAGTCTAAGAGTCCTTCGTACAACTGGTCGTTTGCGACGAAATTTAAAACAGATACAGGTCATTGAAGTAGGACGCAGATAATCTGGACATAACCAATGTCAGTTGTCGACAAGGGCACAAATCAGAGCCGGTTGTCAGCACAAGATCCTCGACCAATTCGTTGTCTCATCTTCCGAATCCGGGTATAAGCAAACTGGTTTCACTGGGTGAAGAATGTCCGTTACTTTAGTTATCGAACACTCACTCAGAATACCCTACAAATCTTTATGGGCACATATGGGCATCTGGTCATTGCCGTTTGGCCAATGCCAGCTGCGAAAGATAGAACGAACTGCCAAGATTTTGCTCAAAAGTGGTCCCCCAGAAGATCAAAGACCACATTAGGACATGAGTGAATAGATGGATTATTGAAAAAAAATTTCAGTAATAAGAGCTACAGCTGAAAAACTCACTGGCCGAAAGAAAGGCGAAATGAGTGGATGCATAACTTGACTGACTGAAGAATGAATAATCTCACGAAAGAAAAGAATAGAACTTAGTTACGGAATGGAAACAATACATAAACCACTGTATATAGTTTGGAAAGAATAAACCACAAGGGTCAAAGATGAAAAATGAAATTTATCGATGGAATCAATGAATAAATATCATCGACTTAATAATGATATTATTAAGCGATTGGTCTAATGCTTGCAGAATAGGGCTGAAATCGCTCCTCGGGCTTATGGAATAGTTCTTTGTAGGTTCCAGACGAGTGTACAAAAACTTCAATACTCACTGGATCAGCTGTAGTCTTGGTGATGAGGTATGGATTGCACAGGGTGAAAAAAGTTAAAGAAACTGAATCCCACCGTTGGAGGTGATAAACTTTAATCAATAAGGTAATCAGATGGCGTTATTGAAATGGGTCATGTCAAAGCAGTTGACGTGATTTTAAATCCAATTGAAGAAGATATGGGTACTTGAGCCGGATAGAAATTACACTTTCTACTCCTTGGTCATGGCCTTTGCTATAAAAAATGAAATGGTGTTTGGATAAAAAGCTTAACGTAATTGCAGAAGGATTAGTGTGGCGGCTTCCCGTAGCTCAACATTCTCCACTTATCATTGGCTTCCTGACCTGTGTTTACGTTTATGATTTTAAACCAATATTTCAGCCTGTAGATTATTTTGGAATCATGCCAAATAGCCAAAGTATTTAACCACAACTCGCTGATCCCCGATATGTAGGGATTTGGGGATTTTTGACGACTGAGCCTCGGTAATTCTTACAAGTCACGTACTGGTATAATTTTGGAACTATTCCTTTATTGTCCTAGGTGGTATGAGCGTAAAAACTTCAGGCCTTTAATACTCAAGCCCTTTCCTTCATCCTTCTTGGGTATGCAGTTCGAGTGCAATAGATCGCCTTTGGTTCATTTCATGAGTGGATGCATTACCCAAGTTTCCTTATATCGACCATAAATGCATTTAGGATCCTTTGTATTCTCTAAGAATTGGCAGTGTATATAATTTGTTAGCGCTGTTACCGTGCTGAACATATCGGCTGAGTCTTTGACAAAGCTGACTGTCCGCAATCCAGTTTCTTTTGCAAAGAATCCTAAGAATCAGTGATCCAATACATAGCCTCCGTAGTTTATGTGCCAACTAATGTAGAAGCCTATCCATTTAGGTGATTGCTAAGGCTGAGTGAGACTGATGTGGTTTGCACCAGGTTGTACTGGTTGAAAATACAAATGTACAGACACGATATTTAAAAAGATATCCTCGCAATGTACAATATCTGAAACCCACGGTTATATCCTATATCTGAATGGCCGACAGAGGTGAAGTGACATGTGTCGTAATTTACATTTCGGGTTCATCTTAGCTTGGGTTTCTTCGTTAGTTTTGAAATGTTACTCATCTAACGTGTATGGTTTCAGTACTTTCCTTGGGTAATATCCTTTACAAGTAATGCCTTCTCTAATTCAAACTTGGCTTCGTGATTGAAGACCTGCATGTCTTTCTGAACAAAAACATTTGAGTATTTTGTTGTTTTGACGTGGCCCATGGCAGAAAGATGATACATGTATAATGTTTAGCGTTAAGAAGGAGTGATGAATCTGCTGACAACATTACATTTCAGACCCTGCCCTCAAAGGTCGAGTAGAAGAACTGGCTAACATTTGCCGCAGGGTACTGCCATAAACGAGATTGTAGATTGTAATTTTCACACAGATATCTAAAGATTGATATTAAAGCTTAATTTAAGCCTTGGTGGCCAATTAAAATCCAATGAAAATGTAATGGTACAAGTCGACAATTATAAGGTAACCACAAATGGGTTGTGTGTCCCTTGAGTCATGTTTGATTCAAATTACAGGGTCCGTGATTGCAGTATAAAACTTCCCCAAGGGCCAGCAATTACTGAAACCGCCCTCAAAGTATTAAACTTGCAGGTTTTACTTTTTTTCAAATAATACTGCGATCTACAATTGGCACGTCGTTTGATAAAACTTCTTCCAAATCGTTAAATTTTTTAAGTTTAACGAGTTCGCTAATTTTCTAGGAGAGTACTTTTAATGTGTCATTCCCTTCTTTCTTTGTTCGAGATTCATTAAACTTAGCACCAACGTTACATTATTTTGGAGTTCTGATTCTAAATATTCGAATGTACGTATTGTTATAAATATGACAGTGCGACTTTGAATAAATCTACGTTTATTTACTTTGCCAGATATAATAACCTTAGTTAATTTTATGGAAAAGAAAACAATACATGTAGTTCTACTACTGTATGTTTGCATTAAAAGTATTGATACATAAACTAACGAAGATGTTTAGAATTTAAAAGAATGCATTCCACAAATTATGTAAACGCAATTTAAAGAAGCGTTGAAAAATGGTCCATGTACGCAAAACAGGAAACTACCGTTGAAAGGACAGGGGATTCAAAAATGAAGCAATTTGATTAGTCTAAAATAGGACATTAGCTACGACGCTACGTGCATATAAATTCTGGTTAAAGGTGTAGAGGAGACTGTGGATTTATAACTGTATAAAGAGAGCATTTCCAACAAACAAGAGGCAGTCTTTTTTTAAATATTATTTAAGCCTATTGCTTTAAACGTAACAATTAACATAGGAACTCCAAGGTGAATTGATTCTCTTGAACTCTTGCGGATTAAAACGCATGATTCATTTTTTTTCTAATTCTTCCATTTTTTGTAAAGCATAATGGAAGTCTGGTAACATTACGCAGAATTCAAAAAGCAATATAACATAATCACACCGAGTTTGACAGAAGAAAATCTCTTGGAAAACAAATGGTAAGAGAGGTACGAAATAATTGTGGATGTCTCTTTCACACAAGCTGAAAGTATTATTGAAGTTTTTAGGCTTACGACAGGTGCTAGATAAGCAAGGATTAGAAAATTACACTGTCAGATCACTTATTTTGATCTTTTTTTAACTTGTAACTTAACAAATGATGTGAAAATAGAAACATAGATAAAAATCAATGGTTTGCATATTAAATAACCATGTATGAACAAGAACGACTTGTTTAAAACATCTTTGAAATGGCTAGACATTCAAACGGGCTCTTAGCAAAAGTGTTTATATTTTAAAGAAATAATTTTCGTTATTTCAAATTTGTGCCACCATAAAAGAAAATCATTTTCAGTGCTTTTTACACCCATAATCGTTTTCTGTAAGATTTCCTCTCGGTTCGAGGAGCATATATTCAAAATGGAAAATGCTTGGCATACAATGGTCCACCGGTATAGCTGAGTTCATGGCTCTTCGTTGTGTATACTTACTTTGAAAAAAGGTTTAGAACACTGTAACCGTCTCAGTGAATGAATTTAAGATCATGTAAACAAATAGTCTGAACATTAAACATCTAAGTGTACACATGCTTTGTTGAAAGTCGCACATCGAAGTTTTACAGTGACAAGCGGCGTGGTGTAGAGTGTGTTACATGGTGTAGTAATTAATACTCTATAGTGTAGCATGGAGAGCTCAATCAGAGCAGCGACGACAGTGCGATATTTGGCAAATTGTCACACTCAACCGGTAAAATCCAGTAGTGATACACGAAAATGACGTGTTACGTGTTTAATCGTGACAGCATATTATTGTTTAATACTCGCTTTGAACACTACCCGGCGATGCCCCAGGCTAAAACCCACACTCTAACTGGTCTAACTGAAATGGGCAAGATTCCTTTACACATACTCTCGTAGAATCCCTTGTCTTCTGCGTTGTCTTGGTAATGTCCAGTCGAAATTCTAGTGGTGAAACAGTTTAAAGGTTTGAGCACTTAGCTGATTTACACTGCTGAACCGGTAATATTTGGAACTTTTTAACTGTGCGCCACTGGGCGTATTGTAATGCGAGATGAAGTGTACTATAATATTGTCCACAATACGTCTATTTCTTTTAGCCAATCGTCTATATTTAGTTGTGTGTAAAACTAGTCATACTAGCTACCAAAATTGCCTTCAGTCATATCCACGTGTAAGCTCTACACATGGATATGTTGGAAGTCCATATTCTTTTACAGAAGATGCAGTTCGAACGCTTGTAGTTTATGATCTCACTGCAGTAAAGTTTTCGAGCTGGATACCTTGCAAGCTATACTATCAGTTTTGTTGTAAGAACAATGAAGTCCATTCGCTGAAACAGTAGTGTAGGCTGTGTTACTGCGAGGAGTTTGGTCTAACTGCATGTTGGTGCAGCTACTGTAAACCAAATTACTCTCCGCGCCCATTGTCGTTTGTTTTTTAACAAGTATTACGTCATCCGAGGCAATGAGTTCTTGGTGTTGAACCTAGGCTTATGGAGTTTAACAATATGAATTAGAAAAAGCGTTCTAGTAGCATTTCCCTTACAATAATAACGTACAACACATCAATGTGTAGAGCAAGTGTTGTTACGTATCACTAACGAAGGGCAATTTTGGTAGAGGGTACGACTGATTTTACTGATAGTTGAATACAGGCGGCAGGCTAAAAAAAAATAGACTGTAGTTAGAGATTCTCACAGGTAAATTCATAACCGGGCACTAAACAATGAAATAGCATTTGTTGCTGTGTCGCTAGGAGCTCAGCACCGAAAGATAAGAGTAAGTAAACGCGACTGGTTGACCTGATGTCAGTATAATGTGACTGGGTGGGGTGTCATGCCTGGTGTTCTTCTCGCTACCCGCAGGCGTCACTTCCGAATAAGTCTTCTTCGTGATGTAACCAAAGATCTGACAAACAAGGCTCAGTGCGATACGTATGTTAAATACCCTGTGTTACGCCACCTTTTAAGTTTTAACAACTCTAAATTGAGCGAAGCACACTTTACAGTCCTGTATTTCTGCCACCAGTATGTGTATTTAAATTTTACACAGTACGATAACCACACATTGCTACCTTACCGACACAGGAAAAATACAATTAAAAAAAAAGAAAAGAAATAAAGTTACACGAAACTACTAATGACGTTTCCAGCGTAATAACGCAGGAGTCTCTCACCAATGCGGTCGCTGTGAGTTCAAGTCCAGCTCATGCTGGTTTTCTCTCCGGTCGTAAGTGGGAAGGTCTTTCAGCAACCTGCGGATGGTCATGGGTTTCCCCCGGGCTCTGCCTGATTCCCTTCCACCATAATGCTTACCGCCGTCGTGAAATATTCTTGAGTACGGCGTATTTATTTATTTGATTGGTTTCCATGCCATACTCAAAAGCACATATATTTTTTACAATGGTGGCCAGTATTATGATAGGAGGGAAAACAGTCAGGGCCTTGGGAAACCCACAAACATCCAGAGGTTCATCTTCAAATGAAAATTCGTAGATACAAAGACGAAGTTTTTTGTAAAATTTCAAATGACGCCATAACTCAGTATTCCTGTGTGTTGCATGCCGATGTTGTTGACTTGCCTGTGTCATGGCGGTATAATGATCGTACGCGTGTACTAATTCACCTTACTGGGCGACCATCTGCTGCACATTTTACAACCAGCATTGTTGTTTAATTAACACTAGAGGTAATTACAAGCTGCTGGCTAATCGCATGGCATTACGTGGATTGCCCTCTAAATGAGTGAAAGTCTTGTCAATGGCTTTTGTGAATACAGAACAACAGAGCGTGCAATGGTTTAATCACAAAATGGCATGCCCAGCGGCGTTTAACGGTTAAATACCCTGTGTTACGCTACCAGACCTTTCTAGACGTTGTTCGTACGCACTGGGTCTAACGTTATTGATCTGCTATATAAGTTCAACTCGTTGAACTTCTACAAATATGATACATCCGATAGCAACGCGTGTGTAAATACAGTAAACTCCAGTGCAAAGCGGAACGGAATACAACTCCCTCAACACGAGGAAGCCGGTTGGTTGTGCTTCAGACAACGCATGCGTGCCCTGTGAAGCTCCACCAGCGAAAGACGCCGAATCCACTCATGTCATGACTCTTAACTTTTTACGGAAAGGCTGCACTTGATTACTCATTACTTTTTGTGGGAGTCTTTGTGGCGTGTTCAAATGGCGGTAACTCCCAGCACGCCACCGACATAAGTAATGACATTTCACAACAAAAGACACAGAGATAGCATAACAGATTCAAAGCAACCAGAGAACAAAAGCAGTTTGATTAAAAATGTGTAATACACCCTTTCTCAAAATGTTCCCCCTTAAAAATTATTTTCCAGTAGAGACATTCGGATCCAAGTACATCGACACCAGGCTAGGAATATTAACGGAAAATAGATCTACTGGCGTGACCTCCACATAAATAGTATGTATTTTTAAATGCTTCCATGGAGATGCGGAAAATTAGCGAGTTCCTGTTACGGACCATTTCATAATGTGAACTTTTTGTGAAAACAGCCGATGTGTACCAGTATGCAGTATTTGTCTGGCAGAGTTGTACTTAATTCTAAACTCACAGAACTCGCATCCGTCTTGAACAAAGAGGCCGAAAACAGTTATTTCGGTGTTGTGTGCTGATGTAATACACAAGCTCTGCAGGGTTACAGCTGTTAACTATGTTATTTGATTGTGATTTGGACCAATTTCAGTAAACCAGCCAGTTTCCCATTGTATCTGGGCAATTAGGCGTCTTTTCAATGTAAAGAAGTAGTCATTATGAATTGGACTGGTCAATTGGGCTTTTTATGACTGTTAAAAGCGACCGTTATTCTTTACAGCATAGCCTGAGGTTCATTGGACAATGAAAAGGTGATTGCTGTTACATGGTAGACTGTCTGCAGCCATTGGTTTGTGCTAGCATCACGATTAGTGAGTTTCAACCTGGCCCAGGTGTTTAATGTTACTGGATGTTTCTTGGATGTCGCACATATTTCTTGTTGAGGACAAAAATCACAGGCACTTGATTTCCATAGAAGCTGATGCAATCTCTCCGACAGTAGGCAGCGAGCGCGAGTGGTATTGTGGGATGTCGCTACAAAGCTAAGTGAATTATAATACCGAGTGAGGCGAATGGCTGGACGCTCTGTGAGTTAGCGAGATCTTAAGTAACAGCAGAGGCAGTAACTGTGAGCTCTTGTCGCCCGTTATACCGTTACATCGATTACGTTTCTCTGATCGTTCGTGCGAAAATCCCAGCGGTTGCCCCCCTCCCTGCCTATTCCCGAGGCCTAATTTAATTGATTATAGCAATCGAAATGCCAATGTCATCACATTGGTTAATGCAAAGCTATGTCCCAGTACACTGGTTAGGTATCAAATTTCAAGGCAAGCTTCTACGCCACCACCCGCCTTATCTTGCAGGCAATAATCAGTGTTTGGCTTCGAAATATACAGATTGAAATTACTATTCACATGCGAAAGGACTATTTTATTTTTTAGAGCTTTAATTCTCCAATATCGATGTTTTTTTCGTGTGTGGGGGGATATTGGTTTACATTACTTGCACATACTATATCGATTTTGACATACTCCAATGTGTAAATAATTCCATTGCGAAATTCTTGTCATTCAACTCCTTATTCGTCTAAGACACTTTTTTCTCTGATTTTTTGATAAATTACAATCCTCATTCCATTCATCACAATAGCCGTAAGTCGGACCGATGGCTTGTTAACCATCCTCGTTATCCATATTGACATTATCATGTCCATAAAGGTATCCAGCCGGCAATCTCAGAAGTCTGCAAGTCTGTCTTCTACTCCCTCAGGATAGCTGTTTGGAAAGGCTTTTCATTCATAGGGAGAAACAAATTTGCTCATGGATATAAGGCGAATGTTGTCAGTGGAGTATACCTGCCACAGTCACTTGGTCCACGAGTTTTCAGAAGGTCCCCGAATAACTGAAGGAGATGAGACGTGCACAGGTCCTCAGTTCATCAATCTATTTCAGCCATCTTGCCCTTCTTTCCATCGAAATAAAATTAACATAAATCTTACTCATAGTACGCATTGTTACTGCATTAAATAAAATAGTTGTGTTTCCGAGCGCACCGCTTTCTCAAACAACCCTCATGGCTTATCTTACTTTGTGATATATAATTTATCTATTGAGTGATTATTGCTAAACTCAAAAATATGTTTCGAACTTTGCCAAATTTATCGCAGAGATGTTCAAAGTATGTCATATAGTAAAGACAAGTACTCTCCAACTAATCGCATGTAACATCGGAGATATTTGAATTTCGTGTGTATTTACTTTCGTATTGGATGCAACTATTGTGTTTAGTTCGATCGGTTAAAACTACCAAAACCCAAGCATCGTGTATCTTAAAACTGAACACGTCTGTGAAAAATGTAGGTTCACTTCAATATGTTCAGAACTGGTTGCATGTTGAGGGCCATTAAAGGAGAACAAAACTACTCGGAGCAATATCAATGTTTTAGCTTGCGTGACTTCACGAAGTAGTTGCCTGTTCTTTGTTGGAAATGTAGGCGTCTGTTAATGTCCGGTATGACTTAAATACCGAGACGTGAATGCCAATCTCAACAATGCCAGTCTCAACAATGGCCTCTTAAAGAATTAAACGGATTTGAAATTCTACAAGAGATACATTTTTCAAGCATTTTATCTGATAAATTGTACGTCTACGAAGACTTCCACGTCTCGTAATAATCTTATCGAGTCAAGATTTGGAAAAATGGTCATTGCCTAAGTTTTAGTTTGCCCATGGCTGCTAAATCATCTCAGACTGAACAAGAATCTCGTCTTCACTGTTATCTGATACACGCAATATTCAGTGAACAGAAACAGAAGAACGAGCTCCTGCAAAAACCAGATGGTACATGGTAATAGATATAGATTCATCATTCTATCTTCTTATTACCTCAAAGCAAAGTATTTTTGCGTTTTCTGACTCTCAGCCCGAGTCATTAGCCACATGTTACGTAATACTAAATGGTGAGAACCATTTATTGGCCCTAGATGATTTGAATCACCACTTGGCATTTGTGACAAATTTAATAAACGGAATGAAAAATTTCACAGTTCAATATGGCAACTGTCGAATCAACTGACGATGGAAAACAGAAAACAAGTTCTAAACCTAATACATATCTGTGGGAAATCCTAAAGGAACTGTTGGAAGGCTTTTAGATCAATTTTTCCATTGAACACTGAACGTGCCAGTTCTTATTCTCTTCATCAATGATTCTATCCATATCTAATATAAGACATTGTTCGTTGCTTTCAATTCCATTTCTATTGTGAATGTATGATTTCTAGTCATATCTACTCTTGGATCCAGTTACTAATCAGTACCATGTAAGTCGGCTGATTAATGTTAACAATGCTCTGGTCGTGAAATCCTCTTGTTCATTTTTTCATAAAATAAAAAATTCCTAAAACTACTAAATCGATCCTATCGTCTATGTCATTTACATATATTCGTTACTTCGTTATTACAGAAGATCCACAGCTGCTTGTTGTCTATGTCTGTTTAGAGGTTTACAAAATACAGAAGCGACAGTTTATTGTCTTGTCTTATTTTTACGTAGAAAACTTCTTGTCAGTGCCCTGTGTGTATTTGTCTCGAAGTCGTAAAGGGCCACTGAATGGATATTCCTAGAGTGTGATGGTAAAGAAAATTTACGAGATGGCGTTCGCACGTAAATGTGTTCCTCGTGTCTTGACAACAATTCTTTCTTTCTGTCAGACGAAAGAAATAGCAATAATTTGCTAAGATCTACCGAAGGCTATCCTAAAGAAAAAACGTATTTTTTGTTGCAAAGGCGTTCCGGCGCCTGTCAATGTGTAGGCGAATTATCTGGCTGCAAGAAAAATGGTGGCAAGCAAAACGAATGCATCTAGTATCGTAGAGGGCGCAAAACGTAGCCCCATGTTGCCGCTAATAATTACATAGCTTTGAAATAAATCACTTTCCAGTGATTTAAAAGCATGTTTCGCTTTGGGGCCTCCGTTATTTATCTCCGAACCTGAGCAAAATCTAATGAATTTTCAAGGGTAGCTGTGTACTGGGAATGGCTTTGTAACCGACAACAAGTACAAGCAATGTGAACGTGTTTTCAGACTTGTACGAATTTTACGTGGAGCACATGACCAAAGTTGTTGTTGTTGTAAAGTGTAACGGCATCACATATAGGGTAACTATCAAAGCTTTGAAAATCAAAGGCCTGGGCAGACAAAGAATTTAATTAGTCCCATCAATTTGCATGGACACAGCATCCGTTCTGTCGCCTCTAGCAATCATCCTCGCCATACTGGAATGCTTTTAATAACCAATTTACAACGCAAGCAGACAATTCCACGCATCATTGCGCCAATTACGGACGCTCAGAGGAGAATTCTGTGAATTGAAGTATAAAGCACGGTCCAGACGTTCGAGATATTGCAATCAGGCAAGTCCTAATTCACTGAGAGGACAAATAATGGACATGTGCGCCTTCCGGAGGTGTATGGGTCTCTACATGTAGTTCAGGGTGGCTTACCATTCTCAGGAATGCATCCAGTACTGTTACACAGCCTTGGACTCCCGAGACAAAAGCCCTCGCTGAGTGGGTCATCTACTGGGGTGTCCCGGAAGCGACTAACTTTTGACCAGCAAGGTCGCGCGTTCGAATCCACGTAGTCCTAGCTCAACTACCACTTTGCCAAGGAGGCTTGTAAGGTATTTGATCATGTGCGGTAATCACTTTACCCAAAAACCTGAGCACCGTCAGGGAGGGGAAATATTCTCCGTGCAAATATATAATTGCAAGAACACTTGTAGTAGCTGTTCCACTGAATGGTTTGATGGCTGTCTTTACATGGTATAGCAAAACTACCCATTTGCAAGATATTTTTACGATGAGGTGCGCAAAAACAATTTTACATGATGTGTAGCCATCGTGTTCATCAAGAGAAAGCCTCAGAACTTAGACCACCACTTCAATGTATTTGCCTTTGTCCAGTTTTGGTTCTTTCCGTTTTATTTTAATTCATTGGTCTTTTTCAAACAATTTGTGCAACTGAACATTGGCATAAATACTTAAATTTTTCTGAACAGCAAAAGATATATTTGATGCCATTCTGGGCATTGTCCACAAGGATTGATGTTGAATATCACACATCGTAAGCATTTTTCTTTGAAATTTGCGTATATTGTCAAGAAAAATATTTCACAAACTCAGAAAAAATGCTCTTTAGGATGTACGTCACTCAAGAAACTCACAAGCACACAGAAATCTCGGCAAAACCTTTCACAAAAATTACCTGGTCTTCAAGTTATAATTATATGTTCGTTTGGTACCATAGTATGGCTTTCAATCTAATGTCCCCAGTTTTTCTGGAGCTTGTTCCACTCACAAAGAATATGAGATAAAGATAATATATATGTGTAGTGCATGTTGCCTTTCGTTAGATACAGACTGAATTGAAAGCATGAATAGCCATTTTCATAGCCTAATGTATGGGCAATGCTGGTTGTTGTTGTGGTCGATTCAGAACCATTCACCCAATCGCTCCTAGCAAAGACGGCGTGTGAACCATTGTTTCCATTCCGTGGCTCAGTTGGTTAGCGCGCTAGTGCAGCCTAATGGCCCAGGAACCTCTCACCAATGCGGTCGCTGTGAGTTCAAGTCCAGCTCATGCTGGCTTCCTCACCGGCCGTACGTGGGAAGGTCAGTCAGCAGCCTGCGGGTGGTCGTGGGTTTCCCCCGGTCTCTGTCCGGTTTCCTCCCACCATAATGCTGGTTGCCGTCGTATAAGTGAAATATTCTTGAGTATGGCGTTAAACACCAATCAAATAAATAAATAAATAAATTGTTTCCATTAATCATTGAGTGATTGGGAATAAACGGTTGCAGGGGGAAAGGGGCCAGTTATCTCACGGCATGGAGTTGCTAGCCGTTTGTAAAATGTCTTGGCAGCAGAATCAGATTATATTATTTTGTTCATGTATCATTAATTTTTGTCTAAATTTAGAGCCTAATTTAGACAATGTACCAAGGCCATTTATAGAATAATTTTTACATTAATGACTTCACAGTTTTAACAAAGCACAATAGCGAAAGTGTAATATGCAATACTTCAATAGGACTGTAGGACTTTTAAAGGAGACTATTAACACTTTCTTAAGATCTTTGGCCGCATATTTCTGGGTGGTGAAAGCGGCCTGTCCAAAAATAGGGGAAATATAATTAGCGCTAAGTCAACACAAATTGAACCTGTCAGAAAACACCCTGGTATGATTTCTTATACCCATCATTATAGCAGTACTACATACACGGAGAGATGACATGACAATTACACTTCGCGTTGAACGATTCAAGTCTGTGTCCTTGCATATTTGTGCTTGAATGGTAGGTTGGCCGTTTTATTGCTTGCATTGATATGCTACGGATACCCGCGAATGATTAGGCACTTGGTCTGCTCTAAAGAGCTGTGTAAACGATAGGAGGGGTTTGATTTGACCATATGTCCCTGGGGTAGTAAACGTTACAGTCTACCAAGTACTCTCTAACCAACTACTCATTACAATGCCTGATTCCTCATTTCCGGGTGGCCTTGTGCAATTTTCCCCCAGCGCTCCAGAGTTAACATA
Source organism: Liolophura sinensis (assembly GCF_032854445.1). Lineage (NCBI taxonomy): Eukaryota > Metazoa > Mollusca > Polyplacophora > Chitonida > Chitonidae > Liolophura > Liolophura sinensis. The sequence continues at coordinate 38,530,563 of NC_088295.1, forward strand.
GTCTCTATTTGCACAGCCCATTGGAATGCAGTCGCACGTTAAGATATGAAAACCTCACATCATGCGCTGGCATTCCATGAGGAGGAACTTTTTCACTATTTTCTAATGATAATAGATTCAAATTCAGATCTGTTAAATAATAATCTTCAGTTGCGTAGTAACCAGATAATAGATTCCAGCTATGGAAAACATTAGGAGCACGGGCTATATAAGGAGTCCAAACCGCAGTTAAAACACACGGTTTTCCGCTGTAACGCTGTATTGCTGTGTTAAGTGTTTTTATGAGTACATTGTATACACAGAAACTTTTAATGTACAGAAAGAACTTACATAGCTTTGAATCTCAATGTCAAAAAAAAGGAAAAGAGTGTTACGAGATGTTTTTCTGCAAATTTTTCAAGGCATTCTGAATGATAACCATTTATAAACCAGAAGTTTATAAATCAAGGAACGCATATTTCATATACTTTATGTCAAACTGCTGTAATAAAAACTAGTTTATAACTTTGAAATCGCATTATTTAATGAACTTTTAGATATTTTTTAAGCACGTGAAAGACATGGAAAAATAAAATGTGCTGATTAGCCTGAGTTTTCCTGAGGATCGATCGATGTTTAGCCACGTCTTTACACACAAAAACGCGAAGCTAAATGGCTGTGCAATACGATGCATGGTTTCACGTACATAGATCTTCATGGGACAATTTTGTTATTGTAAATGGATGCACCTTTTAATCAATGAGACTGTTACATTTAGGATTTAGTTCACATGAACACAAACTACTTTGTCACAGAACATGGTGTGCCGTGAGTTTGCGTCTGTATGTGGTCTAAAAAATGATTCCACCTTGTAGTAAATTAGTAAAGCTCTGAGGGTTCATCCTGGGTAATGTAGGTGTCGAAACAGACATTCGCATATCAATCGTCACCAGAAATACACGTTCCAAGGCAATTATTGGACGACCAATTTCCAAAACAACGTTCGGCACAAATTACCCAAGAACAATGAGAATATTAAAGTAAGAAATTGGGACGAATTCTTGTAAAGATATGCAGTCAGCTTTCAAGCCTTCCCATTGTGCTGTAAAAAAAATGTTTCAACGCGCATGCCTGAATTAGAAAAAGTCAGAAAGAAAACATAGTGTGAAAAAGCTTTTGTGTTTTGATATTTAAATTCTGTTACATCTATGTGTGTTTCAGGTTGTCAAGATGCTTATCACCATTGTGCTAGTGTTCGGCCTGTGCTGGTTGCCACTCCACATCTTCATGCTTCTCATCCACTTTAGCCCTAGCATGCTCACCTACATGAGCCAGTCGGCAGATCTGGAACGTTTACTGCAAGGCATTTACTTCAGCGTCCATTGGCTGGCCATGTCAAACAGCTTTGTTAATCCCATCATTTATGGTTCGATGAACGAAAGTTTTCGGGTAAGTCTCTTGTGAATGGGAAACTACCCGGAATTTGCTTCTGCATTATTAGCCAAAGTTATTGCCATGTTGCGTTTCATCGCGGCTATTAAAACATTATAACTACGACAGGCCGTCATCGCCATAATACGGACAAACAGCTTTATTTACGGTCCTTTGTTTCGATAGTTACAGCATTGAAAAAGCTCGATAACAGCTAAATATTCCTACCCTTCCTCTCTAAAAAAAATGCTTAAGCCTCGAAGTGCGCAAAATCTTTCTCTAACTATGCCTTGTCAACACTTTTAATTTCCTAGAATCTCGACTCTCTCGTGTTACTGCCATAGGATCTGTCTGATTATCTGGAATTGTTGAAAAGTTTTGAATACTACACACATATGCCTCTCGGTGATATCTGGCTGACTTTCTCCCTGTTCATTCCGGACATAACCTTTCATCCACCACGCCAATCTTTTCCAAGTGTTATCGTTTACATATGGGACAGGATGACGTTTCAGCACAACAAAGCTAACCAGATTTCTGTGATGTTAGTTGAACTTTTTATATCTCTGATCACCCTAACATAGATTTCGAATGATTTAAAGCGTATCCATCCATTTCTATATAAAGTCTTACAAAAGACCATTTCCTAGATATGGTCTTTAGACCTTAACATTTTGATCACCTTATATATGTTATCATGAGACAACGCATACGGCCTAGCATGAATACAACATAGGTAACAATAAGTTCCATTAAAATTCCAAATACAAAAGGCTTTAAAAATTGGTACATGTTGCTGTCACTGAGAGGTTAGAATAAGGAAACGAGGCTGGTCGGTCCGGTATCAGTATAATGTGACTGGGTGGGGTGTTATATCTGGTGCCTTCAGCCTGATCCTCGTCGCCATATGGCTGACAAATTGTTAAGTGCGACGTAAAACTCCAAGCATACATTAATATACAGATATATATTCAAAAGACATATGACGCCCTGCCTACATTTCAGTGGTCATCATCTCTGCATGTCTGTATATTGTACGTACACCGCTATAACAGGTACATTTATACCAAGGATATTCCAGTACCCATCCATGGTAGACATCCCGAATCGCGTGACATGTCAACATCCATCTCTTCTATGTACTAGAGTCTGCGAACCTGTCATTAAAAGAACAGAAAGCCTTGTGTTCAAGTACGGATCTTCCCGTTATACTTATTCGTGCCATTCTCAAGTGTCTTGTATACTGCTCGTTAATCACCAGTACAACCAGAATGAACACTATAAAGTTTAACAGTAGCAAAACGATCCGAAAGTTGAACTTCCTTTTCGTTCGTACTCTACTGTATTCAAAAAAGCTAATAAGACACGGAGTAATATTCCATGGTTAAAAACTAAATGAGCCCTTATTTTTTTTAATTGAGCATCTCTTCTTTTATTGATTACAGGCCGATCTTCGTTGCCTTCTTATTGGGGTCTTTCCTTGCTTGGAAAAGTGTTGTGGCCGGAAATATACGTTCGCTACTCTGAGCAGCCGACGCCGTCTCCCAGGTTCGAATTCGAGTGGGCAAAAGATGCTAGAGAAAAACACCACTGTTCGTTTACTGGCTGCCCGCACCCGACCTCATGGCGCTCGACAGAACTATATCACAAACGGAAACTGTATCCACCCAAAGGGTGCTTTCTTGGACAAAGCGGATCAGCCTGTCATGGACGAATGTGAGGATACAAGGTAGTGATAAAGGTCAAGGTCAAACCAACTCTGCCCGAGTGCAACGAAATTTTCATACACCGACAGAGAAAGGGTGAAATAAGTCTACAACTCCGTTAACATTCTATAGACAAGGGTATGCGTGCTAGAATCTCCGTTCCATGGGACGTGAACAGTTTGCTTTAACACCCCTTCTACACCGAGCACCTTTCTTCTCGTCCATCACCCTCCACACTTCAAACCCTAGAAGGCGGTCAGGGTCTTTCTGACCGCGGGGAACTATGTGGTTATAGAATGACACGGCGTGAGATTACGGCTGTGCGCAATCGTTGCTCGAGGTTACCATTGACTGATGAAGAGAATATTTGCAGTGGGAAAAACCGGGCATTGCGTGTCAAATTATCCTGCTACTTAGACTTTCATTCGCAAATACACCACGCAGCGAATATACAGAAGATTTTCTTTTGTCTCTGTGTAAACCCGATTGTCTGGAGAGCCAGTCGGCTCATGTTCAAGTCTAGATACAGGAACCTAGTTTGACAAGCTTAATGGACAGCTTAATAACCTATCTGAAAGCATATACAGCACTAACTGTATTCTCGTGGAGATCTACTTGTTATCAATGGTGCTGTGTGTATGAATCTGTAAGTGTGAAAACCATAGCTACAGTGTCTGTAAGTATGTTAAATTACAGAATTTTGCACCAAACGTCAATAAATATTGAACAACAGTCTGGCTGAAAATCGAATGGTTGAAGTTGTTATTGACATACATTTTCCATTCTTTTTTAAACCGTTGCATTGTTAGTTGTGACATCAACAGATAGCCATTGCACGTACACACTTTCCTTCCAAAACTAAATGTTAGCAGTTGGTTTGGTTACTTTTCACCCTTTGTAGATAAGCTACTTTCTCCCTATCATAGTAATCTGTTTGGTTTCATTCCATTATATACGGTCGCTTATGACAGCTGGCTTTCTTGTGATACAGGCGGTGTTTTTCTTATGTACATTTTGTTCATTTTATTTACGGTTTGACACTCAGGTACAGAAAAACCATTGACAACCTTTACCCTTTTTCAAATTCTGTTGTATATGATTTGTTCGATTTATATAACATAAACATCTGTTTGTACTAAGAAAGACACGTTTTTTTATGATTTCATATGTAGGTATCTAACGAAAAGCTGCAACAATACACAATCAAACATGAAACTGTGAATCGTCCCCAAGGCACATATTTCTCGAAAAGGAGGCATGTTTCATTGTTACAAGACAGATAATAATTTTAAGTCATCACAAGGCACACGCACAGTGATGGAGGCTTCTATGCGGGAAACCTAATTGTCATAGCGTCCACCTCGAAACCGGAAGACCCCGGGATCAAACTCGTGTCGGGCCATACCAAAGATTTAACAATGGCACTGGATGCTGCCTGGCTTGGCCCTCAGCACTGAGAGGTTAGAGGAAGGGAACAGGACTGGTTGGACCCGTCTCGGTATAATTTGACCAGATGGGGTGTCATATCTGGTGTCTTCAGCATGATACTTCAGGGAAGGATGCACTTTGGCATGGACTCGCCATGCCACAAAAAGACACTATGTACATCTGTTAACTCATCGTCGTCATATGATTGAAAATTGTAAATACGACGCTAAACCGCATGCATGCATACACACGTACATAATACATACATTTATTTATTTATTTTATGCGGAGAAAAAAATGGCATTTTTATCAAAGCCAATCACGGAAAGGCCATTGTAGAACGCAGTTGGCGACAATCGCCTGATTTCTCCTGTAGCTTTACTGATAACAAGGTAAATGATGGTACGAGTTGACGTAAAACTTTCAGAAATATATGCTGACGTTGCAAAAACTGTCCCTCTGCAAATGTATGATCTTGTCAATATGATTACTAGTAAGACAGATCTGTTTATGCCTGCTTAATGGCGCTAACAAAGTTATGCTTTCCGTTTGAAGAAATATGAATAAAAGCGATGTACAAATTTACATAGGGAACTGTCTAAAGACTTGTTAAAAAGGGAATATTAAAGCTGAGGCATGATCAAGTGTAGGAGACAATCATGATACCCAAAACACCATGTGGCATAATCTTACAGTCTTGGAGAAATTTCAGAGTTATGCCGTGCTTTTCAAGTTGTAAGATGCCAAACGTAGAAGCCAGACCCCGTTGTTAGTACTGGAGTCATATATGTCATGTGGTTTATAGTGTTCTTTGCAATTGCTAATATCTGCTTAGACCGTTGCAATTATTTATTGCTAGGTTTGTTAATCTCAGATCAGGAATACTGGAAATGAAAGTTTATTGTCTATTCCCCTTCTATTTTTAGTGATTTTACAAAAAGCCTGCAGAATAAGTCTAAGTGAAAACTTTGTAAGCATGGTGTTAAACACAAATCAATCAGTAAATCAAATTGAATATTTAGTGTCACGCTGCACGCATTTACGAAGATGTGGGACAGTGGTTATGAGATGGCGCTATATAGCAATTGTCGTTGTTGTGCTAGGTTAAAAATTTCCAGTCCTCCAAGCACCCTGTCTATCCCGAGCACCTGTCATAATGGCTTAATAAGAGTACTCCAAACTTTGTATGAAGACCTGAAGGACACAGTCTTCATTGGTCCACCTACCAACTGTCCAATTATCTGAGGTGCTCAAATAAACGAATACAAGAAAACTTAGACAAACAAAATCTAGCTAACTGACACTATTGCCTGTATCGCTTCATCGATGCTTCAAATGTCGTGAAACACAGCCGTCATTTCCGTTAAGTCTACAGGCATACTGCTTTACTGAATCAGGTTGTGTGACGCACCCATTAACACACTTATGGAGCCCCATAGAATCCCATAGACGTACAGACGAATAAGTTTACACTGAGATTCCTTGGAAATGGATCTATCTAGCATGACGATATCAGAGCCCCCAATTGACGCATCAGATTGAAAGTCTGTTATCATTTATTTATACCAGTTCAACCGGTATGAGTTGGAAAGTTGATCTTACATCATATTGGTTCAGCCAGCGCTCATCTGGTTTACTTCTGCCACATTTCCCAAGAGATCGGCACTACGTGCCAAGCTACACTGGCGATCCTATGAGATAGCTATATATTCAATTACCGAATGCAAATGCTATAGATCCCCTCCTAGAAAGGCGCTAGAGGGTGTGTGACCCATTGGCGTCCAATAGTCCAGCGTTAATTTATCACATGCTCTTCTCAAGCCGGTTCCTGTGAATTAGCAGGCTGCCTTGTGTCATAAAAACGCATTTAAAACTGATCGCTCTTATATTCACACTTCATGCTCAACAGCAAAAGAACAGCCCTTGGAAATGCTCAAGCCTCGTCTCCAAGAGGCACATGTTGTAGTCGCATAAATCTAGCGACTGAGGATGAAGTTTTAATAAAATCTATGTTTGACGAACAAACGACTGACTGAATGATTGCTCAACAACCTACCACTTACAAGTTTGCTACAACATAGTAGCGAGTGAACCAAGAAGGCAGTCTTGAAGATTGTCCTGGTGAATGCATTTTATAGTGTGGGTTTAAGTTTACTGACGTTGGTGCAAACGTGGTACGAGCCTTACAGGTAACTCCTTCGCCATCTAATGAGGATGAGATGTGAGTTCAAATCAACATTACATAATAAGGTATATTTTCCCGCTCAATATTGAGCAACAGATCGGCAGACAGAGTGGCCGACTCTGCTGTTATCAGCCAAAAACAAAGTGGATTTTATCAAGTCATATAGACCTTTAATTGTATGAGATTGGGGGCTTGTTCATTTGTTTGAACCAATGAAAGAAATCTTTAGTGTGGAAAAAGTAAACATTTAGGCGACGAAAACCAGGAAAGTTAATCTTGTCAACTGTTTTTTGTGTGAAAAACGTGTAAATTTGCCAGATTTTAATCCAATAAAACAATCTTCTTCAAATCAAACATGCTATCACCGAATAACGATAGTATATTTCAGCATTTGCGATATGTGGGTATCAGTAAGACACTTTCTTAAAACGAAACAGAGACATATAAATCATCAAAGACGGGTGATGACGACACAGTTGAAAGGGTATCTCTTTAAATCGTCGGACACATCGGTACTGATTCCATCCCAGTCTGGGATAGGGAATTTTCCATATTCCCATGCAGTCATTGTTGGTATACAGTGGTATACAGCGCTCGTCACGCGGTTTGGCTGGTCTTGGGCCAGTGGACATCAACATAAGCACTGAGTTACTGTGCAGGTGCTGACTGGCGAGAGCTTTTTTTTACCAATCAGGGTGTCCGTCTTAAGGTGTTATCCTTTCACAAGATCGATTAAAAACATGTTCAATATGGTCATGTGAGGGAGATTCGGAGATGTGTTCTCAGATTTCATTGGATGATCTAGTCAAAATTAACCCGGAAAGCTAGAGCGTTGCAAAAAAAAATGAACGGATCATCCGCAGCAAAGTGAATGAGAACTGTAGATATTGTCAGAGGTTGTACACGGGAAGTTACATGATCGTTAGTTACGTGTAGGTTATGTGGTATCCTTGTTGCTCCCGTTACCTACACACATCAGACAGACAGAAAACTCACTCTCATATTAATTTCATTTGTATATTAAGGTGAATATATACACATTTAGACCTAATACATCTTGTTCATTTCGCAACAATTACTTTTGCAAATTATTGTCCTTTGAAGATGGGGATTCTCCTAACGTAGTAGTCGGTAAATCATAATCGTGTGAAGAATTCTAAATTTTCTGAATTCGTCAGAAACACACGTCCGCAAATTTTAAAACAGCTCAGATGTTTCAACTGTGTATTCAGCTTGGTTGTCCTTTCCTTGTTCAGACCCAAGTCAATTGAGAAAATGTCAGGTCTGAAAAAGAGATTAATGCGAAGAATAGCGTGTCTGCTTACTTGGATTACCTTTCTTACTTGAGCACATGCTAAACGCTCACGTGTCACTGGAGAGCCGGTTCTATCTAGAAGATATTAATCATACATTCCGCGGTGCAGATGACCCTGTCTCGTCCAGCAAAGGCCACCTCGAACACCCCTGATATCTCCAGCTACACTAGCTAGCCTGTGTTCTTCTCAATCTGACTGATTTAACACAAACTATATCTTTTTCATGAAAACCGGCAATGGCACGTGTACTTTTTCTAATTTCATTTTTCTTGCGTACTAAAATTGACACAAAATAATAGTTATATCGAAACTATTCAGTATTTAGTAACCTATTCAGTGTAATTGGGCATATCATACATGTGATAGTGTGTACTTACAATCGAATAGAGTTGTGATCAATAGTAAACTAACAAGAAACTATAAGTTAACGTATGGAGCCGTTTCACTGACCCCACAAGGAATAACGCGACCCAGGCAGTTTGAAACATATTGTAAATATATATTTCAGTGAGCTTTCACAGTAATACAGACTCTATCGTCAGAGTGGCAACTGCACAGAGTAAAACTTGATGTTTACAATATGCAGATCATGTAAAACCAAGCCAACTGCACAGAGTACGACTTGATGTTTACAATATGCAGATCATGTACAACCAAGCCAACTGCACATAGTACGACTTGATGTTTACAATATGCAGATCATGTACAACCAAGCCAACTGCACAGAGTACGACTTGATGTTTACAATATGCAGATCATGTACAACCAAGCCAACTGCACAGAGTACGACTTGATGTTTACAATACGCAGATCGGCGTAAAACACCAATCAATCACAATACGCAGATCAAGTACAAAAAAGGCAACTGCACGTAGCGAAACCTGAGGTTCACAATATGCAGATCATGTACAAACAAAGGCAGACAAACAAAGAAAGCAGAAACAATGGAAGCCATGTTGGGTGTTGAAAATGCCGAGTGCAGTTTATGTAGTATAAACTGGGTTTACTCTGTGCCGTTGCCATTCTGATGATGGGGTCAGTAATACTCTGAAAACCAAGTATATATAATATTGTTCAAGTAGCGATAGTCGCGGTATTCATTGTGAGCTTATCAAGAAACTACAGCTTGCCCCGAGCTCTGCCCGGTATCCTTCCATCATACTGCTGCCCGCAGTTGTATAAGGCAAACAGTCTTTCGGCGCAAATCACCAAATAAATAAATATATTAATAAAGAATAAACAAAAAATATGGGAACCTCCCGTCATTAATGATTGGTTTTGGTTGTTATACGTCGAACTCAGTTCGTATAACACGAATTTTAGGCGGTCACCGGATTCGTCCGCCCGGAGGTGGTTAAAGCTCAACATGTTAAATATTCCCTTATTCCACAGAACAAATGTTTTGATAACTCGGATAAGTAGATCGCAATGTTATTGTTTTCAAAGAAACATCACCATGCGGCGTTCAAGACAGTTATTCATGGGCAAATGTTCGTATTTTCGTCGTCTTGGAAACAAAGTGTCTTTTACAAAAGATCATTTATTTGTTCGGCCTATTTATTTTATTGATTACCCGGCCTATTGAGTGTTTACCAAGCCTGTGGCTGTTGAACGGATAACAAGATTTGTGGAATGGAGTTTGTCCAATTATTTAACCATCAGATCATCTATCAGATATCGTTGCGTATAAGACGGCATAAAAGCGCGCATTATGTTGATTTACCTTTTCACTCATTTATTCGTTTTACGCCGTACTCTAGAATATTTCACTTTTACGACAACACCCAGCATTAAACTTACATCTATGCAAAGGTTGCTGACAGGCCTTCAAACTACTTACTAGTGTGCAGTCATCTCCGATTTACCATTGGTGTGTTTTGGGGTTTCAGTTATTTTTTTATCATTACTTTAAAGGAAACAAGGTCTGCTTTGATTTGCAGTTAAATAGGATAGGAGATATTTGCTGAATGAAAGCTTCTTTCTTAGAAATTCACACAGTGTACGTTAGCAGAGGACCACATGCTTACCTTGGCCTCACGGCAAAAGGATATTAGGTCCAGTTTTGTTTACCTTTAAGACGTCAGCAGCTATAGATAATAAGCTACAGTTTGTTATGCTTCTTTTTTTAAGCCTCGGGATTTTCTGGTTGGTGAAAATGTGGTTTAGGTCAGCAGGTTCTCTGTGAGTAATGGACATCCTGGTGATGAGCGAAATTCCCCAGGTAACGGAGATTCCGTTCTGGTTTGGATCAGCTGATGTCGTGATGACAATTTGCAGATCACACTTCATGGCGGGTCGACATGGAGTATTAAGGCGCGGGTCTAAGGCATAAAATTTGTATCAGCACTATATAACATGACACTATGTGTGGGTAGTAACATAAAATTATAATGATAGAAATTTAATGTAATCTACAACAAAAAGACTGAAGTGTTTGTTTGTTTCTTTCTTTCTTCTTCTTTTCCATTTTTTGTTTTTTTATTTGCATACCGGACTTGAATAGTTGATTGTTTGACCATCAAGATGTACGTTTAGTCCGTTCATTTATGTTATGAATTTAGTTCTGTGATGTTTATGATTCATTCGCAAAATATCCAAAAAAGTCCAGTTGTCAGATGTTTAGATTAGATGTTGTCAGATTAATTGTACATGTATATTTTAAAAACCAGCGACGGACGTCGAGGTAAACACACGGTTAATAAATCATTTTCCATCGTTATCACCAATACTTGCTACAACATTATATTCAAAATCGCCTAATATATACTCTTACTTTCAGGTAATGACAACTATGTCTTTTGTTTATGTAGGTCGTTTAAGGTATACATTTTGGGTTTGAGAGTTAGAGAAACTTGGTAAAATAGAAGAACTCTAGCCTGTATAAATAATAAGCAGATTGGGGTCAACAAAATGGCCATTCTAGGAGCCTTGCCGTGCGATTCGATAAAGCCCTAGATACCCTATGACTTTCGTGCATGCACTGCTCGCAGAACACTCTTAAGGGCTTAGCGCCTCAAGATCATACGTATACGTGTTACTGAGGGGCACCTATGTCTACATGTGAACGTGAAAAGCCATTCTGAACAGTCGGCGAGCAATGCTTATTAAAGAATGGACGATTAAGGTAAGCGAGGTGACCAATTGGCGTGGCAATCGTTCCAGTTAAAAGCAGGGCTTGTCTTTCTTTTCACTGGTCGGCACTGCTCATAGTCTAGGACGCCTTGACCCCGAACTAGGATAAAAACGCAAGAAAATAAATCTGATCTCGGGAGTAAAGACAGCAAGAAGGAGCTAGCCCATCCATCATTGTCTTGGGAGGCAAAATCCATCCAAATACAACACGAAGTTCAGCACATGGCCACATACACCATCGGATTATCTCACATTAGGATCTCTGTTTCTTGACATATTTCCCCATGTTGTGGTATAACTCCATTTATGTTCGTGTAATAAGATATGTAGGTGCGAGCGGGAGGTTTCCATCTGAATGTCTTCTTATTAGTTTACAATCCGCTTGACTGAAATCTGGACAGATGCCATTGCTAATGTCATTTGTAATTTATTCGTCGCAAAAAAGAATAGATGGCATAATGCGGATTGGTTATCGCTAATAACATCTTGTCAACAACTCAATAAATAACAGCTGGTGTACAAATGACTGACTGCTATAAACACTTTTGAAGATCAATTACCTTTACGACTGTACAGAACAGCTGTAGTTTCTAAATCGAATTGAATGGAGCGTGGAGTCCCCATTAAACTCCATTAGCGAAATATTATCTGATGCAATATATTCATTATCTGAGTTTGTATACATGGGCACATGTCCAAGAGATTCCACACGTTTGGAATTGAGCTTGACAGTGTATGTGACCCAGAATTCGCATTCTTCCATTACAATCACGAAATAATAACTAGTTGACTTTATAACTGACGTTAAGTGACAATCAAATCATTGAGTAAATAAATTTTTGATGTAAAGCTACACAGATGTTACCCTAACAAATAGAAAAAGTAGACACAAACTTTTTACACTTAACTTTGTTGTAATTTATTTGCTGAGTACGTACTCTACTGCGCAAGCCCTTCTCACCCAATTAAGTTTTGTATAAACCGAGTAACCGTTCACCACGCTGAGTTCACACTCAAAAAATGAATCAGCTAAATTGAACATAAGTCTGTTATTTGAGCGATGCTGGAATGTATTCTGTTAATGCAACAGGATAACAGGATAGTGTATTGAATGTGACACAATATTGTGCTATAAAAACACAAGGCATTCTAGCATCACTCAGACAACAGACATTCTCTTCAATTTAATTTTTTTCGTGTAAATGCAAATACTTGGGCGCCAACATGTTCGACTGAAACAAACTACAACTTCCCATGAAGTTGAACCCTGGGCCTTTATTTCCAGTATAGCTTAGCTGACATCGCTTATATACTATGAATATACATGAATATACAACATGGCAGACATATATTACACACCGAGTCAGGAATGAGTCTGTTTAAGGGGAAACACCAACTTCCTTTTTAGAAATTTCTAGAAAGGTTTATCGTAAAAAATAAATGAGAAATTAGAAAGTACCCTGTTTTATGAATGCAACATTACTTATCTTGAGTTATTCCTTCTAACTAAATATGGAATTCGCTCATTCGAACCAGACCGCTGTATTGTTAAACCTTACTTGATATTTCATGATGTGGTTACTTTCAATTAAAGACAGGAAATCAAGCAGAAGACATGTTTTTTTCTGTAAACGTTTTGGTGGGGGAAAAAATTGTTCAAAAAGAGCGGCATTGCTCTTTATGCTGAAGAGTGCACTCACTTTCAGCTATTACCTTTCAGCTAGTTTCACCTGCCATGTTTTAAAGCAAGACAAGTATTGATCATGACATTTAGAAATCGGATTTGGACGATGACAACACAATCACAGAACCGAACGTAACACAGGTTGATGGCAATCCAATAAGCCGGAGCGTCCAATAGACTATCTTTGTCCCGTCTCAGCCTAAGGTAATGTGTTCAGTCGAGATATGCTTACAAGGTCAGAGCTCTAATTATTGCTATGTACACATTGCTTCACAAGCTTGGCTACTTTAATTAATTATTTTACGACCAAAATGCTGCATTTGGGTTAAAAAAAATAACTTGCCACGTGACAACACAATAACATCGACAATGTGATTGTGAGTTTCTGGGGCTTTTTATTTTTGACAATGCTTACTCTCAGGACGCCCGTTTCCAAGCCGGCTAAAACCTTCCAAACCACGAGCATCGTCTTCAGTGTGTCTTCACAGATAAATTTCGCTACAGCGCGCCGGGACGCGAAATAGCCTCCTTAAACAGCTAAACTTACTGTGTGGCATTCCCTCCTTCAACAGTATATTTAATTTCCTTCAGCAGAAGGAAATTAAAGAGCTCACTATTGAAGATGGGCGTACATCCTCGATCTGATAATAGTTACAATAAACGATTAAGATAAGCAAATCTACATTTGATATCCAGTAGAACCATGCAGCAATTAATGCTGACATATTACAAGAGCTTTGCAATGAACAGGGTCTACAGCTGATATTTATTTAAAATTCTTTAACACCGAAGGAAACGTCTTCAACCACTGTCATTCTGTTCCTAGGTAGTCGACACGCGTCAAATCAAATTTGTTTCCGTATTGTTAGCAGTAAACTTGACTCTTCGTTTGATTGCACTTCGCGTTCGTGCTTTGAAACATGATTGGGATGGAATAAAGGTTGGGTTTATTAAAAATATTTTTCATTCATGGCTCGACGATCAGGTACAGAAACTGAAGTACGCGGGGGCTAGCATCGCCCTTTGCCAAGAATTGAATCCGACCATTTTTCTGCTTAAAACTGAGGCCGAATGATAAAGGAGAGTTGGATTCAAGTCAGCGATAGTATTGGCCAGAGTTTGATCGAATATGGAGACCGGAACAGCGAAGGGACCCGTACCGGTGAAAAATTTGACTTTTGGTGGTTTGTGTTAAACATTGTGTTGCATTATCTCGATGATATATTTTGTTTGACGATTGGTATGCGGATTTTTTTTTAAGTTGAAACATGTGATATTCGGAAGCTCAGATCTAGTACGCGACAAGTCAGTGTGGGGAGCATCCACTGGATCTCACTTTAGTGAGATTAAGCTTTCAACTATGCCTCTATATTCAGCTCCAGGGAATATGTCAGTTTGAGTTTAATGTCCATTACCACAGTAGAGAAAACTGGGAACGGGCGAGCACTATAGAAACGCTGAAGTTCGACTTTGCAAGACTTTCCCAAAAGTTCTGCTCACCAAATCAAAATAGAGTTACCGGAAACCTGAAATTCTACTGATATTTCTTTTTCTGACATGACAACAAATATGGCGGAGGTTAAATACAGAGACAGTGATCGTCATTGTACTTAACCGACAATGAAACAGTGGCCTCAGTTGGTAATAACCGGCAACGATAGCACAGTCGGTAGATCCAAGGTCAATCCTGGGTCGAGTCACACCTAAGACTTTAAAAGAGGAAGTTGTAATTTCCTCGCCTGGCGTTCAGCATGAAGGGGATAGTGCAACGACTGGTTGACCCGTATAAGTATAGTGGCTCGGCTCGGACGGCCTACTTGCTTTCGGTAAGGCGTCTCAGTGAATCAGCACTAGATAGAAAGAGCGGTAGAAATCTGTCCTGCAAAAAGGATGCACATTACATGCACTCTAAAGATTCCTTCGTCGTCACATGACTGAAAAATTGTTAAGTACGACGTTAAACCCCAAGCACGCACGCACTCACTCAATTGGTATTACGTTACTAAGTGTATAAATATAGGTTCGTATTATAAATCACCTGTCGAGTTCTTCTGCCCGTGGGTCTGGCGTTACTTTATTACAAAGACAATTGGATATGACGAGGAGAGCGATAAAGAAAAACGAATGAAGGGTTGGGACAAGTGTCCATGACACTTACTCAAAAACAACAACGTACGGATCAATAATGATACCGGATAAGCACTTGGTTACAACCACATTACAACAGTGACCCGATCGGGTTACGCAAGCCGTCACTCATATCGTAAGACTGACGTCTTAGACTGAGCTTTCTCGGAGCTGTAAAGCGGATTATAGCTGGACGACAGGTACAGGGGTTCTATAAGACGTATTACGTGGCGTACGTGGCATCAGAGTTTGTGTAAGGACACACTTCCCTGGCCCTACACTGCGTGTGGGTGTCGGAAGCAAAGAGGAATGGTATTATGACGCGCTATTAGATCACCAGCCTACATCCCTGCTGTGAAACGAAAGGTTAATCATTCCACAGCGGATACAGTTCATGTCCCACATTTGCAGACTGTAACTGTGTCTGTGACACTCAATTACGCATTAAAACAGCTGTGATTTACATTTACATGCATTTCTGAGCAACAACGAAAAAATTTCAAAGTTTTACATATTTCATTTCTAACACTTACATTATGTATGATGTCCTCCGGTGCGCAGGAATATCTCACTTATAGGACTGTAATCTGGTTTCTTCATGCACGATGAGAAGATCCCTTTCCAATTATCTCAAACACCTCTACTCACCTGGAATAATGACGCAGCCAACCAAACGGGAGACTGACTCCCACACTGACTCAACACAGGATATTATTGGTAAAGTGGTCTGTACTGAGATAGTCTGAGTAATCAGTGAGAGCTTCTTATTTATATCTGAGATCCTATAACCTATTGTTCCAGCTCACATCTGTAAAAGGTGTTAGCAAAATTGTGGCTGCTTAATTTAATATTTAAATTCCAAGAGCTGACTTTAATTATAGGCAAACCCTTTTCGGGTCATAACAAAGACTTAAAAATGGTACTTATTGCTGAATCTCTTGGCACTGAGCTCTGAGAGGTTTTGAACAAGAAAGCAGGATTGGTGTCAGTATAATGCGACTGGGTGGGGTGTCACGTCAGGCGTCATTGCCATGATACTGATACATGATACATTGGCAGCAGCACTTTGGCGGCATGGTCTTGCCCTGCCAAAGAAGGCACAGTCTATGTACACACACTTATTGACTTCATATGACTGAAAAAAATGTTAACTACGACATAAAGAACCAAGCATAAGCAAAACCATTGATTTAAAAGGGTGTACCATAGTGTGATCATTTCATATTCTACATGTGACCTGTACGAACACGCATATATACGGGTTTTTTAGAGAGTCTCAGCTTGGTAAACAACTGGAGGAAATTTGCGATGTACGGTTTAAGTGTACTTCCGAGGGATTGTACCGTCACATGAATATTGATTGTTATACACAAACGTATCTTACTGGCAAGCTACAAAGTTATGAGAAGGAAACACACATGACAACATGGGCTGTTCATTGCAAAGGAACAATAACGACAAGCGTCTTGCAGTCACGCAAAAGAAACAAAAGTCTCGACGACCCGATCAACATGGTCTTCGTGATTTAGAAGTGTCTGGCCATAGTGCTGGCCAACTGCTTGTACTGCGTCTCCAGAGCGGACGGAAACTTACCGTTGATCGATAGGACAGATGAAGATGGAGAAAACACGAAGGAGTCGGATGTACCAAGGCTCTGTTGGGTTCTTTTTTTTTTCCATGACCGTGACGTTAACCTTGGTGAGAGGCAATTCTTGGCTGGCCATCGCTAAATTTACACCAGCCCAAAATTGACACACAAAGGGAAGATAACCGTAATCGTGGAGCTCACAATGGTGTAATAAGTTCCCATTGAACCCGCAGGAACTCTGGTGGGTTTTGTAATTTGTTCTAATTCGTTCCTCCTCCAGGCTGGACATTCAAGGATTCACGGAGCAATTGTCCAAATGGCATATCCTGTAACCATTGATTTGGTGTCTATCTACTATGCCGATGCCTTTAAGCCCTTATCCTTCTCAGTCCCAATCAGCATTTGGCTCCTCAACATTCTCCAGCATTATACACTAATGTCGTTCAGAGAAAATGGGAACTTCCAATAACTACAATGAGAAATGACATACGGATTCTTGGGTGTTGAATGAATCAGTTATAGTTGCCTGCTATTCTGACTTTCCTTAGCCACTGAAAAACTAAATAGAAAGACTACAGGTTCTATACATGTTAGATATCTCAAGTTTTAAATTGTGAAAAGTATATTGTGAACAGCAATCAACTCATTTAGCCAGCCTGATATCAACAGTTTGTATCTAACATTTATATTCATGTATGTGAGAACAACAATAGTATTGACATATTTCTGAAGATGCTCTCCATTCTTCTTAGACTTTTATTCAAACTGTAGACCGTATCAGTGTTTATGATTTACGCCTTACTTTTTGCCTTAGACACTAAACACACTATATCATGATTTTCAGCAAATCTTTCTAACTTCGAAAATATATTACGGCTACCGAAACCTCAATAACTTTCAACGTCACTGACTTTTATGTGAATTACTGGAAGCCCTGAATATTTTAATTTCCAGAATATAGAGGTCTTATCTAAGCACGACGAAAACATACCTGAGTCTTCACCTTAGTCTGCAATGTCTGTTATAAATTAAATATAAGTTATATGAAAGTCTGTCAACATCTTTATCAAGTTATTGAACAGTTCAACTGTTTCGTCTATTCGTCCTCTCGAGGTACTCCGTGCCATCAGTTTAGCGAAGGCCTCTTAAATATAAGCAAAATATCCAGCGAGCCAGGATAGAGCACAGACCTATCCATATTGAATATTTTGCATATACCTATGGAAAAACATATTAAATCTATGGATGGTTTCAGTAAAATTTGTAACGGATGGACATATGTTATATCATTGCATATGTCGCGCTATATATCAACCAAAAACTTCGGTCTTTACTGGTTAAATAGGTAAGTCTTCGTTGCTTACTACTGTGGTAATTTATAGGGTATAGTGACACGATGAGTTTAATTTCTTTAGATCGTTTATACATCAACATACTAAAAGAACATTATTATTTATGCTAATAAGTACATAGCTCATAAGAATATCACGGTCAGTTGGAAGCGAGAAGAGTTAGAATACATCAATACTTATTTTGGATGTATGAAGACGTAAAAGTGTGTTCAGATTTATTCAATAAAAAATAAAAACAAGTGGAATGCAGTTTACGTTAAAAAATGAGACCAGAAGTTTCATTGATGACCCAGTCTTGCAACGCGTACGCGTAGCAGAACCGTGCCCTTCACTTCTGTGGTAGACTCCAACAGGGAAGAATAGCAGTATGCGTACACCTTATCAAATAACTGTTCCCGTTTCCGCACTCGGAAGAATTAAAGAACCGTTGTGGCCCGAGTCTCGCTTCAGGCAATAACCTAAACTAACACGACATCTTTCCAGCAGTCGCCTCAGAGGAAGTAATTAAAACAACCCCGATAAAGAAGTTCACGTCTTATCAGGCGACATCTAGACATTCCGTGTTTATTACGGTGCCAGGATCGACCGATCCCCACAGAAAGTTTGTTTGGCGGGATTGAATATTCTAAGCACTCCAAACGTCAGTGGAGCTATAATAAACACAGATATCTTGCCAATTCCCTGAAATTAAAAAGACCCTTTTACGAAGTATATTGTCAGTTGCCTTGACCGTTCACCAAGACCAAGTGATGCATGAGGCACACATCACAAATATTTAACCTATAAGATTAGGATTTAATTTATAGATTTTATCAAAAAAAACAAGCTGAATGGAGTGACAACTGCACCTGGCGACCCAATGATTGAAACTGTTGTTTCCAGTCAGCAAGCAAGTCTGGAAAGACAGCTTAAAAATCCTCGCAAAACGTTATTCACTCAAGCAAGTTAATCACCAAGCACTTATAAAAACGGGTGAACATAAAATTACACTAAACTGAATGTAATAGGATAATCTTTGAAAAAAAATCAGTACCGGTAATAAAATGCCAAATACCATTTCTGAGCATTCACATAGCGTGTAATGGATTTCAGGACTTTAAATGCTATAAACTTGTTAGTCTTCCCTAGCGCAAATTGGTTTTTGACCATTAAGATTTGCTCTTGTTTCTATCAAACTCTCGTTTGTTGGGGTTTATATAGTGGGTATCAGATCAATCCATTTTTCCGCTGAATGCAACCAATTGCCACGATTCGGCATTTATATAATTTACAGGTAATTTTCTTCATTTTATTGGTCTTGAAAAAGGCATGGTCTCTTCTTTGGACCTCTGTTATTCAGTGGCGATTGTATCAGTCTATATAAGAATGCCTCCACTAACAATTCCCCACGTTGTCAGCAAGCCTGCATTTCTCGTGATGTGAAGTAGAGCTTTGGATACAGTCAAATTAGGCCTCGGCTCTGTTGGGATCAATCACGGCTCTTCCTGGAAGCAAGTGAGGATTAAAAAAGGAGAAAAATTGAAATTGACGAAAAGAATTACCTTAGTGATAAATTAAATACCGCTTCCGAAAGCTGGCGGTCTTTGCAATGGCCCCTCTTGTGAAAAGGGTAGTATAGTGCAAAGGGAAAGGTGTAGAAAACTGTGATCGCCAAAGGAAGAGAAGACTAATGAGATGATTCAAATCTAATGTTAAAAAAGCGTCTATGACATATAGTGACTAGCTGTATGAATACTGGACGACGTGAAATATCACGCACTTTACTATTTATGCACATGAAGAGAGGTTGTAGTTTACTTCTTTTGGCCACCCATGGATCTTTATCTCACAAGTGATTCATGCCATTACAGAGATCATAAGCTAAATTATGTATGGTCACTTGTCATTAGCATTCACGCGAGATTTGCTCGCTGTCTGTGGGTTACAAATTGAACATTTTCATTTGTACCGTGAAAACTAATCTCCTACCAAGGCTAGGCATCCTGTTGTGGCTGTAATGTGCTAGTATATGGAGTTATTAATAGAGAGAAGGAACGTAAACCGCTTTGGACAATTCCAAGCAGGCAGACTCAATCGAACAAGTCGGCAATATCTCCATTCATAGAACAAGATATTCTATACAGTCGGTTTTATAGAATGGACTGGAAATAATTTATAGGTACATCAGTGGATTGTTGTAAAGAACTGGCCATTGAAGTACCTTTATATATTCCTGCACTGTTGACATACCTTACGGCGCTGTAAATACCGTCTTATCCTTAGTTTTTTCTATGGACAAAAGTCGCTAGAATTAGAGTGAGGTCCTAGAATGGGGATACAGCCTATTACTACGGGAGAACTCTTGGGAGTGGGATCAATTTGGCCTCAGATGAGCCTGGAAAGTCCTGTTTTATGGACGGAGCGTATTGACTAAAGTTTCAACACCATGCCCGGGTTTTGTGTCAGGCCGTTACTTTGGGACGTCAGCGTATCAGCAGCGAATCGATAGTGCGTACCAACAAGCACTCGACTCCAGCAAGTCAAGTATGTATGCGAGTTTTTGGAGCTTTTGTTGGAATTTTTGCCCGTCCTTCAACTGCCAAACCACTCTGCAGCTGTCCTGTACGAGTGTTCTCATGCATTGTTCAGCTGTTGACGTCTGACATCACTGATAACCCATGCCGAGTGACAAAGTCAGCACTTCGCTAAACAATACTACAGTGCGTTAGTAATGACCGGTCTTCTTTTTTGTACATACCGGTCCGGATAGCACAGTTGGTAGAGCGTCCCCTTCGGAAAGGGTAGATTCAGGATCAATCCTGTGTCCAGTCACACCTTTGACTTTAAAAGAGGGAGTTGTGACTTCCTCGCTTGGCGTCCAGCGTGAAAGGCATGGTGCAACGACTGGTTGACCCGTATCAGTATAATCAGTGTAAAAGGAGGCACATTACATACACCCTAGGGATTCCTTCGTCGTCAAATGACTGAAAAACTGTTGAGTACGACGTTAAACCCTCACTCACTCACTCACTCTTTTTATACATGATTTCAGAAGTCCATTACGTAGAAGTGTGCAACTTCCCTATAGCTAGTCACCACGGCACATTACACATGTTATGTCATCTGTAGACGCTCGAGCCACCTGGTGGAGAAACATGCCAACCTCTTGGGTGGAAATTGTGAACCAAATCATGGGAAATCTAGTGTAAACGGCTGCTACAAGAACTGGCCTCTCGTCGAATCCGAAACTCCGTATTTAAAAACTACGATTGTGCTAATCATTGTTGCTATGCAGTTAAGAACCCACTGACTATTTTTATATTTCCAAGCATCTCTAAAACAATTTTTATCAACCCGTTGTTGTCCTTTTACAATACTCTCCGTTGTCTTATTTTGTAAAGTGTATTTTAACACAACAGCGTTTGAAACATTTTTCGCACCATGCATCAACCATTTCTCAAACGTTTGCTGCGCAATAGATAGAAAAAAATTGCTGATATAGATACGTCACATAATGTGTTAGATATGGAAGAAAAGTGTAAGGTGCCGTGGTGACTAGTTACTTCAAGATCTGATGATATATATCATACATGATTCTCTAAACTAGGAAATTTAAGTGTTAATGCTGTTAAAGTGTTAATTGGTTTCTCTAGTGACCTCGTCAACCAAAACAAAACTGCAATCAAACACCGTTTGTAATCATAAAAAACACAAGGCAAAACATATATATGCAACCTGTTTTCAAGGGCCCTAAATGTTGTACACATTGTGGAAGGGATGCACTTTCCAGCTGGATTTGCAGAGATTTAGGGCCCCGTCTCATACATGTTCGCGTAACTACCTTGGCGACGTAATGTCTGCAATACTTGTCACCATGGAAGTTACGTGTATGTAACGTTACATGCAGTTTGTGAAATGGGCCCTAGAACTTTAAAATAGTGTGTTCCTGGTTCAATGAGTGTACTTTGTGGCCCTCTATCATTACAAATGGACAACCACTATCCCTCTTTGAGATTTCATCAGCATTCAGTGCAGATTAGCCAACGTAGCTCTCGCGGCAACGTTATCATAATAAGAAAATGTTCCCACGCCTCCCGTCGATATTCCTCGAGAATATGAAGAGAATGTTTCAGTGATATATGCTAAGAAGTTTTCCATTAAGTCTAAGCTGACCCATGCTGAGGCGTCTTTTCAAAACACAGGATAAAATCGTATTTCGCAAGGCTATACAGTGCATGGATATCAGTCTTTTGAATGCATCTCACCTTCACGCTGCCCTTTATTGCAATGTTGGTGTCAAAATTCCACTGGGATCAGCGGAAGTCCATCACAGGGATACTGTTAGATAACGGGAAGGCATAACAAGGAGTGTCGTCTGTTGGAAAGAATACCTGCGGGAGTTAAGAGCTATGTGGTCTAAAAGTACGTGTCATACACTGGATGATCACTTTAGCGCAGAAGCAAAGCCGTCAAAGTTACATTCAACAGAGTAATTCTAATATTAAAACATAGGCTTAACGACTCTATAAATGATTAACGTATAGAATTTTTACGAACTAACGCACAATCACATTGTCATCAAGGGAAGTAAGGACTATTAATTAGATCACATAGGGCGGCGTCCCCGAGACATTCTAGTTTTCTAAGGTATTGTCACGATAACAGAAAAAACCAAGAGTTGTTGTTTGTTTAAAAGTTTGGGAGTGCAGAGAAGGTAGTGACATATAAAAATTCATCACTTCATTCTGTATCTGAACTCTGTATCTTCATTTTTTGACCCCGGGTTTTATCAACGGGCCGTGTTGTTGTTAGCTTAAGTATGTTACTTCATCTATATGACTTTGTGCAATCACACAAGCTCCAGGTTTTCATCTTAAAATTAGAGAAAATTGATCAAAATGGTATAATGCACATAATTACGACCCTTTTTCATTCTCAACAGGTGGGTAAGATCACAAGGAAAAACTTCCATTAAAATTTTCGATTACACTATGTTAAGTGTTGATACGTCCATCAATGGATAAGATAAATCTTATTCATTGACTGACAGGGCGTCAGGAAATCTTGATACATTTTCCTTCATATCGGTGTATTTTCTTCACTGTGGCATTGTATCGTGACCAAAAATATAAGGAAAATACACGACAAACTTTGACGAATACCGTGAACTCTCATGGAAGACTGACGTGGAAACATCTGTACACTCCTAATGTCAGACATTCTCAGAGCAATACTTTGCGGTTAATATATGGCACATCATTGATGTTTTTCTTTTTTCTTTCTCTTTATAACCGACAACAACTGTGGGTGCAGGACATAGAGGCTCCCGAAATTATTCTGGCATATGTGTAACATATGGCTTTTTGTGGAAGACAAAGGGTCTCCAGTGTACTTCATATAAGACTCCACGACGGAGTATTGTCGACCGCCAATTACCACCTATTCACTTAAAAACATGGAAGCACGAGAATTTCGAAAATTCGCTGCCTGAGAATGGTACTGAATCCACGTCTAGTGTGACGTAACTATTGAACGACAAACAGATTAACGGCAACCATAAGTGCAGGTGTTTCCGGACTGAACCTGTAAGAGTTAGTTCTCAGAAATTGCAATGCCAAATATTTGCAGCACATTGCCAATTTTAATAGCAGTCAGACGTTCAAGTATATACAGATCTGACTCTACTTAGAGGCGCAACCAGAAAAATTTCCCTCATAGATGTCAAAACAAAACATGAGAATTTTGTCTATCTTCACTAATTCTGTAAATATGCTGCCATAAGAAATCGTGATATAAACTGCATGTATTGTTATATATTCTGGTGCTTGCTCATATCCTGTCTGATTCCATTTTTAGATGCTCAAATTACCGCTCTGAGGGTGAGTTTGTGAATAGGGACTGTTTGTTGTCTGAAAGTGCAAGGTACTGTGGACATCCCAGATTTACCGCTGTTATACTTAGCACCCTCATTTTAGGTATCGTTTATTAGCTAAATAAGCAGGTTGCACTTGAGCTTCGCTTCCCAAATGCCAATTCCACCAAAGATATTTTCCATCTCGAAAGACGTTCTGCTCACAGGAATGCAGACAGCACCTTCCGAACACGAACCGTAAAACCGCCGGCCTACCATTTTATACCATAGGTCCAATTAAGTCAATAGCCCCCTTATTGTCCTGCCTTGACAAGAATGGGCAGAAGTTATGGTTCAGTACATGGGATCTTCTTTGACATAAACGTTTTACGACGTAACCAATTTATGCAAGGCGAACTGTTAAAAGTCGTTTTCCAGTCGTGTAATAAATTTAGTGAGTCCAGTCTGAGTGAATGTGGTCTGATATTACTGACACATCAACCCATGTCTCACGTGAAGTGTGTTCTCAGCACACATCGACCAATAGTTACATTAATGCTACCTTGGACGTGATATATTGCACCCATCGTCGCCTCAGCGACCCACCTCGTCTGTTTGTCGTAACACATCTGCCTTCATTGTGTCAGAGCGGAGGAACGTTTGGTCATTTTACGGCCAGAGCGACGCTGTCATTGTCGGACAGTATAACCAATACTGGATAAATTACCCAGGATTGCCATACACATTGTTGGTTCATCACACCACCTTTATTATGGAAAGTCTTTGACCAAGAATTGATATTTTCCATGTACTGAAAATATGTTAGTGATGCGAATGTTACGCATTTTCTCCTAAATTCTAGCTGAAATGACCTGTCCGATAGAACATTCATAAATATTCAAAATGGTCGACATTCTTAAAAAATGAGACTAATGGATTAACGTACACACAGATTATAACGCAAATATTTAATTACTATTCAACAAACTGTACTTTATTTTGGCTCAATAAACGGAAGTTAGAAATAGCAAACATATAATAGTAAAATCTTTTTTGACCCTACTTTTGCCTTCTGATAAAAGAAAAAGGTATCCATCGCATCACTCCAATTTTTCAAACACATATTCTTTAGTAATTTTACTTCGTACTCAAGTAAGTTTTCTTTGTTTTTCTGCGTGACAAAAATGCACCACACTTCCGCACGATTTCTCATCTAGTTGCAAGGATTCCCTTTACAAGTATATTCTGAAAAACTCCTATATGAGGTTGGCTGGAGATCACTTGCGGTTCACCAATGGGGCCCTGACTTTAGCTCACTTTGTGGGAGGAAATCTGTATAACACATGTAGAACAATCTGTCAGACTTTGAGTAACATCCTTACGAAACCATTACAGAACGAAAAGTTCTAGAATAGGTGCCCAAACATTTTTCCTATATCAGGCCCTTATGGGTCATCCCTGGTGCATGTTGTTTGCATAATTCTTGTCAATGTTGGTAGAAGAGGCAAAAGTAAGTTGTCAAGTAAGAGACAGAAACGGATGAAATCTCCCATAATTACCGAGGGTAAGGCGTAATTCCTTCAGCAATGTCATAGACGTGGATGTTCAGAATAAACAAGATGACTTAGGAGTTAATATGTCTGGGAGAGGTTTATTTGGTTCTATATCAGATCTGAGTCATTTTGAGTTTACCCAACAACACCTCTGTAAATCGTCTGTCTGCCGCGTGGGGTCGAGAAATGAACCTGCTGTGGGTAGACTTCAGAGTGATCTGTTGGTACCAGGATAATACGATTTGAGTCAATATTTGGAGTAGCCATCCCATCGATATTCTGGTTGAATGAAGAGTGAAATGAGTATGTAGGAGCCCGACCCCAACAAACCGTCTGGATGCTGCTTCTGTCCCACTGATCCTATCTCCAACTTTGATGCATGTGGAGAACTTCTACAAGAGAGGCATTGACTTCTTCAGTGTCTTCTAATGTCCACTGTATATATATATATATATATATATATATATATATATATATATATATATATATATATATATATATATATATATATATATATATATATATATATATGTATGCATGTATGTATGTATGTATGTATGTATGTATATATATTGGAAGCAGCAGAATGTATATGTTCGCCTTAGAACTGGGGAAATTCGTTAAAACATTTCAGTTATCATTTCAGTTAACATTATATGTGCGTAGCTCGTAAATCACTTTTTCCATTTCATGACTTCAAATGTTGTAAACATGTCAGTCCTACATACACCGATTTCTTTTTAACAATTGCAAGGTCCTCTGGTTTCTCCATTTCTCTTGCTTATTGGGTTTCCTATACGAGGTATCAAATAAACCCATTTTCCCGCTGAATGCAAACAATTGCCAAGATACTGGCATATATATATTTTACATGTAATTGTCTTCAGTTTATTGGTCGTGAAAAAGGCATAGTCCGTTCTTTACACCTCCATCTCTCAATGGCTATTGCATGAGTCTAAATAAGAAAGCCTCCACTAACAATTCTCCACATCGTGTATTTCTCGTGATGTGAAGTAGGGCTTTAGATACAGTCAGTACCTTTTTAAATTAGGCCTCGGGTCTATTGGGATCAATTACGGCTCTTCCTGAAAGCAAGTGAGGATTAAAAAAGGAGAAAAATTGAAATGCGGTTAATTGGCGAAAAGAATTACCTTAGTGATGAATTAAATACTGTTTCCCAAAATGGCAGTCTTTGCAATGCCCACCGTTGTGAAAAGGGAAGTAAAGTGCAAACGGGAAAGATGCAGCAGACTGTGACTGCCAAAGGCAGAGAAAAATAATATGATTATTAAAATGCAATGCTAAGTATTAAAGGGTTTATGCCAAATAGTGATTAGATATATGAAATCACGCAGTTGATACTATTTACATAAATGGGGGATAATCGGTTATTTTGACCTGCGCTGGGTGACTCTATGATTCTACAACCCTATGAGGAACTTGTCTTAATGCTGTTTTTCCCAGTAATACATTGCCATATTGACGTGATTCTTGTTATGGTGGTGGATATCCCTGAACAGATGAAGACGGAATTTCAGACAGGTAGATGTCAATAAAATGTAAGGACTTATTGTGGAGACAACTAGCAGTGCTATGCTTTACTACGGACTCTGCAAAGTATATAATCCTGTCATTCCTTTTCCGTGTAGCTATTTATTAACCTTATATGTATGCGTTTGTTTTATTTGACCGTACTCAGGAATGTATGGCTGATTTTACGGAGGCTAAGTTCAGGAAGCAGCATTGAGCCACGAGGAAAGAACAGCGCACGCAGAACTAGACAGGATTCTTCCATTCGTGGAACCTGATCTTCGAACGTTTCGATGACCCAGCTATTGTAGTTTACTTCCTTCGATCACCGATGGCCCTAATATCTCCATTGCTTCACGCTATTACTGAACTCATAAACCAAATTATTGACAGCCACTCATTAACACTCATATTTAATGGGACATTGGCTCGTCGTCTATCGGTTACAAATTGGGCATTTTCATCTGTACCTTCGAAACTAATCTTCTACTAATGCCATGCCAAGTTTAATTTATTTATTTATTTATTTATTTGATTGGTGTTTTACGCCGTACTCAAGAATATTTCACTTATACGACGGCGGTCAGCATTATGGTGGGTGGAAACAGGGCACAGCCCGGGGGAAACCCACGACCATCCGCAGGTTGCGAACAGACCTTCCCACGTACGGAGAGAGAGACTTGAACTCACAGCGACCGCATTGGTGAGAGACTCCTGAGTCATTACGCTGCGCTAGCGCGCTAACCAACTGAACCACGGAGGCCCCCCAAGTTTAATGGCTTCAGCCTTCTGGTATACGATCTTAAGCTTAATACATAGAAGGAAAGTGAGCCGTCCTGGGACACTTCCCAGCCTGCAGTTTAGATCGGGCCAGTGGACAATACCCCCATTCATGAACAAGAATATTCTAGAACAAGAATACCGGTACCGGTTTATATCACATGGACAGGCAATTTAAAGGGACATCTGTGAATTGAGACGGTTAGAATTATCCTTTGAGAAAAACTTTATAGGTTCTGGCATTCTTGAAATACCGGTACCTTACGGCGTCCAAATACCGTCTTATTCTTAGATTTTCCGAAACCTTGTAAGCTGACCGTGGCGAAAAAAGGTACAGGATTGACACGAGTCGCCAGATGTAGAAGTAGAGTGACGTCTTTGATTTGCGATACCCAGTCACAGCGCATTACCTTGTGAGAACTCTGGCAGGAGAACTCTTGGGAGTGGGATCAATTTGGCCTCAGATGAGCCTGGAAAGTCCTGTTTTATGGACGGAGCGTATTGACTAAAGTTTCAACACCATGCCCGGGTTTTGTGTCAGGCCGTTACATTGGGACGTCAGCGTATCAGCAGCGAATCGATAGTGTGTACTCCTGTATTGTTCAGCTGATGACTTGTTATCTTACTGATGAAGCTTGCTGAGTGACAAAGTCCACAGCTATTGAATGCACCGACTTTTGTATCTGGGAACTTCATGATCAGTTAGCATTATACTCAAATTGTTCATGTAGATGCCTCAAAACAGTAGAAATTTACACATTTCATTCTCTCTCCATGACAGATCATCGCACCTACCGATGCTATTTTCAGTCGAAAGACACCTGGTTTTGTAATCCGTGTTACCCAAACGAGCAAATTTATAACAACATCTCTATCAGCGAATTCGGTCAAGTCTTGCCGGTACTCCCCTTTCGTTCAGTTACAACGACAAGATACGACTTACAATTAATTCTACAGTCGTTTCCATTGGTCAATCTGGATTGTTATAATTATCCATCCGATTCGCATTGTGAGCTCTTTCATTAGATGTAGTAGATGGAATGATACGGGTCTCTGCGTGAGGACAGTCCACCTCCTCACGCACGACGTCTTAAGCAGAATCAAATCCACATTAGACATCATATTTTGAGATTAAATTTATTCAGGAAAGTCTTACTTGAAAATCTTTTTAGATACAGTTTGTCCGATGATAATGTCTTCAATTAACTTATACTGATACGGTGGAGTTTTGCAGGTCCAATGATGCAAAACGCGGCGCGTTATATAGGTTCTATTTAAGAGTTTACCATTCATAAATTATGAAAGGGAGTTCTACACCGATAACGACAGGACTCATTCCAAACACAACCTAAAGCCATAGTACTAAAGGACCAAGTATAGAATTGTTATAGTAGTAAATAATGTTGGTAACATGAAAGAGAAGAACAGTCATCGCTTTTTTAGACATTCCGAGCAAGACATCCAAATCAACTTTCGAACTCGTGGTCGGTAAATAATTTCCAGATCCAGTAAAAATACAGGTTTTTGCAACTAGGCTTTGAAAACAGTCATAAAAACAGTACATGTTGATGTACTTAATATAGATGGCTATACACTCCGGATTAAGAGGAATTACACAGAGGTGACAACCACGATGCAGATGTCCAGATCTCCTGCAATCTTTGTCGACCAGTGTGCCAACAAGAGTGTTATATTCACAGTAAAAGTGAAGAAACTTAGAGTGAAGGTGTTTGACAGACCATTGTCCTAGAACATCTAACGTTCAAACTTAGCCCTTACTGGTTCCTCTACTGCTTTACGTTAAACAGCTTGTCTCGTTTTGAACCTTAGTTATTTCCTGTCCTCCTTTTTATATATGATCTGTATGCTATATGACTCTCCAAATAATGAAATATGTTAAAATGTGAATTGCTTTCTGGTGACCTCGTGCTCCAACACAAAAAACTACACTCAAACAACGTTTACAAAAAAAACAGAAAATATATGGACTTGATGTCTAAACTCTTTTCTAAGCTGTTGTCATGATAACATAAAATGACGTTTATCTATGACATTTCTGTTTTACATATTTATGCTTTTGATTTTTGTTTGTTTAGAAATTTGCGTGTGCAAACAAGGCAGTAAAATAAAGAAATTTGTTTCTTCAATTTCCAGCGGCTGTCATCACAGGGTGGGACACTAAAACAGGGCTTCAACAGAGAGCAACTTCCTGCTTTGCTTTTTGAATTTTGATTGGAATCACCCACATCTATATTACTGAAACTGAAGAAGATATGCTCAGTAAATGTCAAAACTATGTGCCATCTGATAGCTTTGCTTTATGAATAATGGGATCAATTTGTAGATCCCGGATATGAGCAAAGTGTCGTGTCGTTGAAGTCATAAGTATTCTTCTTCATCAGGTGAGTTTCCCCGGGGCCCTGTCCGGTTTTCTCCCACCGTAATGCTGGCCGCCGTCGTATAACTGACATATTCTTGAGTACGGCGAAACCATCAATCAAAAAGATAAATAAATAAATATTTATCAGATTGTCTTTTCTCCATCACATTAGCTACGGGTTTTCACCTTAAAGTCAGAGAAAATTGCTGAAGTAAACAAAATGACGGCATTTTTTTATTTGCAGCAGGTGGGTACGTTCACAAAAGAAACTTGCATTAAAATTTTCGATTAGTTTTGAGCCGTCCATTAACAAATATGGCAAATCATATGGACAAGGTTAGGTGGCCATCCAAAAATCAAGACATTTTGTCATTCGTATCGGTGTATTTTCTGCACTGCAGGATAGTATTGTGAGAAAAAAATGTCAGGAAATGCAAGACAAATTTGACGATGATACCTTGAATTGTCATGCAAAACTGACGTGGAAAGACCTGTACACTCTTAATGCCAGACATTCTCAGAGCAATGCTTTCCGGTTAGTATAACACAAAAGATTTTTTTTCTTTCTTTCTCTTATGACAGCCACTGTGGGTGTAGGATGCAGGGACTCCCGAATTTATTCTGGCGAACTTTTCCACGCATGACAAAGCTTTTGTTGATGGAAGGCAATTGGTGTCCAGTGACCTTCATGTAAGACTCCACGACGGAGTATTGTCGACCGACAATTTCTATCAATTCACTCCAAAAAATGGATGCATGAGAATTTTGAAAATTCACTGTCTGAAAGTGGTACAGAACCCACATCTCATGTGACGAAATGATTGAAAGACAAACAGCTTATCGACAGCCATGAGCAGCTGCAGGTTGATCTACAACCGCTATTTCCGCTCTGAGTAACCCCTGATCCTGTGCGAGTTAGTCCACAGAAACTACAATGGCAAATATGTGCAGCACATTGCCAGTTTTAATAGCAGTTAGGTGTTCAAGTATATACAGATCTGACTCTGTTTAGAGGCGCAAACAGGCAAATTCCACTCAAAGATGTCAAAACAAAAGTTAGAATGTTGATTCACTAATGGTGTAAATATGCACCATTCCGGGTGCTTTTATTCTATTTCAATTTGTTGAAGTTACGGCTTGGAGGGGGAGTTTGTGAAGAGGGCCTGTTTATTGGCTACATCTGCAGGCAGCCTCAGCTTTACAGCCGTTAGATTTATTTCCCTCATCTTCAGAGTTCGCTTCCGTTCTGAGCTGTATATAGGTAAGCAGTACTCGAGCTTTACCTTGCAAACGTGTCTTCCACTGGACAATTCTACCAAAGTGATTTTCCACTACAAAAGATCCTCTGTTCATAGGAATACGGACAACACCTTCCGAACACGAACCGTAAAACCGCCGGCCTACCATTTTATACCATAGGTCCAATTAAGCCAATGGCTCCCTTATTGTCCTATCTTGACAAGAATGGGCAGAAGTTATGGTTCAGTACATGGGATCTTCTTTGACATAAACGTTTTACGACGCCCCCCACACTGTATTTATGCAAGGAGAGCTATTAAAAGTTGTTTTCTAGTCGTGTAGCCAATGTAGTGAGTCCAGTCTGAGTGAATGTGGTCTGGTATTATTGACACATTCCAAGCAAGACTTGTCTCATGTGAGGTGTGTTCTCAGAACGTATCGACCAATAGTTACATTAATGCTACCTTGGACGTGATATATTGCACCCATGGTCGCATCAGCGTCTGTGTCTGTGTGTCGTAACACATCTGCCTTCATTGTGTCAGAGCGGCGGCACGTATGGTCATTTACGGCCAGACGAATGCTGTCGCTGTCGGACAATACAACCAATACTGGACAAGTTACCCAGGCTTGCAACACACCATATTGGTTTTACCACACCGTATTTATTATGACTTTCCCATGAAATGTCTTCGACCAGAAATAGATATCTTTCCATGTACTGAAAATGTGACGGTGAAGCGAACGTTAGGTATATCCGGAAACATTCTAGCTGAAATGGTCCGTCCGATAAATCATTCAGAAACATTCAAAATGGGCGACATCATATAAACGAGACTCTTTAGTTTCTTGGTATTAAAGACAGATTAACATGCACACGGAATATAAAGGAAACATTTAATTACTCTCTCAACACATTTTACTTAATTTTTAATTAGTTAACGGAAGTTAGAAATTCCACATTGATGTCTTAAAAGTGTCAATTAAAGATGAGCACGTATGAAAAGAATAAAGTATGATACATTTTGACTGGACAGTACACTTATTCTTGGTACATCTTGGAAAAGTGCGTCTAAATATCTTGTAAATATACACCCATGTGAAATTAGGCACGATTACTTGCAAAAAACAACAAGCAGAATAGGACCCCCTGCAACTACTTGAGAAATCCTCCAACCCAACCCCAACCCCTACCCTGCTAACTCGCCCCGGTATGTGGTCTCCTCGGTTTGCGGTTGAAGTTGTTACGTAACAGGTGTAACCTATGAAATAAGTAAAAATATTCGTTACTAATGGTCAGCCTGCAGAACGCCGTTAAATGCACATGGTGATATCCTTTTCTGTCAAATGTTGGTGTTTGAGTGATTGAGTGAGTGAGTGAGAGCTTGGGGTTTAACGTCGTACTCAACAATTTTTCAGTCATATGACAACGAAGGAATCCTCAGGGTGTATGTAATGTGCCTTCTTGTCGCAGGACGGATTTCTACCGCTTTTTTATCTAGTGTTGCTTCACTGAGACGACTTACCGAAGGCAAGTAAGCTGACCCGCCTGAGCCACTATACTGATACGGGTCAACCAGTCGTTGCACTATCCCCTTCGTGCTGAACGCCAAGCGAGGAAGTTAAAGCTTCCTCTTTTAAAGTCTTAGGTGTGATTCGACCCAGGATTGATCCTGGATCTACCGCTCCTGTTGGTGTTGAAAGTGCTGTCTTACGAATTATACCGTGAATATATAAACTGTATGACAGTGTTTTTAAAAGACCTTTATTACGGAGCTAAATTGATAACTGATTTGCTTTTAGCTGAAGTAAATAACATTGAGGTTTCAATGGAAGAATACCTCATATAATCTACCTAGATTTACTACAGTATATATTTAAACTAAACTTATCTGATATGTAGATGAAGAAAATATGAAGAAATATCAAAAAAAAAAATCTTGAGTGGTTCAAATTACACCAACCCTCCTCCCTTTAAATCACTTTGTTAAGCATTAAAAATCTATGCCTTGACATGAATCGAACTCGTGATCATATTCATCACAAAGATAACACTGTACCAGTTCTAACAATGTGATAAAATTCCTGAAATATCATGGTGAGTGTAGAATCCCACTGAACATCAACATTTTCTTTTTCGATTTATAAAAATATGATTGCGTGAAGCAACGTGCTACTTATAGCTCACAACTTCCTAACTAGACGTCGATTATGTGGAAATGATTTTGGTTCACGTAATCATGTTTTTGTTATGAAAGGAGTTCCCTTAGGAAAAAGCTTTAAAACAGCAGAATCTGCTGTTTTCTAATAAAACAAAAAGTATAAATCACATCACTCCAATTTTCCACACATATATTCTTTAGTAGTTGTATATCACAGTCAAATACGTTTTTTTTTCATGAAAAAATACACCTATGTGCTGCACTGAAGTGGTATGATTTCTTGTCTAGTTGAAAGGGATCATTTACAGTTACATTGTAATGAAGTGCAAGACAACCTGAACCAGAAGACATTGGAACAACAAGTCTAAAACAGGAAATAACAGACATTCTACAGACAAAGAGAAACGATTGTAGTCACCTTATCGTTCCGATGCCATATAACAGTACATGTTGATCTGGGCCCAGTTTCACAAAGCGGCGCACGACATTATTTTATCGCACATTTGTAGTACGCTATTTTGTAGGTCACTTTAATCGTACCACTGGCCTATATGTGTGATTATGGTAGGGAACAGTCCCCATAAAAAGTCAAGTGGGGAGTAGGAGGTAAAGGGTCATGGCCGAGTCGTTATGTTGCTTGTCTAACAACCCTTTGTTATTTTAGCTATTGGTTCAATCAGAGCCACGCCGTTCTTCCCTCAGGCCTTGGTGACCCACAGGGCGCTTAATGCTGTTTGGGTAGACTTATATGAAGTTCGCTGGAGATCAGTTGCGGCCCACCTTAGCTCACTTTGTGAGTGCAAATCTATATGACACATGTGGAAAGTCAAGGGTCTGTAAATGGTTATGGTTTACCACCTACTGCAAACTTTACAAACATCCTTATCAAACCAATAGAGAACTAAAACGTCTTGTATGGGTACACAAACATTTTTGCTATATCTGGCCCTTATACGTCACCCTTGGTGTTGTTTGCATAATTCTTGTCAATGTTGGTAGAAGACGCAAAAACAAGGTGTCAAGTAAGAGACAGAAACGGATGAAATCGCTCATCATTACCGAGGACAAGACGTAATTCCATCAGCAATGTCATACACCTGGGTGTTCAGCGTAAACAAGATGACTTAAGAGCTGATATGTCCTTTGGGAGAGGTTTATTTGGCTCTGTATCAGATCTGAGTCATTTTGGGTTTTCTCAATAACACCCCTGTAAATCGTCTGTCTGCCGCGTGGGGTCGGGAAATGAATCGTCTGTGGGTAGACTTCAGAGTGATCTGTCGGTGTCAGGATAAGACGATTTGAGTCAATATTTGGAGTACCCATCTCATCAACACTTCGGTGGCACCAAGAGTGGAAAATAAGAAGTGAGTATGTAGGAGCCCGATCTCAACAAACCACCAGGATGCCGCTTCCGTCCTATTGATCCTACATCCAACTCTTTCCCCGGGTTTCCTCCCACCATGATGCTCACTTCCGATCTATAAGGGAAATATTCTTGAGTACGGCGTAAAACACATATCTAATGAACAAGTACATATATTCAATTCTGTCGTATGTAGAAAACTTCTGTTGCTCAGTGATTGCTCTGTTTGTTGTCGGCCTATGTCCACTGTGTATATCGTTATTAAAGGTTAAAGTTACTTATATCTAAGAAGGTCAACAAAAGCAAACATTTCTCCTATATAGACGATTCTTTGAGTGGACATTTTCTCTTAAATCAAAGTATAAATCAAAGTGAATACCACCCACTGTAAATTAAATTGAAACAATCTGAGGCATCAGGACTCCATTAAGAAAGTTGTGGACATAAACAGGCCTGGAACTGAAGATAAGATAGCCTACTGTAAACTTTTATCAGGTCTTTCTCTTTCGTATTTTGTAAATTATTGTAAATTTTTAGCCATTAAAAAAACCTTCAACGTGTATACTTTTTCACACGATTATTAGTTTTTGCCTCTGCTTGTTGGTCGAAACAACGTTACAGCGGTTACCATTAAAAGGAATTCTAGTTTTCTTTGGTGGGAAATGTGGATGATTGCCAGGAAGTCTTGAATTCTAAACAGTTTGGTCGAGAAACCAATCAAGAGAATCGATGTGACCGCCTAGTCAGTATACATACATTTTTAAGACTGGAAATGGAAAACTGTAACAGGGCTATTTGGCTACACAT
The DNA here is from genome assembly GCF_032854445.1 of Liolophura sinensis. Taxonomy (NCBI): domain Eukaryota; kingdom Metazoa; phylum Mollusca; class Polyplacophora; order Chitonida; family Chitonidae; genus Liolophura; species Liolophura sinensis. The sequence continues at coordinate 38,566,135 of NC_088295.1, forward strand.
TTAAACACAAAACAATTACCAGGAAATACTTCTGCAGTTCCATTGCTCGTGCAGTTTTTATGATAGGAAATGCATCCTCCATAAGTCTAATGCTGTTATCTTCCTATGTACAGTAGCTCTACATAAATTTAAGGAATAGCTGTGGAAATTTTACATTGATACATTCTTTATGTTGCGAACTGGGTCCCTTTTCACATATGGAAATTCTTGAAGAGCCTATCCTCTTTTATGTTCATTTCCTTTTATCCTCTTTTCGGTCCTACGTAAATAATGAATGACAGGAAATAAAACTCTCCCTAGCGTAAGCTACTGTTAATTTTCATAACACTCAAGCACTTATCAAATCGTAGGAAGGTATGTAAACATTATGTTTCAATGCGTCTAATATATTGAGAAATGGGTCCACTTCTGCATCCCAGACAGTGTAAGATATTCTTGTCTTCCTGTCTAAGACTTCCTGTATGATGCATCGTGTTACAGGAAATGAGTTAATTTATAGAAATCACCTGAACATGTATGTGGATATCTTTCCTGCGTGCGTTTTGCTATCATGGAAAATATATTATTCACTACTACAGTAAAGTGCTATTTTCTCTACTTATACAATTAAAAAGTGTATAAAACACAAAGGTTGTGAACATCGAACTTGATACTTATTACACGGTTGGAAATGTACCCATTCTCATTACATAAGATAACTATTTTCCACAGGGAAATCTTGATCACCAGGAATGCTTGCGAATTGCTTTTCCTTCTGGGTCGTCTGACAGAAAGGCATCATAACATACATCATATAGTATGTAAATTTTGGTTAAAGTTTGGTCTTTTTATCGCCAAGAAAGGATTCATTTCTAAACCAAAAAGGAAAAAGAAAAATGTGAAATTATACGCTCTCATAGTGCTCTTTTGGCTGCATGCACAAAAATACCATCAGGCAGGTTTTACAATCCTACTAGCATCTGATTTTCCAGTTTTCAAAATAGGAAGTAGTCCCTTCCTTAACATCTGACAGAGCAGATATTCACCATTACGCATGAAATATCAAGATTCGTCGTACAGATTTTCCATTGATTCGTCCTCTACAGTGAAAAAAAGAACATTTTGGGGTGAGAGCTTATGCTGAATCTTTCTGGTATATCGCGTGGTAGGAAAAAAAGCTCTCCCTTGCATCTGATACTGCTAATTCCCAATATACATTAAGGCTAAACAACCACAAGGAAGATATGTAAATCTCATGTCTCCTTAAGTATTTCTCGGTTTGAAAGGGGACAATTTCTCGCATCAGCGAATACCAGAAAAGGTTAAAAAGTTCCTTTTTACGGACCCTGTTTGATGATACATGTAGATGTATCCCTCCGTAGCATCCGATAAAGTTACATTATACATCATGTCTAAATAAATTCCATGAAGTGTTTTAATTCTTCTTTTCTGTGTGGATATTGTGATTCGAAGAGGATCCTTCCCTTGCATCAGACCGTACTAATTTCAGATACACATAAACGGTAAGGAAATAGTTGGAAGAATTTATTTATTTATTTATTTATGTTTATTTATTTATTTATTTATTTATTTATTATTTATTTATTTATTTATTATTTATTTGGTTGAAAACTGATTCCTGGCTGCACAGTTCCTTTCTTTGCAGACCTTGTATGGTGGGGATGCATCCCTTCCTAACGTGATAGCGCTAATTTACAATATACATCAGCCCAAAACAAATGCGAGGAAAAAAAATTGAAAATCTTACCATAATCTAAGCCATGTTGTTACGATCCCCGTCTTTAAATATTGTATTATATTTTTTTAACTTTAAATGACCTACATTTTCCCCTCTGTGTACGTTATAGCCAGCACTGTGATTCAGTAGAGTTTAGTGTCATTGTACATAGGGTATACATTCTGGAAATATGTATCGGTGTTGTAAGCATGTTTACGATCAAAGCATTCAAAATTTTCCTTACGTTAGTCTATAAATATGAGCGACTCAGTTGTGAAACTCGCAGTCATTCATTCAAGTCCACTTGTGAGCAGTCATTCATTCAAGTCCACTTGTGAGCAATCATTCATTCAAGTCCACTTGTGAGCAGTTATTTACTCAGGTCCATTTGAGAGCAGTCTTATTTACTGTCATTCACTGTGAAAGATTTTGCTGGGTTTGGAGATACTGAGAAATTACACATTCACTGGCAGTTGGAGAATATACCACTTATCGGACTGTCAGCCGTAGACCGAGGAATTCATCTTAACTGTGGATTATATTTACGTGGACTGACTCGGCTTTGGAAGCGAGTGCTTTTCAGATATAAAAGATGTAAGCACAAAATAAAAACCATGAAGGGTTCCACAGTTCTATTCTCAGTGTTGTATGTATAAAGGGAAATGGTTCCTTTCTGGTTTTTGCCTTGTCCATTGCAACTTTATACAATGTAAATATTTACAGTGGTTTTAAATATGTTCTCTTGATGTATCACTTGTGGTCGGTACACTTGGAGAGTTATGTTCTTTTTGTCCTTGCTTGTAGTATATGATGGAAATGAATCACTGCCCAGCATGTGACAGTGCTAGTATGTAGCATGTAATAAGCGCAAAACTAATACCACTGAAAAATGTAACATTCGTGCCTCTATACATCAAAAGTGGTGGAAAATGGGTCCTCTGAGAATACAAAAAGGGTTGCGCAGACATTTCATTGCTGGCCTTCTACATGTATAGTGGCTGGTACATCCCTCCCACGTGTTTATTGTACCAAACATCCATTAGCACAAAACAAATCTAAGGAAGGAATCTTTCCTCTGTTGATATTTAACGATAACAAATCAGTTCATTTATCGATATTAAAGACACTCTGGGGAGTTCTGCTGATCTTTTCTGCATGAAAGGAAGGCGAGTCACACATATCTTCCGTTAGTGCTAATTTTAAAATACTGTTCAGCACCAAATAAATGTCACATTCAATATCATTAACAGGGGTCAAACTCGAGCTTATTTCCATCGTGTATGTCAGGCAAGAATAAGGGATTACTTGAAATGGTTGACCTGACCCCTATAATCAGATAGTGCTAACTTTACAACTTACATCAGCAAGTCTACCAATCAAATGCTGGCAAATAAGCTCCACTTCAGATCGAAAAATACTTCGCGAGGTTGTCTTTCTTTTATCTTCCTTAATAATGTGCAACAGGAAACTGATACCTGCCTAACGTGTAATAGTGCTAATATGCAATACACATCAGCACCAAGCAAATACCAAAAACCAGGGATGTGATAGCCTTAAAACAATTCCAAAATCTGATAGTGCTATTTGTCTACACACACAAGCACAAAAAATACCTAGAATCCTAAATTTATGTTGTTCATGCAGTCTTAAAATCAAATAGGGGCCCCTTTCTGATATATGAAATCGCAAATTTCCTGTATACATCTGGGCCCAGTTTCACAAAAATGTCGAACGTGTACACTATTCACACATATCGGACAATGGTACGGCAATAATGACGTACAAAATATAGTACGACAAATGTACGATAAAAGAAAAACATGCGGTATGCGGTAGGCGGAGAATAAAAATCTTTCTACCGAAACCCTTTTGGCAGCCGAAAATAAAGTGTCGGTTGTGCTAATATTTTCTTTGCAGATATGGTTTGACTGATAAAATGTCCCTTCCTACCGTCTGATAGTGCTAATTTACAACACACACCAGAAAAAAGCAAATGCCAGGAATGAGTGAGTGAATGGGGTTTAACGTCGTACTTAACAATTTTTCAGTCATATGACGACGGAGGAATCCTTAGAGTGTGTATAATGTGCCACCATTTCGCAGGACGGATTTCCACCGCTCTTTATCTAGTGCCGCTCCACTGAGACGCCTTACCGAAGGCAAGTAAGCCGCCCTGCCCGAGCCATTATATTGATACGGGTCAACCAGTCGTTGCACTCTCCCCTTCATCCTGAACGCCAAGCGAGGAAGTTACAACTTCCTCTTTTAAGGTCTTAGGTGTAACTGGGACCAGGATTGACCCTGGATCTACCGGTCCCGAAGCGGACGCTCTACCAACTTTGTCATCGGGGGCCGGTACAAATGCAAGAAAGGGATGTGCAGATCTTTGTTTGATCGATCCATAATAATGACAAATCATGCCATTTATACATATCAAAAATACTTTTTGGGTTGCGTTGATAGCTTCTTCACGAAGATTATATGACGTGAACAATCCTTCCCTGTTATCTAATAGTGCTAACTTACAACACACATCAGCACCAAACAAACACCAGGAAGGGCTGTGATAGCCATGTCTGTATACGTCATTTCAAAAGGGAAACGGAACCCTCCCTAACATGTGATAGTGCTAATTTACAATACACATCAGCACCAAACAAATAGCAGGAAGGAATGTGATTCCCTTGTCTGTATATGTCTTTTGAAACGGGAAATGGAAACCTCCCTAGCATGTGATAGTGCTAATTTACCATAGACATCAGCACCAAACAAATACCAGGGAGGAACTTCCAGATCGTTAAGGGTTTCTCCCGGTTTCTGCCCGATTTTTTCCCAACATAAGCTAACCGCTGTCCTATGAGTGAAATATTGTTGAGTAGGTCGTAAGACATGAATTTACCAGAATTTAATGTATACGTCTTCTAAAATGAGAAGTGGAACCCTCCCTAGCATCTGAAAGTGCTAATTTACAGTATGCATCATCACCAAACAAATACCAGGAAGGGGTATAATGACCTTATCTGTTTACGACTTTTAATAAATTGGGAAAATAAACTCTTCGTAGCATGTGATTGTGCTAATTTAAAATACACATTAGCACTAAACAAATACCACGGAAGGATGTAATAGCCTTGTCTGTCTACGTCTCTTGAAACGGGAAATGGAACCGTAACTAGCATCTAATAGTGCTACTTTACAATACTCATCAGCAATAAACAAACACCCGGAAGAGATGTGATAGCCTTGTATTCATACGTCTTTTAAATAATTGGAACTCTCCATAGAATGTGATAGTGCTAATTTACAACTGACATCAGCACCAAACATATCTTAGGAAGGGATGCGATTGCCTTGTCTGTACATGTCTTTGAAAATTGGAAATTTAGCCCTCCCTAGCAAGTGATAGTGCTAATTTAGAATTCACATCAGCACCAAACAAATACAAGGGAGAGATGTAAAGTCGCTGTAAGTTTAAGACCAGTTCATGCTGGCTTCCTCTAAAACCGTACGTAGGAAGCTCTGCGAGCAACCTGCAGACCGTCGTGGGAACATATGCCCGATTTTTCCAAACATAAGCTAACCGTCGTCCTGTAAGTGAAATATACATGTGTAGGGCGTAAAACAAAAACTTAGAAAAATTTAATGTACACGTCTTTTAAAATGAGAAGTGGAGCCCTTCCTAGCATCTGATAGTGCTAATTTACAATACACATCAGCACCAAACAAATACCAGGAAGGGATATGATAACCTTGTCTATATACGTCTTTTAAAATAAGAAATTGAGCCCTCCCTAGCATGTGATAATGCTCATTTATAATACACATTATCACTAAACAAACAAAGGGAAGAGATGTTATAGCCTTGTTTGTGTACGTCTTTTAAATTGGGGAATAGAGACCTCCCTACATGTGATAGTTCTAGTTTTCAATGTACATCAGCACAAAACAAATATTTTTTTCTCCCACCAAAAGCTTACCGCCGTCCCTTAAGTTACATAATCTTAAATAGGGCGTAAAACATGAACATAGAAAAATTTAATGTATACGTCTTTTAAAATGAGAAGTGGAACCTTCCCTAGCATCTAATAGTGCTAACTTTACAAAATACATCAGCACAAAACAAATATCAGGAAGCGATGTGATAGCCTTGTCCATACACGTCATTCCAAAACAGAAATGGAACTCTCTCTAACATGTGATAGTGCTAATTTACAATACACATTAGCACTAAACACATACAAGGGATGAGTGTGATAGCTTAGTATGTCTACGTCTTTTAAATTGGGGAATACAGACCTCCCTACATGTAATAGTGCTAATTTTCAATGTACATCAGCACCAAGCCTGTACTACGCAGGAATGTGATAGCCTTGTCTGTATACGCCATTCAAATGGGAAATGGAACCCTCCTAGCTTCTGATAGTGCTAATTCACAATATAAAGCAGCACCAAACAAATACCAGGAATAGCCTTGTCTGTAAATTTAAAATTGTAACTTGTATGTATACGTCTTTCCAAACGAGAAATGGATCCCTCCCTAGCATGTGATAGTGCTAATTTCCAATGTACATCAGCACCTAACATATACCAGGAAGAGATGTGATTGTCTTGTCTGTATGCGTCTTTTAAAATGGGACATGAAACCCTCCTTAGCATGTGATAGTGCTAGTTTACAACTCACATCAGCACCAAACAAATACCAGGAAGGGATGTTATATCCTTGCCTGTATACGTCATGAAATGGGAAACGGACCCTCCCTAGTATGTAATAGTGCTAATTTACAATACACATCAGCACCAAACAAATTCCAGGGAGGGATGCAATGGCCTTGTCCATATACGTTTTCTAAAATGGGAAATGAATCCCTCCCTAGTATCTGATAGTGCTAATTTTTAATGTACATCAGCACCAAACAAATTCCAGGGAGGGATGGGATAGCCTTGTCTATATACGTCTTTTAAAATTGGAAATGGAGACCTCCCTTGCATCTGATAGTCCAAATTTATAATTCACATCAGTACCAAACAAATACCAGGAAGGGATGTGATAGCCTTTTCTATATCCGTCTTTTAAAAAGGGAAATTGAGCCCTCCCTAGCATCTGCTAGTGCTAATATTTATTGCACATCAGCACCAAACATATACCAGGGAGGGATGTAATAGCCTTGCCTGTATACGTCTATTCAAATTGGAAATGGAAACCTCTCTAGCATCTGATAGTGATTATAATTTTTAATGTACATAAGCATCAAACATATACCAGGGAGGGGTATGATAGCCATGTCTGCATACATCTTTTTAAATGGGAAATGGAGCCCCCTCCCCCCCCCCCCCAGCATGTGATACTGCTTAATTCCAATGTACAATCAGCACCAAAACAGATACCAGGAAGGGATATAATAGCCTTGTCCTGCATACATCTTTTCAAACGGGAAATGAGCCCTCCCTAGCATCTGATAGTGCTAATTAACAATACACATCAGTACCAAACAAATACCAGGAAGGGATATAATAGCCTTGTCCAAATTTATATACATCTTTTAAAATGGGAAATTGAGCCCTCCCTAGCATCTGATAGTGCTAATTTCCAATGTACATCAACACCAAATAAATACCGGGAAGGGATGTAATTGTCTTCTCTGTATGCGTCTTTAAAAATGGGAAACGGAACACTCCCTAGCTTGTGATAGTGCTAATTTACAATACACAACAGCACCAAACAAATATCAGGAAGGGATATGATAGCCTTGTCTATATACGTCTTTTAAAAAAAAATGGGAAATTGAGCCCTCCCTAGCATGTGATAGTGCTAATTTTTAATTTACTTGAGCACCAAACAAATACCAGGGAGGGATGTGATAGCCTTGTCTGTCTACGTCTTTTAAAATTGGAAATGAAGACCTCCCTACATGTGATAGTGCTAATTTTCCATGTTCATCAGCACCAATCAGATACCAGTAACAGTTTCTCGTACCATAAGATTGTCGCGTATATAAAGTGAAATGTTCTTGAGTTGCCTTAAAATATTGATTGAAAAAAATCAATGTTTTTTTTTTAAATTTGGAATTGAACCCAACACCAAAGAAATAGAAGAAAGGACTGCGATCACCTTGTCTGTATACGTCATTTAAAATGAGAAATGGAATCCTCCCTAGCAGCTGATAGTGCTAATTGATAATTCACATCAGCACCAAACAGATACCAGGAAGGGATGTGATAGCTTTGTCTATATACGACTTTTAAAATGGGAAGTGGAGCCCTCCCTAGCATCTGATAGTGCTAATTGCTAATTCACATCAGCACCAAACAAGTACCAGGAAGGGATGTGATAGCCTTGTCTATATACAACTTTTTAAATGGGAAATGGAACCCTCCCTAACATATAATAATGCTAATTTATAATTCACATCAGCACCAAACAAATACAAGGAAGGGATATGATAGCTTTGTCTATATACGACTTTTAAATTGGGAAATGGAGCCCTCTCGAGCATCCGATAATGCTAATTTTTCATGTACATGAGCACCAAACATATGCTAGGGGGGAATAAGATAGCCTTGTCTGTATACGTTTTTTCAAATGGGAAATGGAGCCCTCCCTAGCATCTGATAGTGCTAATTTATAATTCACATCAGCACCAAACAGATACCAGGAAAGGATATGATAGCTTTGTTTATATACGACTTTTAAAATGGGAAATGGAACCCTCTCGAGCATCTGATAGTGCTAATTTTTAATGTACATGAGCACCAAACATATGCTAGGGAGGAATGTGATAGCCTTGTCTGTATACGTTTTTTCAAATGGGAAATGGAGCCCTCCCTAGCATCTGATAGTGCTAATTTCCAATGTACATCAGCACCAAACAGATACCAGGAAGGGATATAATAGCCTTGTCTGTATACATCTTTTCAAACGGGAAATGGAGCCCTCCCTAGCATCTGATAGTGCTAGTTAACAATACACATCAGTACCAAACAAATACCAGGAAGAGATATAATAGCCTTATCTAAATTTATATACATCTTTTAAAATGGAAAATTGAGCCCTCCCTAGCATCTGATAGTGCTAATTGATAATTCACATCAGCTCCAAACAGATACCAGGAAGGGATGTAATAGCCTTGTCTATATACCACTTTTAAAATGGGAAATAGAACCCTCTCGAGCATCTGATAATGCTAATTTTTAATGTACATGAGCACCAAACATATGCTATTGAGGAATGTGATAGCCTTGTCTGTATACGGTTTTTCAAATGGGAAATGGAGCCCTCCCTATCATCTGATAGTGCTAATTTCCAATGTACATCAGCACCAAACAGATACCAGGAAGGGATATAATAGCCTTGTCTGTATACATCTTTTCAAACGGGAAATGGAGCCCTCCCTAGCATCTGATAGTGCTAATTAACAATACACATCAGCACCAAACAAATACCAGGAAGGGATATGATAGCCTTGTCTAAATTTATATACATCTTTTAAAATGGGAAATTGAGCCCTCCTTAGCATCTGATAGTGCTAATTTCCAATGTACATCAGCACCAAACAGATACCAGGAAGGGATGTAATAGCCTTGTCTATATACGACTATTAAAATGGGAAATAGAACCCTCTCGAGCATCTGATAGTGCTAATTTTTAATGTACATGAGCACCAAACATTTGCTAGGGAGGAATGTGATAGCCTTGTCTGAATACGTTTTTTCAAATGGGAAATGGAACCCTCCCTAGCATCTGATAGTGCTAATTTCCAATGTACATTAACACCAAACAGATACCAGGAAGGGATATAATAGCCTTGTCTGTATACATCTTTTCAAACGGGAAATGGAGCCCTCCCTAGCATCTGATAGTGCTAATTAACAATACACATCAGTACCAAACAAATACCAGGAAGGGATACGATAGCCTTGTCTAAATTTATATACATCTTTTAAAATGGGAAATTGAGCCCTCCATAGCATCTGATAATGCTAATTGATAATTCACATCAGCACCAAACAGATACCAGGAAGGGATGTAATAGCCTTGTCTATATACGACTTTTAAAATGGGAAATGGAGCCCTCTCTAGCATCTAATAATGCTAATTTATAATTCACATCAGCACGAAACAAATACCAAGAAGGGATATGATAGCTTTGCCTAATTACGACTTTTAAAATGGAAAATGGAACCCTCTCGAGCATCTGATAATGCTAATTTTTCATGTACATCAGCACCAAACATATGCTAGGGAGGAATGTGATAGCCTTGTCTGTATACATTTTTTCAAATGGGAAATGGAGCCCTCCCTAGCATCTGATAGTGCTAATTTCCAATGTACATCAGCACCAAACAGATACCAGGACTGGATATAATAGCCTTGTCTGTATACATTATTTCAAACGGGAAATGGAGCCCTCCCTAGCATCTGATAGTGCTAATTAACAATACACATAAGTACCAAACAAATACCAGGAAGGGATACGATAGCCTTGTCTAAATTTATATACATCTTTTAAAATGGGAAATTGAGCCCTCCTTAGCATCTGATAGTGTTAATTTCCAATGTACATCAGCACCAAAGGGATAGGGATATGACAGCCTTGTCCATATACGACTTTTAAAATGGGAAATGAAACCCTCCCTAGCATCTGATAGTGCTAATTTATAATTTATATCAGCACCAAACAAATACCAGGAAGGGATATGATAGCCTTGTCTATATACAACTTTTGAAATGAAAAATGAAACCCTCCCTAGCATGTGATAGTGCTAATTTTTAATTTACTTGAGCACCAAACAAATACCAGGGAGGGAAGTGATAGCCTTGTCTGTCTACGTCTTTTAAAATTGGAAATGAAGACCTCCCTACATATGATAGTGCTAATTTTCTATGTTCATCAGCACCAAACAGATACAAGTAATAGTTTCTCGTACCATAAGATTGTCGCCGTAGCGTAGGTGAAATATACTTAAGTTGGCCTAAAATATTGATTGAAAAAAATTTAATGCTTTTTTTTAATTTCGAATTGAACCCAACACCAAATACATAAAAGGAAAGACTGCGATCACCTTGTCTGTATACGTCATTTCAAATGAGAAATGGAACCCTCCCAGCATCTGATAGTGCTAATTTATAATTTACATCAGCACCAAACAGATACCAGGAAGGGATATAGCCTTGTCTGTATACATCTTTTCAAACGGGAAATGGAGCCCTCCCTAGCATCTGAGAGTGCTAATTGATAATTCACATCAGTACCAAACAAAGACCAGGAAGGGATGTGATAGCCTTGTCTATAAACGACTTTTAAAATGGGAAATGGAACCCTCCCTAGTATCTGATAGTGCTAATTTATAATTCATATCAGCACTAAACAAATACCAGGAAGGGATATGATAGCCTTGTCTATGTACAACTTTTAAAATGGGAAATGGATCCCTCTCTAGCATCTGATAGTACTAATATTTAATGTACATGAGCACCAAACTTATACTAGGGACTGATGTGATAGCCTTGTCTGTATACGTCTTTTAAAATTGGAAATGGAGCCCTTTCTAGCATGTGATAGTGCTAATTTCCAATGTACATCAGCACCAAACAGATACCAGGAAGGGATATAATAGCCTTGTCTGTATACATCTTTTCAAACGGGAAATGGAGCCCTCCCTAGCATCTGATAGTGCTAATTTCCAATGTACATCAGCACCAAACAGATAACAGGAAGGGATGTGATTGTCTTGTCTGTATGCGTCTTTTACAATGGGAAACGGAACACTCCCTAGCTTGTGATAGTGCTAATTTACAATACACATCAGCACCAAACAAATACCAGGAAGGGATGTAATAGCCTTGTCTATATACGTCTTTTAAAACGGGAAATTGAGCCCTCCCTAGCATCTGATAGTGCTAATTTCCAATGTACATCAGCACCAAATAAATACCGGGAAGGGATGTGATTGTCTTCTCTGTATGCGTCTTTTAAAATGGGAAACGGAACACTCCCTAGCTTGTGATAGTGCTAATTTACAATACACAACAGCACCAAACAAATATCAGGAAGGGATATGATAGCCTTGTCTATATACGTCTTTTAAAATGGGAAATTGAACCCTCTCTAGCATGTGATAGTGCTAATTTTTAATTTACTTGAGCACCAAACAAATACCAGGGAGGGATGTGATAGCCTTGTCTGTCTACGTCTTTTAAAATTGGAAATGAAGACCTCCCTACATGTGATAGTGCTAATTTTCCATGTTCATCAGCACCAATCAGATACAAGTAACAGTTTCTCGTACCATAAGATTGTCGCGTATATAAAGTGAAATGTTCTTGAGTTGCCTTAAAATATTGATTGAAAAAAATCAATGTTTTTTTTTTAAATTTGGAATTGAACCCAACACCAAAGAAAAAGAAGAAAGGACTGCGATCACCTTGTCTGTATACGTCATTTAAAATGAGAAATGGAATCCTCCCTAGCAGCTGATAGTGCTAATTGATAATTCACATCAGCACCAAACAGATACCAGGAAGGGATGTGATAGCATTGTCTATATACGACTTTTAAAATGGGAAATGGAACCCTCTCGAGCATCTGATAGTGCTAATTGCTAATTCACATCAGCACCAAACAAGTACCAGGAAGGGATGTGATAGCCTTGTCTATATACGACTTTTTAAATGGGAAATGGAACCCTCCCTAACATATAATAATGCTAATTTATAATACACATCAGCACCAAACAAATACAAGGAAGGGATATGATAGCTTTGTCTATATACGACTTTTAAATTGGGAAATGGGGCCCTTTCGAGCATCTGATAATGCTAATTTTTCATGTACATGAGCACCAAACATATGCTAGGGGGGAATGTGATAGCCTTGTCTGTATACGTTTTTTCAAATGGGAAATGGAGCCCTCCCTAGCATCTGATAGTGCTAATTTATAATTCACATCAGCACCAAACAGATACCAGGAAAGGATATGATAGCTTTGTTTATATACGACTTTTAAAATGGGAAATGGAACCCTCTCGAGCATCTGATAATGCTAATTTTTAATGTACATGAGCACCAAACATATGCTAGGGAGGAATGTGATAGCCTTGTCTGTATACGTTTTTTCAAATGGGAAATGGAGCCCTCCCTAGCATCTGATAGTGCTAATTTCCAATGTACATCAGCACCAAACAGATACCAGGAAGGGATATAATAGCCTTGTCTGTATGCATCTTTTCAAACGGAAATGGAGCCCTCCCTAGCATCTGATAGTGCTAATTAACAATACACATCAGTACCAAACAAATACCAGGAAGAGATATGATAGCCTTGTCTAAACTTATATACATCTTTTAAAATGGGAAATTGAGCCCTCCCTAGCATCTGATAGTGCTAATTGATAATTCACATCAGCTCCAAACAGATACCAGGAAGGGATGTAATAGCCTTGTCTATATACCACTTTTAAAATGGGAAATAGAACCCTCTCGAGCATCTAATAATGCTAATTTTTAATGTACATGAGCACCAAACACATGCTATTGAGGAATGTGATAGCCTTGTCTGTATACGGTTTTTCAAACGGGAAATGAAGCCCTCCCTATCATCTGATAGTGCTAATTTCCAATGTACATCAGCACCAAACAGATACCAGGAAGGGATATAATAGCCTTGTCTGTATACTTCTTTTCAAACGGGAAATGGAGCCCTCCCTAGCATCTGATAGTGCTAATTAACAATACACATCAGCACCAAACAAATACCAGGAAGGGATATGATAGCCTTGTCTAAATTTATATACATCTTTTAAAATGGGAAATTGAGCCCTCCCTAGCATCTGATAGTGCTAATTTCCAATGTACATCAGCACCAAACAGATACCAGGAAGGGATGTAATAGCCTTGTCTATATACGACTATTAAAATGGGAAATAGAACCCTCCCTATCATCTGATAGTGCTAATTTCCAATGTACATCAGCACCAAACAGATACCAGGAAGGGATATAATAGCCTTGTCTGTATACATCTTTTCAAACGGGAAATGGAGCCCTCCCTAGCATCTGATAGTGCTAATTAACAATACACATCAGCACCAAACAAATACTAGGAAGGGATATGATAGCCTTGTCTAAATTTATATACATCTTTTAAAATGGGAAATTGAGCCCTCCCTAGCATCTGATAGTGCTAATTTCCAATGTACATCAGCACCAAACAGATACCAGGAAGGGATGTAATAGCCTTGTCTATATACGACTATTAAAATGGGAAATAGAACCCTCTCGAGCATCTGATAGTGCTAATTTTTAATGTACATGAGCACCAAACATATGCTAGGGAGGAATGTGATAGCCTTGTCTCTATACGTTTTTTCAAATGGGAAATGGAGCCCTCCCTAGCATCTGATAGTGCTAATTTCCAATGTACATCAGCACCAAACAGATACCAGGAAGGGATATAATAGCCTTTTCTGTATACATTTTTTCAAACGGGAAATGGAGCCCTCCCTAGCATCTGATAGTGCTAATTAACAATACACATCAGTACCAAACAAATACCAGGAAGGGATACGATAGCCTTGTCTAAATTTATATACATCTTTTGAAATGGGAAATTGAGCCCTCCCTAGCATCTGATAGTGCTAATTGATAATTCACATCAGCACCAAACAGATACCAGGAAGGGATGTAATAGCCTTGTCTATATACCACTTTTAAAATGGGAAATAGAACCCTCTCGAGCATCTGATAATGCTAATTTTTAATGTACATGAGCACCAAACATATGCTAGGAAGGAATGAGATAGCCTTGTCTGTATACGGTTTTTCAAATGGGAAATGGATCCCTCCCTAGCATCTGATAGTGCTAATTTCCAATGTACATCAGCACCAAATAGATACCAGGAAGGGATATATTAGGCTTGTCTGTATACATCTTTTCAAACGGGAAATGGAGCCCTCGCTAGCATCTGATAGTGCTAATTAACAATACACATCAGTACCAAACAAATACCAGGAAGGGATATGATAGCCTTGTCTAAATTTATATACATCTTTTAAAATGGGAAATTGAGCCCTCCCTAGCATCTGATAGTTCTAATTGATAATTTACATCAACACCAAACAGATACCAGGAAGGGATGTAATAGCCTTGTCTATGTACGACTTTTAAAAATGGAACCCTCCCTAGCATCTAATAATGCTAATTTATAATTCACATCAGCACGAAACAAATACCAGGAAGGGATATGATAGCTTTGTCTAATTACGACTTTTAAAATGGGAAATGGAACCCTCTCGAGCATTTGAAAATGCTAATTTTTAATGTACATGAGCACCAAACATATGCTAGGGAGGAATGTGATAGCCTTGTCTGTATACATTTTTTCAAATGGGAAATGGAGCCCTCCCTAGCATCTGATAGTGCTAATTTCCAATGTACATCAGCACCAAACAGATACCAGGAAGGGATACGATAGCCTTGTCTGTATACATTATTTCAAACGGGAAATGGAGCCCTCCCTAGCATCTGTTAGTGCTAATTAACAATACACATCAGTACCAAACAAATACCAGGAAGGGATACGATAGCCTTGTCTAAATTTATATACATCTTTTAAAATGGGAAATTGAGCCCTCCCTAGCATCTGATAGTGCTAATTGATAATTCACATCAGCACCAAACAGATACCAGGAAGGGATGTAATAGCCTTGTCTATATACCACTTTCAATATGGGAAATGGATCCCTCTCTAGCATCTGATAGTGCTAATTTTTAATGTACATGAGCACCAAACATTTGCTAGGGAGGAATGTGATAGCCTTGTCTGTATACGTTTTTTCAAATGGGAAATGGAACCCTCCCTAGCATCTGATAGTGCTAATTTCCAATGTACATCAACACCAAACAGATACCAGGAAGGGATATAATAGCCTTGTCTGTATACATCTTTTCAAACGGGAAATGGAGCCCTCCCTAGCATCTGATAGTGCTAATTTCCAATGTACATCAGTACCAAACAAATACCAGGAAGGGATACGATAGCCTTGTCTAAATTTATATACATCTTTTAAAATGGGAAATTGAGCCCTCCATAGCATCTGATAATGCTAATTGATAATTCACATCAGCACCAAACAGATACCAGGAAGGGATGTAATAGCCTTGTCTATATACGACTTTTAAAATGGGAAATGGATCCCTCTCTAGCATCTAATAATGCTAATTTATAATTCACATCAGCACGAAACAAATACCAGGAAGGGATATGATAGCTTTGTCTAATTACGACTTTTAAAATGGGAAATGGAACCCTCTCGAGCATCTGATAATGCTAATTTTTAATGTACATGAGCACCAAACATATGCTAGGGAGGAATGTGATAGCCCTGTCTGTATACATTTTTTCAAATATGAAATGGAGCCCTCCCTAGCATCTGATAGTGCTAATTTCCAATGTACATCAGCACCAAACAGATACCAGGACTGGATATAATAGCCTTGTCTGTATACATTATTTCAAACGGGAAATGGAGCCCTCCCTAGCATCTGATAGTGCTAATTAACAATACACATAAGTACCAAACAAATACTAGGAAGGGATATGATAGCCTTGTCTAAATTTATATACATCTTTTAAAATGGGAAATTGAGCCCTCCCTAGCATCTGATAGTGTTAATTTTCAATGTACATCAGCACCAAAGGTATAGGGATATGACAGCCTTGTCCATATACGACTTTTAAAATGGGAAATGAAACCCTCCCTAGCATCTGATAGTGCTAATTTATAATTTATATCAGCACCAAACAAATACCAGGAAGGGATATGATAGCCTTGTCTATATACAACTTTTGAAATGAAAAATGAAACCCTCCCTAGCATGTGACAGTGCTAATTTTTAATTTACTTGAGCACCAAACAAATACTAGGGAGGGATGTGATAGCCTTGTCTGTCTACGTCTTTTAAAATTGGAAATGAAGACCTCCCTACATATGATAGTGCTAATTTTCTATGTTCATCAGCACCAAACAGATACAAGTAATAGTTTCTCGTACCATAAGATTGTCGCCGTAGCGTAGGTGAAATATACTTAAGTTGGCCTAAAATATTGATTGAAAAAAATTTAATGCTTTTTTTTAATTTGGAATTGAACCCAACACCAAATACATAAAAGGAAAGACTGCGATCACCTTGTCTGTATACGTCATTTCAAATGAGAAATGGAACCCTCCCAGCATCTGATAGTGCTAATTTATAATTTACATCAGCACCAAACAGATACCAGGAAGGGATATAGCCTTGTCTGTATACATCTTTTCAAACGGGAAATGGAGCCCTCCCTAGCATCTGATAGTGCTAATTGACAATACACATCAGTACCAAACAAATACCAGGAAGGGATATGATAGCCTTGTTTATATACATCTTTTAAAATGGGAAATTGAGCCCTCCCTAGCATCTGATAGTGCTAATTGATAATTCACATCAGCACCAAACAAAGACCAGGAAGGGATGTGATAGCCTTGTCTATATACGACTTTTAGAATGGGAAATGGAACCCTCCCTAGTATCTGATAGTGCTAATTTATAATTCATATCAGCACTAAACAAATACCAGGAAGGGATATGATAGCCTTGTCTATGTACAACTTTTAAAATGGGAAATGGATCCCTCTCTAGCATCTGATAGCGCTAATATTTAATGTACATGAGCACCAAACTTATACTAGGGACTGATGTGATAGCCTTGTCTGTATACGTCTTTTTAAATTGGAAATGGAGCCCTTTCTAGCATGTGATAGTGCTAATTTCCAATGTACATCAGCACCAAACAGATACCAGGAAGGGATATAATAGCCTTGTCTGTATACATCTTTTCAAACGGGAAATGGAGCCCTCCTTAGCATCTGATAGTGCTAATTTCCAATGTACATCAGCACCAAACAGATAACAGGAAGGGATGTGATTGTCTTGTCTGTATGCGTCTTTTACAATGGGAAACGGAACACTCCCTAACATGTGATAGTGCTAATTTACAATACACATCAGCACCAAACAAATACCAGGAAGGGATGTAATAGCCTTGTCTATATACGTCTTTTAAAACGGGAAATTGAGCCCTCCCTAGCATCTGATAGTGCTAATTTCCAATGTACATCAGCACCAAATAAATACCATGGAGGGATGTGATAGCCTTGTCTGTCTACGTCTTTTAAAATTGGAAGTGAAGACCTCCCTACATGTGATAGTGCTAATTTTCCATGTTCATCAGCACCAAACAGATACCAGTAATAGTTTCTCGTACCATAAGATTGTCGTCGTAGCGTTAGTGAAATATTCTTGCGTTGGCCTAAAATATTGATTGAAAAAAATTCAATGTTTTTTTTTTTTAAATTTGGAATTGAGCCCAACACCAAAGAAATAGAAGGAAGGACTGCGATTACCTTGTCTGTATACGTCATTTCAAATGAGAAATGGAACCCTCCCTAGCATCTGATAGTGCTAATTTATAATTCACATCAGCACCAAATAGATACCAGGAAGGGATGTGATAGCCTTGTCTATATACGACTTTTAAAATGGGAAATTGAGCCCTCTCTAGCATCTGATAGTGCTAATTTATAATTCACATCAGCACCAAACAGATACCAGGAAGGGATATGATAGCTTTGTCTATATACGACTTTTAAATGGGAAATGTATCCCTCTCGAGCATCTGATAGTGCTAATTTTAATGTACATGAGCACCAAACATATACTAGGGAGGGATGTAATAGCCTTATCTGTATACGTCTTTTCAAATGGGAAATGGAGCCCTCCCTAGCATGTGATAGTGCTAATTTCCAATGTACATCAGCACCAAACAGATACCAGGAAGGGATGTGATTGGCTTGTCAGTATGCGTCTTTTAAAATGGGAAACGGAATACTCCCTAGCTTGTAATAGTGCTAATTTACAATACACATCAGCACCAAACAAATACCAGGAAGGGATATGATAGCCTTGTCTATATACGTCTTTTAAAATGGAAAATTGAGCCCTCCTTAGTATCTGATAGTGCTAACAAATACCAGTAAGGGATGTGATAAACTTGTCCGTATGCGTCTGGTAAAATCAGAAATAACAAAGTGGGGTGAGATATATGTCCCTTCCCCTGTTTCAAGAATACTAGAAAAGGTAAGGTTCTTTTTTCCCCTTGGCTTTGTATCGTAGGAAATGGATCCCCTCCCTGTACATCCAAGACCTAAAAATATTAGTATTAAAAATTGCAAAAGACACAAAATATAGTTGGCCAAAACTGTGGCAAAGCGTTTAGATTTAGACTTGTACTCACTGCGTTGTTACCTTCATCCACCGGTAGGTACTCGACAGTCATCAATGTTGTGATTAAGTTCAGGATGGTTACCTTTCTCTAACAAATTCTTTATATAGACAGTGAACTTGTCACCTGTCGTTCAGTGCTGTGTGAGCTTGCCTGTTGCCATGCTTTATTCCCAGCGGGAGGTCCAAAAACGGACCCCCCCCCCCCCCTCCTTACTTTCTCTGGAGATAATCCATGTTTTTGCCACTTGTTGTTTAACCCTTCCCACTGAAGGTGTCACCCCACGGGAGAGGAGAGTGTGATCTTAGTTAGCTTGGTTTAGTCTCCGGATGCTATTTATTAATAACTTCTGCAAAAGGTCCTCTCTGGCCGTAAGTAGGAAGTTATTGCAGCGACCTGCGGATGGTCGTGGGTTACCCCGGGCTCTGCCCGGTTTCCTCCCACCATAATACTGGCCGCCGTCGTACAAGTGAAATATTCTTGATTACGGCGTAAAACACCAATCAAATAAATAAATAAATCTGAAAAAGGTAGTTGTAAGAACGTGTATTTATACAGCTAGCAAATGTCACAGTCTAATTTTCCACACCCAAGCCCATATTACATCTGCTGCCTTCATGTAATCAGGCATTTTAACCCACATATTTATTTCATTCTGTTGAAGAATTCCGAGTCTGGGCTTCTGGGCTAAACATTCCACATGTATTTCTTTAAATATAGATTTAAGTAATTATGCGGGGCTCATTAAGTTTAACGGAGTTAAAATGTATTCTAAACTAATTTGGTTTAACTCTGTCCTCGAGCCCAGAGCTTGTCACCAAGACAGTGTACTCAAAGCATCTATAATTATGTTACATTATCCATAGGAACCTCAGTTTAGTCCCCATTTATTGTTTTTACTACCCCCCCCCCCCCCCACCCCTCAATTCATATTGTGGTTGCTCTGATACATGACAGGTATGTATGTCAGCACGCGCACTTGAGATGGTAACACCTGATATAACCTTCCGCCATTAACATGATCAAAGATACTAGCAAAGTATTGTAAAGTAACAGCGCTTATGTATTTTACTATTATTAGATGAAATTCTTTCTCCTATAATCTATACGTGAGTGTGTAGTCCATATGAGTCTGTTAAAGCGATTGTTAGTTAGGAGATCAATGATTTAATGATATATAGCTGGTGTATATAGGCGACGTCCCATGATCTGTTATAACTATAGAGACTAAACAAAAGCATGCGATTACACAAAGAGTTTCGGCCCTGTATCACTTTACTTCGAATCTTAAATAACGAAATGGATGCTGTAGATTTTAGATGGTTTGACAAGCTGTTCCACAGTCAAGGTTCTTATACTTTAACTGAGTTTAACTGAGGAAGTAAAACGGTATAAGTTCAGAGAGCAAGTAAGGAGGGTATAAGTTCAGAGAGGAAGTAAGGACGGTATAAGTTCAGAGAGCAAGTATGGACGGTATAAGTTCAGAGAGGAAGTAAAACGGTACAAATTCAGAGAGCAAGTAAGGACGATATAAGTTCAGAGAGCAAGTAAGGACGATATAAGTTCAGAGAGCAAGTAAGGACGGTATAAGTTAGTCAGAGAGGAAGTAAGGACGGTATAAGTTCAGAGAGCAAGTAAGGACGGTATAAGTTCAGAGAGCAAGTAAGGACGGTATAAGTTCAAGAGAGGAAGTAGGGACGGTATAAGTTCAGAGAGGAAGTAAAACGGTACAAGTTCAGAGAGCAAGTAAGGACGGTATAAGTTCAGAGAGCAAGTAAGGACGGTATAAGTTCAGAGAGGAAGTAAAACGGTACGTTCAGAGAGCAAGTAAGGACGGTATAAGTTCAGGGAGGCATTGTGAGCTTGATAGTGATGAACAGAGGAAACAGTATTTAAAAAAGTGTCGGAATTTTTCTAGTAGAATAATTTGATGGTGAACAGATTTATGAGGGAAAATAAGAGCCAGACGATCGCTGATTTCAGAAGGAGTCAAGATATTTAATTTGTCAAATAATAATTATGTTGTGTAGAAGTCGCCTTTCAGTTGTAAAGTTTTCTATATGAACCCTTTTTTCAGTAATTAAGTAGAACACGTGAGTCTGTTACTACTAGTTTGGTGCCATACACAGGTGTTGACACACAGTACTCAAACTTGATTAAGACGCCATATAGCCCGATGAGATCGACATACTGGTGATAAAGTTACCCTTGAAGACAGTAGATGAAGGATTACCCCACCCACAACTTTCAATATGCTCCGAATAGAATATAGCATGATGCACTACCTACAGCAATTTTCTGTAGGCTGAAAAAAATGTTCCACCTTCCTTGTAGCATGTCCTCTTGCTTTTAAGTTGTGAATTAACTTAAAATAACTAAAAACAAAAACGTTATTTTGTACTACTTTATAACTTTCCCTTTCAACGTTTTAAGGGAATGTATATTAAATACGGTCAGTTATAAGGAATGTATAGTTAAATACGATCAGTTATAAGGAAATGTATTTTAAATACGATCAGTTATAAGGGAATGTATATCAAATACGATCAGTTATAAGGGAATGTATATTAAATACGATCAGTTTTATATTTGGGGTGAAGAAGTGACCCAATCATTCGATATAGATTTTAAGAGCAGAATTGATACATAAAGGCGTGCCTTTAGAATTCAGCATGAATATACATCTATATATAAAGCTAATTGTCAGTTATCTGGACTGAATGAAGTTGATAATAAACTAGATTAATGCCACAAGCTGATAATCGGCTGACTGGATTAAATCGCCCCCCCCCCCCCCCCGAAGTCAAGTCTGTCACTTCGCCCAGACATTGTATCCACACTGTCTTTCTAATTATGTTCTATTCTCCATCTACCCATTTATCCAGAGCTTAATACGGACTCATTTAGCAAATTTTAAGTTCAATATTAACATATCATGACCAGACATATTAAAGCTTGTCTGAGTGACCGATGCCCATAATGCCTGACATAGCTTGAAGTTCTTAGATTTAATCTGGCTTAATACAAATGAGACACATATCTCCCTACCATAGATCTAAACTGAAGTAAATATACCAACAAAGTAATGTACAAGTTACTAAAACATTAATAATATGTAGAGTCCCGAAAATACACACAAAAATCAAATTTAGAGACTTCTATATAACATACTATCTTTACTGTAGCCTCTACTCTATCCATATCTGTCTATCGTCTTAACGTTTGATGTCATACAAGGTAGACTAACTGCTGCAAATTGTAGGACAAACATTCAAAGTGTTAATTATGCAGTTTATCATCTTATATTTGTGAATCCAGTTTAGATTCCCCGTCAATAAGTCCATCAAATGTCGTTCTACACCTTAATCACCCTAAATTTTTGTAAGGCGCCGAAATATTAACCGTTTTTTGCCATTTACAAGTCAGGAACAAAGTTTCCCACAGGCTATTTCCAACCCTGCCTGACATGTCTGACGGGACGCTCTGCTGAAGATCACCGTGTATGGCGTTCAAGACGGAACTTGGATATCACAATCTATTTATTACCTGGGATTGATATTTACTAGACGTTTTTTGTTTAAGTATATGTATTTTAGATATCAACCCTGTACATTCAGCATGATTACGAATGTATATATGCACCTGCAGGGATGTTAAAGCCAGATTAGTCTATATAATATCTCTCTTTTAAGTTTTAAGTTATTGAACGGAATTATTTTTCATGCGAAATCTATACTACGTATAGCCAGCGTGTTCTCAGGGAATCTGTTGGTGTCAAGTGCAGGTGTTTGCACGCTGTAGTCTTCTGCGATTCACACGGCGAACACCTGTTGTCATCAGGTGGTGAAAAGCACTCAAAGTTAAGACAAGCTGTAGGGTGCACCCCAGCCACTACCTTCAATATGCCACATTATCTAATATATCACCGAAGTATAGCTCACTATGTTGACTGGCAGGGCATTTTAAAAGATGTTTAGATCATTAATATAGTTATTATTTGAATTTTACTTTTTTATTACCAAAATTACTTTACTCTTTAAACTTTATCTACGTATATGTAGGTAGATGAAGAATTAAAATAAGTATAAAACAAAGCCAAATCTGTTAACTGCGATTAAACGGTACATTGCTAAGAAACTATTTGTTTAGTGACATCTAGAACAAGCCCGCCGGTAGTGAACTTAACGTTCTCTTCTCGAATGGCCAAAAAATACTGGCATGCACATGTCACAAGAAAATTTCGATAAATATGACTGCATATCACATTCATTAAATAAAGTTCATTAAATATTTTATTCTCATCTCCATGACTACATAGCAGAGAGTGCTTCAAACATGTACTATAACGCACACATGGGGGCCAGTGTCATTCTTTCCAATGCATTCCGTTTTCTTCGCCCAGGTATTCTCTAAAAGCGATTTTCAGTTGAACAAATTACAACGCGCATTTGACAGGCATGATGACGAAATGTGGATATCAGATTTTCATCTGAGTTGAAAGCATGTTAATGAAGATGTTCGGAACAATTTCCTTTCTTATTTACTTTTTTTCTTTTGAAAAGAAAAATTTTGGTTCATTTGCAACTGTCTTAAGACACATTTTACGTCGTTTGCATGCGATCCATTAATCTATTTTCACCCGTCTCGACTTTCAATTAAGCTGTTGTTTGTCTTAAAAGTTAATTAGCATTTTCACCGTAGTGTCCCAGCGAGAAATGCTTTTATTTGCCATTTATAATTAATGCATACTTGAAGCAAAAATGTGCCCACCTGCCAGGGCACTTGGTAAGACAGTGGGGTGGGTGAGTTTGATGGAGACAGGTGCGAATCTGTATCTCGATGACTGTTGGGGGTGAGAGGTCCCACCTGAAGTCGTCTGACACTGTCCAGACAGGCTCAGAATTCCCGAAGGGTGTCCCCAAAACGTCCTCATGGACACATATATAAACGTGAATTCTTGGTTACTCTGACATTCACAACGACAGTTTCGCAGAGCTCAGTCATACTATCAGCACCAGAAGGCACTGCACGAGTAAGTATCGGTGAATATGACAGTTTACTTTTTCCTTTTACAAATTTCAATTTTCACCATTTTAGCCATGGTAAATAATAATACAGGGTTTAGTGTGTATCGGTGTGTGGGAGTAATATTTCGCAAATAGACCTAACCTTATATATTGCATATGACCCATGTTGTAAACCAGCCCTCGATAACATAAGGTATAGTAAAGGGTATAAATAGTAATAGATTCGTGGAAATATGAAATGATCTTTGACCAAACGTACTTGTTGTGTCATCAAGTGTTTCATGTAAAGGTACTTTATCAAGGACGAGCATTTATTTGCTGACATTAGACTTATCTATCAAATGATATTTGTTTTTCATAAGGACTGGGCAAGACTCACTCCAGTCTACTGAGCGACCAAACAAATCAGAACACATCTTACCTCTAAAAACTGAAGAACAAGTATCAGTTTTATCCAAATTCTTCCTCGGGAGAAGCCAGTTAGGGTTGGTTTTATAACCTTTACGACTTTCGAACAGATTTGCTCTGTATATGACAAACTTTTCTTACAGTCATTAGATTTCAAAGTACGGGTTTCTGTCGCTTGCAGACTAGTTTTTTGTATGTGCTGGTGTCTGCAAAAATTAACACTACTCGGCACTACAAAGGATAAAGGTTAGTGCTCATAAAAACAGACAGCACATTCGAGTACGAAGGGTTTGTCCACGAATTTTGTTTGTTTTGTATTTTTCTCTTTTTGCGAATCAGAAGGAAATGAATCTTCTCTGGCATTTGATATGCGCTTATGTATTATTTAATTAGCACTATTTGATGCTGGAGAGGGTTGTTTCATGATCCTTCCCAATTTATAGGCTTTTTTGTAGCCTCTCTCCATCCGTCACAGAATTTGACATATCGGTGTATGGCGAGTGATTAGTAACACTACGCCTACAGCCTAAATTTGTTTGTAATATTGTGATTCATTGACTCCGGAAACCTATTTGAGCATTATCTCAAGTTGTATCTGTCCGCAGACATCTCATTGTATCCTCTTATTGGGTATGTGCTGCTGTTCAACAAATAATTAACACTACTCGATACCAAAAAGTTGATATAGCAAGAAGAACCGATGTAAACCTAAGGGCAAGTCTAAAAAAATCGCAGTAGCATGAAAAAATTATGCGAGCAGATTTTTGTCTATTGGAAGAATCATAGTCCTTCCCCGTATTTTACGCGTGTTGCTGTCAATACATAATAAGCATTGTTCGACGGTAAGATTGGAGTGGCCACATAAGAGACGTAAACATCAACAACCCCTTCAACCTGTCTAGCATAATGACATGCCTGTTCTCTTTAAATGTTAGAAGACCTTTATGCATTAAAAGCGACATCAACCACAGGTCTTTCCACTGGATATTATAATGGGCCGTCACTTCAAAAAGCCTTCTACTTGACGCTAAGAAAAACGATGTCACACCCAGAGGTCATTCCATTAAATTTCATAAACTACTGTCTCTTGAAAAAATCTTCCTAGAATTTGCTGGTGTGTGTGAATGTGTGAATGTGCTGGTGTAAATGCATAATTAGCACTACTTGATGTTAGTAAGGTCAATGTCACGTCCGAGTTTTTATTATCTCTTCAAAAATCCTTCCTGGTATTCTATGTGTGCTGGTGTAATCCATAATTAGCACTATTGAATGCTTGGAAGGGCCCCCTCATGCCCAAATCTTTTCCGCCTTATTTAATAACTAACCATCCTCTCAATGCCTAATGGTATTAAATGTGTGTCCTGGCGTGAAGGCATGCCTAGCACAGTTCAATGCTTGGAACATCGACACCGTTTTAGTTCGATTTCATTATAAAACCATCTATTCAAGAAACGCTACAAAAATTTGACATCTGTTTTCGATCATAAACTTTCCCTAGTTCTGCCTGGTATTTGGTGTGTGCTGGTGTGAATGCATTATCAGCACTACTCAATGCTGCGAAATGCAATCTCATGCCCAACTAGTTTACGCCTCATTTCACAGGAAACAATCTCCTTACCTGTTCCCGGTATTTGGCGAGTGCTGGTGTAAATACATAATTAGCTCTACTTGATCCTACGAAGGCCAATGTCACGACCAAGATCTTTCCACGGAAGTTCGTCAAAAGTTATCTCTTCAAAATCCCTTCCTGGCATTTCGTTTGTGCTGATATATCAAATTAGCACTACTTGATGTTAGGGAGGGGGATGTCACCTCCAAGGGTAATTCAACTCGATTTCCTCACATATTATCTCTGCAAAAACCTTTCCTGGTATTTTGTGTGTGTTGGTGTAAATGCATAATTAGCACTACTTGATGGTAGGAAGATCAGTGTCACGTCCAAGGGTTATTCGAGCGGATTTCATCACATACCGTCCCTTAAAAAACTTTTCCTAGTATTTTGTGAGTGCTGGTGTAAATGCACAATTCGCACTATTTGATGCTAGGAAGCGCAATGTCAGGCTCAAGGGTGATCTCACTGGAGTTTATCACACACCGTTTCATCAAAAACCCTTCCTAGTATTTGGTTTGTGCTGGTGTAAATATAAAATTAGCACTACTTGATGCTAGGAAGGGCGATGTCAGTCCCAAGGCTCATTTCATCGGATTTCACAACACTGTCTCATCAAAAACCCTTCCTAGTATTTGGCTTGTGCTGGTGTAAATATCAAATTAGCACTACTTGATGCTAGGGATGGAGATGTCACCTCCAAGGGTAATTCAACTCGATTTCCTCACATATTATCTCTGCAAAAACCCATCCTGGTATTTTGTGTGCACTGGTGTAAATGCATAATTAGCACTACTTGATGGTAGGCAGATCAGTGTCACGTCCAAGGGTTATTCGAGTGGATTTCATCACATACCGTCCCTTCAAAAACCTTTCCTAGTATTTTGTGAGTGCTGGTGTAAATGCACAATTCGCACTATTTGATGCTAGAAAGCGCAATGTCAGGCTCAAGGGTGATCTCACTGGAGTTTATCACATCATCAAAAACCCTTCCTAGTATTTGGTTTGTGCTTGTGTAAATATCAAATTAGCACTACTTCATGCTAGGAAGGGCGATGTCACTACCAAGGCTCATTCCATCGGATTTCACAACACCGTCTCATCAAAAACCCTTCCTAGTATTTGGTTTGTGCTGGTGTAAATATAAAATTAGCACTACTTGATGCTGGGAAAGGCGATGTCTTGCCACTGGATTTCATCATATATCATCTCTGCAAAAACCCTTCCTTCTGTTTTGGTGTGTGCACAAATGTACAATTATCATTACCTCATTGTAGGAAGGGCAATGTCACGTCGAATGGTTATTCCACTGTGTTTCATCGCATACCATCCCTCCAAAATCCGTTCCTAGTATTTGATGTGTGTTGGTGTAAATGCTCTAGTAGCACTACTCAATGCCTGGAAGGGCAACGTAATGCCCAACTAATTTGCGCCTCATTTGATAACTAACCATCTCTTTAACTCTTCTTTGCATTTGGTGTCTATTGGTGTAAATACATAGTTAGCTCCACTTGATGCTAGGAAGGGCGATGTCACGTCCAAAGGTCATCCCACTGGATTTCATCATATATCATCTTTGCAACAATCCTTCCTAGTATTTGGTTTGTGCTGGTGTAAATATAAAATTAGCACTACTTGATACTAGGAAGGGCGATGTCTTGCGCAAGGGTCATGCCAATGGATTTCATCATATATAATCTCTGCAAAAACCCTTCCTTCCGTTTTGGTGTGTGCTGGTTTAAAAGCACAATAATCCTTACCTGATGGTAGAAACGCCAATGTCACGTTGTGGCCACGTTCGAGTTATTTCAGTTGAAATTCATCATAAATCATCCCTTAAAGATACATTTCCCAAATTCCATATTTATTCTAGTTAATGTGCAATTAGGACTATTTATTGCTTAAAAGGGCAACGTCACGGCCAGGTCAAAAAAGAAGCGTAAGCACCAATTCAAAACTAACCAGACTTATAACCTATCTGGTAATTGAAATGCCCTCTTCTTTCTTTACATGTTAAAACAACTTAACGCCCAAAACAGCGAAATTCTTTCTCCAAGATTTTAAAATGGCCCTTCTCCTCAAAAGCCCTTCCCGGCATGTTTTGTGTTCCCATGTGAATGTATAATTAGCGTTACTTGATGCTAAAAAGGTTGATGTCAGGTTTGAAGTTTTCCCACTGCATTTCATCATCGATCATTTTTTCAACAATTGTTTCCGGTAGTTGACGGGTAGGTATAAATAGCACAATTTAAAACAGGACTTCCAATGCAGCGTCCGAGGTATTTCCATTGGATTTCATCATAAACCATATTTTAAACAACCCTTCCTAGTATGTGGTGTGTGCTGGTCTTAACACATTATTAGCACTACTGTATGCTAGGAAGGGCGATGTCAAATTCGAGATCTTCCATGGGTTTGATCATATATTATCTCTTGAAAAACCCTTCCTCGCATTTGGAATGTGCTGGTGTAAATGCATAATTAGCACTACTTGATGTAGTAAGGTCAATGTCACGTCCGAGTTTATATTATCTCTTCAAAAATCCTTCCTGGTATTCTATGTGTGCTGGTATAATGCATAATTAGCACTATTGAATGCTTGGAAGGGCCCCCTCATGCCCAAATCCTTTCCGCCTCATTTAATAACTAACCATCCTCTCAATGCCTAATGATATTAAATGTGTGTCCTGGCGTGAAGGCATGCCTAGCACAGTTCAATGCTTGGAACATCGACACCATTTTAGTTCGATTTCATTATAAAACCATCTATTCAAGAAACGCTACAAAAATTTGACATCTGTTTTCGATCATAAACTTTCCCTAGCTCTGCCTGGTATTTGGTGTGTGCTGGTGTGAATGCATTATCAGCACTACTCAATGCTGCGAATTGCAACCTCATGCCCAACTAATTTACGCCTTATTTCATAGGAAACAATCTCCTTACCTGTTCCCGGTATTTGGCGAGTGCTGGTGTAAATACATAATTAGCTCTACTTGATCCTACGAAGGCCAATGTCACCACCAAGATCTTTCCCCGGATGTTCATCAAAAGTTATCTCTGCAAAATCCCTTCCTGGCATTTCGTTTGTGCTGGTGTAAATATCAAATTAGCACTACTTGATGCTAGGGATGGAGATGTCACCTCCAAGTGTATATTATCTCTGCAAAAACCCTTCCTGGTATTTTGTGTGCACTGGTGTAAATGAATAATTAGCACTACTTGATGGTAGGAAGATCAGTGTCACGTCCAAGGGTTATTCGAGTGGATTTCATCACATACCGGCCCTTCAAAAACCTTTCCTAGTATTTTGTGAGTGCTGGTGTAAATGCACAATTCGCAATATTTGATGCTAGGAAGCGCAATGTCATGCTCAAGGGTGATCTCACTGGAGTTTATCACATACCGTTTCATCAAAAACCCTTCCTAGTATTTGGTTTGTGCTGGTGTAAATATCAAATTAGCACTACTTCATGCTAGGAAGGGCGATGTCACTCCCAAGGCTCATTTCATCGGATTTCACAACACCGTCTCTTCAAAAACCCTTCCTAGTATTTGGCTTGTGCTGGTGTAAATATAAAATTAGCACTACTTGATGCTAGGAAGGGCGATGTCTTGCCACTGGATTTCATCATATATCATCTCTGCAAAAACCCTTCCTTCTGTTTTGGTGTGTGCACAAATGCACAATTATCACTACCTCATTGTAGGAAGGCCAATGTCACGTCGAATGGTTATTCCACTGTGTTTCATCGCATACCATCCCTCCAAATCCCTTCCTGGTAGTTGATATGTGTTGGTGTAAATGCTCTAGTAGCACTACTCAATGCCTGGAAGGCCAACGTAATGCCCAACTAATTTGCGCCTCATTTAATAACTAACCATCTCCTTAACTCTTCCTTGCATTTGGTGTCTATTGGTGTAAATACATAGTTAGCTCCACTTGATGCTAGGAAGGGCGATGTCACGTCCAAAGGTCATCCCACTGGATTTCATCATATATCATCTTTGCAACAATCCTTCCTAGTATTTGGTTTGTGCTGGTGTATATATAAAATTAGCACTACTTGATACTAGGAAGGGCGATGTCTTGCGCAAGGGTCATGCCAATGGATTTCATCATATATAATCTCTGCAAAAACCCTTCCTTCCGTTTTGGTGTGTGCTGGTTTAAATGCACAATAATCCTTACCTGATGGTAGAAACGCCAATGTCACGTCGTGGCCACGTTCGAGTTATTTCAGTTGAAATTCATCACAAATCATCCCTTAAAGATACATTTCCCAAATTCCATATTTATTCTAGTTAATGTGCAATCAGGACTATTTATTGCTTAAAAGGGCAACGTCACGGCTAGGTCAAAAAAGAAACGTAAACACCAATTCAAATTAACCAGCTTTTCAACCTGTCTGGTAATTGAAATGCCTAAAAACAAGTTTAAGCCAAAAACAGCGACATCAATACAAGATCTTTCCCCCAGATTTTAATATGGCCTTTCTCCTCCAAAACCAATCCCAGCATGTTTTGTGTTCACTTGTGAATGTATAATTAGCATTACTTGATTGTAAAAAGGTTAATGGCTGTTTTGAAGTTTTCCCACTGCATTTCATCATCGATCATTTGTTTCCGGTAGTTCATGACTAGGTAGAAATTGCTCTATGTAAAACAGGACTTCCAATGCAGCGTCCGAGGTATTTCCATTGGATTTCATCATAAACCATATTTTAAACAACCCCTTCCTAGTATGTGGTGTGTGCTGGTCTTAACATATCATTAGCACTACTGTATGCTAGGAAGGGGTGATGTCAAATTCGAGATCTTCCATGGGTTTGATCATATGTTATCTCTTGAAAAACCCTTCCTGGCATTTGAAATGTGCTGGTGTAAATGCATAATTAGCACTACTTCATGTTAGGAAGGTCAAGGTCACGTCCGAGTTTATATTATCTCTTCAAAAATCCTTCCTGGTATTCTATGTGTGCTGGTGTAATCCATAATTAGCACTATTGAATGCTTGGAAGGGCCCCCTCATGCCCAAATCCTTTCTGCCTCATTTAATAACTAACTATCCTCTCAATGCCTAATGGTATTAAATGTGTGTCCTGGCGTGAAGGCATGCCAGTTCAATGCTTAGAACATCGACACCATTTTAGTTCGATTTCATTATAAAACCATCTATTCAAGAAACGCTACAAAAATTTGACATCTGTTTTCGATCATAAACTTTCCCTAGTTCTACCTGGTATTTGGTGTGTGCTGGTGTGAATGCATTATCAGCACTACTCAATGCTGCGAATTGCAACCTCATGCCCAACTAATTTACGCCTCATTTCATAGGAAACAATTTCCTTGCCTCTTCCCGGTATTTGGCGAGTGCTGGTGTAAATACATAATTAGCTCTACTTAATCCTACGAAGGGCAATATCACGTCGAAGATCTTTCCACGGAAGTTCGTCAAAAGTTATCTCTGCAAAATCCCTTCCTGGCATTTCGTTTGTGCTGGTGTAAATATCAAATTAGCACTACTTGATGCTAGGGATGGAGATGTCACCTCCAAGAGTATATTATCTCTGCAAAAACCTTTCCTGGTATTTTGTGTGCACTGGTGTAAATGAATAATTAGCACTACTTGATGGTAGGCAGATCAGTGTCACGTCCAAGGGTTATTCGAGTGGATTTCATCACATACCGTCCCTTCAAAAACCTTTCCTAGTATTTTGTGAGTGCTGGTGTAAATGCACAATTCGCACTATTTGATGCTAGGAAGCGCAATATCAGGCTCAAGGGTGATCTCACTGGAGTTTATCACATACCGTTTCATCGAAAACCTTTAACACTATTTTCCATGTGCTTGTATAAATTTCAAATTAGCACTACCTGATGCTAGTAAGGGAGATGTCACGTCAGAGAATCATTTCTCTGGAGTTTATCACATACCGTCTCATCAAAAACGCTTCCTAGTATTTGGTTTGTGCTGGTGTAAATATAAAATTAGCACTACTTGATGTTAGGAAGGGCGATGTCACTCCCCAAGGCTCATTTCACTGGATTTCACAACCCTGTCTCTTCAAAAACCCTTCGTAGTATTTGGTTTGTGCTGGTGTAAATAAAAAATTAGCACTACTTGATGCTAGGAAGGGCGATGTCTTGCCACTGGATTTCATCATATCATCTCTGCAAAAACCCTTCTATTTTGGTGTGTGCACAAATGCACAATTATCACGACCTCATTGTAGGAAGGCCAATGTCACGTCGAATGGTTATTCCACTGTGTTTCATCGCATACCATCCCTCCAAATCCCTTCCTGGTAGTTGATATGTGTTGGTGTAAATGCTTTAGTAGCACTACTCAATGCCTGGAAGGCCAACGTAATGCCCAACTAATTTGCGCCTCATTTGATAACTAACCATCTCCTTAACTCTTCCTTGCATTTGGTGTCTATTGGTGTAAATACATAGTTAGCTCCACTTGATGCTAGGAAGGGCGATGTCACGTTCAAAGGTCATCCCACTGGATTTCATCATATATCATCTTTGCAACAATCCTTCCTAGTATTTGGTTTGTGCTGGTGTAAATATAAAATTAGCACTACTTGATACTAGGAAGGGCGATGTCTTGCTCAAGGGTCATGCCAATGGATTTCATCATATATAATCTCTGCAAAAACCCTTCCTTCCGTTTTGGTGTGTGCTGGTTTAAATGCACAATAATCCTTACCTGATGGTAGAAACGCCAATGTCACGTTCGAGTTATTTCAGTTGAAATTCATCATAAATCATCCTTAAAGATACATTTCCCAAATTCCATATTTATTCTAGTTAATGTGCAATTAGGACTATTTATTGCTTAAAAGGGCAACGTCACGGCCAGGTCAAAAAAGAAACGTAAACACAAATTGACCAGCCTTTCAACCTGTCTGGTAATTTAAATGCCTCAAAACAAGTTTAAGCCAAAAACAGCGACATCAATACAAGTTCTTTCCCCTAGATTTTAATATCCTCAAAAACCCTTTCCGGCATGTCTTGTGTTCACTTGTAAATGTATACTTAGGACTACTTGATTTTAAAAAGGTTAATGGCTGCTTTGAAGTTTTCCCACTGCATTTCATCATCGATCATTTGTTTCCGGTAGTGGATGACTAAGTATAAATAGCACTATGTAAAACAAGACTTCCAATGCAGCGTCCGAGGTATTTCCACTGGATTTCATCATAAACCATATTTTAAACAACTCGTCCTGGTATGTGGTGTGTGCTGGTCTTAATGCATCATTAGCACTACTGTATGCTAGGAAGGGCGATGTCACCTTCAAGATTTTCCATGGATCTGATCATATATTATCTCTTGAAAAACCCTTCCTGGCATTTGGAATGTGCTGGTGTATATTATCTCTTGAAAAACCCTTCCCGGCATTTAAAATGTGCTAGTGTAAATGCATAATTAGCACTACCTGATGTTAGGAAGGGCGATGTCACTTCCACTGATCATTTCACTGGCTTTTGTCACACTGTCTCTTCAAAAATCTTTCCTAGTATCTGGTTTGTGCTGATGTAAATAGAAAATTAGCACTACTTGATGCTGGGAAGGGCAATGTCACGTCCAAGGGTCATTCTACTGGATTCCTCATATATTATATCTACAAAAGCCCTTCCTAGGATTTGGTTTGTGCTGGTGTAAATATAAAATTAGCACTACTTAATGCTAGGAAGGGCGATGTCACGTCCAAAGGTCATTCCACTGGATTTCATCATATATCATCTCTGCACAAGCCGTTCCTGGTATTTGGTTTGTGCTGGTGTAAATATACATTATCACTACTTGATGATAGGAAGGGCGATGTCGCGTTGAATGGTTATTCCACTATATTTTCTCACATACAGTCTCCTCAAAATCCTTTCCTAGTATTTGGTTTGTGCTGGTGTAAATATAAAATTAGCACTACTTGATGCTAGGAAAGGCGATGTCTTGTACAAAGGTCATGCCACTGGATTTTATTATTTATAATCTCTGCAAAAACCCTTCCTTCTGTTTTGGTGTGTGCTCGTGTAAATGCACAATTATCACTACCTGATTGTAGGAAGGCCAATGTCACGTCGAATGGTTATTTCACTGTATTTCATCGCATACCATCTCATCAAAATCCCTTCCTAGTATTTGGTGTGTGTTGGTGTAAATGCATTAGTAGCACTACTCAATGCTTGGAAAGGGCAACATAGTTCCCAACTAATTTGCACCTCATTTTATAACTAACCATCTCCTTAACTATTCCCAGTATTTGGTGTCTGCGTAAATATCAAATTAGCACTACCTGATGCTAGTAAGGGCAATGTCACGTCAGAGAGTCATTTCTCTAGAGTTCATCACATACCGTCTCATCAAAACTCCT
The DNA here is from genome assembly GCF_032854445.1 of Liolophura sinensis. Lineage (NCBI taxonomy): Eukaryota > Metazoa > Mollusca > Polyplacophora > Chitonida > Chitonidae > Liolophura > Liolophura sinensis. The sequence goes on from NC_088295.1 coordinate 38,600,594, forward strand.
TTCCTAGTATTTAGTTTGTGCTGGTATAAATTCAAAATTAGCACTACTTGATGCTAGGAAAAGCGATGTCACGTCCAAAGGTCATTCCACTGGATTTCATTATATATCATATCCGCAAAAGCCCATCCTATTATTTGGTTTGTGCTGGTGTACATATAAATTAGCTCTACTTGATTCTAGGAAGGCCGATGTTACGTTGAATGGTTATTCCACTATATTTCCTCACGTACAGTCTCCAAAAAAACCTTTCCTAGCATTTGGTTTGTACTGGTGTAAATATAAAATTAGCACTACTTGATGCTAGGAAGGGCGATGTCTTGTTCATGCCAATGGATTTCATCAATTTTTATCTCTGCAAAAACCCTTCCTTCTGTTTTGGTGTGTGCTGGTTGTAAATGCACAATTATCACTACCTGATTGTAGGAAGGCCAATGCCAGGTCGAATGGTTATTCCACGGCATTTCATCGCATACCATCTACTCAAAATCTCTTCCTAGTATTTGGTGTGTGTTGGTGTAAATGCATTAGTAGCACTACTCAATGCTTCGAAAGGCAACATAGTGCCCAACTAATTTGCGCCTCATTTTATAATTAACCATCTCCTTAACTCTTCCTTGCATTTGGTGTCAGATGGTGTAAATACATAGTTAGCTCCACTTGATGGTGGGAAGGGTCATTTCACTAGAGTTTATCACATATCGTCTCATCAAAAATCCTTTCCTAGTACTTGGCATGTGCTTGTGTAAATATCACATTAGCACTACTTAATGCTGGTAAGGGCAATGTCAAGCTCTTTCCCCTAGATTTTAATATGGCCTTTCGCCTCAAAAACCCTTCCCGGCATGTTTTATGTTCCCATGTGAATGTATAATTAGCGTTACTTGATGCTAAAAAGGTTGATGGCAGGTTTGAAGTTTTCCCACTGCATTATATCATGGATCATTTTTTGAACAATTGTTTCCGGTAGTTGATGACTAGGTATAAAAAGCACTATTCAAAACAGGACTTTCAATGCAGTACCCCAGGTATTTCCATTGGATTTCATCATAAACCATATTTTAAACAACCTTTCCTGGTATGTGATGTGTGCTGGTCGTAATGCATCATTAGCACTACTTTATGCTAAGAAGGGCAATGTCGTCTTCGAGATTTCCCACTAGATTTGATCATATATTATCTCTTGAAAAACCCTTCCTGGCATTTGGAAAGTGCTGGTGTAAATGCATAATTAGCACTACTTGATGCTAGGAAGGTCAATGTCACGTCAGAGAGTCATTTCTCTGGAGCTTATCACATACCGTCTCATCAAAAGCCTTTCCTAGTATTTGGTTTGTACTGGTGTAAATATAAAATTAGCACTACTTGATGCTAGGAAGGGCGATGTCTTGCCCAAGGGCCATGCCTCTGGATTTCATTATTTATTATCTCTGCAAAAACCCTTCCTTCTGTTTTGGTGTGTGCTGGTTGTAAATGCACAATTATCACTACCTGATTGTAGGAAGGCCAATGTGTAATATTCAATGCTTGGAAGACGGGGCCACGTTCGAGTTATTTCAGTTGGAATTCATCATAAATCATCCCTTAAAGATACAGTTCCCAAATTCCATATTTATTCTATGTAATGTGCAATTAGGGCTATTTATTGCAACGTCACGCCCAGGCCACAAAGGAAACGTAAACACCAATTTAAAATTAACCTGTCTAGTAATTGAAATGCCCTCTTCTATCTTTACATGTTAAAACATTTTTTCACCAAAAACAGCGACATCAATCCAAATTCTTTCTCCTAGATTTTAAAATGGCCCTTCTCCTCAAAAGCCCTTCCCAGCATGTTTTGTGTTCCCATGTGAATGTATAGTTAGCACTACTTGATGCTAAAAAGGTTGATGGCAGGTTTGAAGTTTTCCCACTGCATTTCATCATCGATCATTTTTCAACAATTGTTTCCGGTAGTTGATGACTAGGTATAAATGGCACTATTTCAAACAGGACTTCCAATGTAGCGTCCGAGGTATTTCCACTGGATTTCATCATAAACCATATTTTAAACAACCCTTCCTTGTCTGTGCTGTGTGCTGGTCTTAATGCAGCACACAATTTGATATTTACACAAGCACATATGCTGGTGTAAATGCACCATTAGCACTACCTGATGGTAGGAAGGTCAATTTCACGTCGAATGGTTATTCCACTATATTTCTTCACATACCGTCTCATCAAAATCCCTTCCTAGTTTTTTTGTTTGTGCTGGTGTAAATATGAAACTAGCACTACTTCATGCTAGGAAGGGCGATGTCACGCCCACAGGTCATTCCACTGGATTTCATCATACCTTATCCCTGCAAAAACGCTTCCTAGTATTTGGTATGTGCTGGTGTCAATGCAAAATTAGCACTACATGATTTTAGGAAAGGCGATGTCATGTCCAGGGGTCATTCCACTTGACATCATCACATACCGTCTCTTGAAAAACCCGCTCTAGGACTTGGAGTGTGTTGGTCTAAATGCATAATTAGCAATACTGAATGAATAGCCCTTCCGAGGTTTTGTTGTGTGCTGGTTTAAATACATAGTTAGCACTACTCGATACCAGGAAGGGAGTGTTCCGAAAAGAAATGTAAACACCAATCTGTGTTGTAATTGACACATTTTGTTCTCTGTTTCAGAGCTAGAACAACATTTTGCTGAAAACAGCGACATCAATCCAAGTTCTTGCCAGTTCTTTTGTGTGCTGATGTGAATGCATAATTATCACCACTTCCGATGTCAGGTTCGATGTTTCCTGACTCGATTTTATCATAAATCATTCTTTCAACAAAAGTTCGTGGTATGAGGTGTGCCATGGTCTTAATGCATAATTAACATTAATTCAGTTCTTGAAAGGGGAACGTCATGGCTTATGTGTGAAGGCATGGCTAGCACTACAGAATGCTTGGAAGACCGACGCCACGTTCGAGTTATTCCAGTTGGATTTTATCATAAATTATCTCTTCAAAAACCAATTCCTGCATGTGCTAGTGTTTTGTGTGTACTGGAGTCAATACATAATAAGCATTACTCGATACTATGAAGATTCACAAAAGACACATAAACAGCAGTTTAAAATTTTAAAAAATCCATCAATCTATTTGGTAGCTGGTGTGTCTTGTTTTCTATTGTATATATTGGAACAATTAGCACTACTTGATGCTAGGAAGGGCAATGTTACGTCCGACGTCTATTCGCTTTATTTATTCACTAACCATCTCTGTGTGTTGCGGAGAAGGCATGGATAGCAATACTTAACGCCACGTGCGAGTTATTTCAATTTAAGTTTTTCAAAAAATCATCTCTTTAAGAACCATTCCGAAAATTTGACATGGGCTGGTGTTTCGTGTGTGCTGGTGTCAATACATAATAAGCACTATTCGATGCTAGGAACAAATTGGTGACAAAAGAGATATAAACCCCACGTTAATAAACTTTATAATCTAATACATAATTTAATAATCTTTTCAATACCCCCATCCTGGTATTTGCTGATATGAATACATAATTAGCACTATGAAGGTAAGAAAGATGATGCCACGTCCGAGGTCTTTCCGCTGGATTTCTTTACAAACCATCGTTCAAAAAATACCTTGATGGTACCTGATGTGTGCTGGCGTAAATATATAATTAGCACAACTGTATCCTAGGAAGGGTTATGCCCGACGTCTTTCCTCTGGATTTCATCATAAACCATTTCTTTGATAACCCTTCCTAGTACTAGCAACTGGAGTATTTGCACAATTGAACAGTATTTGATGCTAGGAATACATTCAAATCATATGAGATTTGCAAGCACCAATCCAGCATCAGAAGTCCTTTTAACCTCCTCTGGTAATTGGTATGTGTTCTTCACATTTTAAAATTAGAGCAACTTGATGCGACTTAACAGTTACGTTACGTAATTTATTCCGTTGCATTACAGCATAAACCATCTCTTTTACCATTTTTCTGGTATTTCTCGTGTGCCGGGCCGGTATTACAACCACTTATTGCTTAAAACAGTTGCTCTAGATTGCTGTAAACACTTCCAAACCGTTTCATTGTATTCAACGTGTCCTGGTGTCAAAACATAGCACTACTCGATGCTAGGAAGGGTGACCTCATCTCAGTTCTTGCCACTGGATGTTAGTATCAATCATATCTTTAGCTCTCCCTGGTGTTAGGCCTGTGCTTTTGTCAATACCTAATTAGCACAAGTCGTTGCTAAAGAGGGCGACGTCACGTCCGAGTTTGTCACATTGTGTTTTCCCGAGGCGAGGTCGGTTGTCCAAGATGTTTGTCTTACAATAGCTAGAACATATCAGGTGTTATTTCATTCCCAATCTCTGGAATCTACAAGGTTAGAGCGACAAGTAAAGTGTAAGATAAACTACCCGGTTTTTCACAGATCCAGGCTAGCGAAAGACTTTTTCACAGCTTGCAGTTATGACGATAATGCCGTTTTGTTCTACGTAATTTTCTGAAGATTGGCTGCCTTTGTTTGCGTGAAGAGGATTAAGAAAGAGTCCATGAGCAGAATGAAAGTTCTTAGCAGTAACTCCTATATTTTAAGAATTTAAATCGATGTTCCTTGGGTACCAAGACTAAGACGTCAAGTGACAGATACCATTTCTTGTTTGAGCCCCATCCTGCCCTACTTGTGCTGGGCTAGAACAGGATGCGTTGGAGGTATTACCGCGCCCAGTACAGGTACAAGAAGATTTCATACGCTGAACAAACACATCTCTTCCAACATAATGCTTTCTGAGATGCTCAAGCCTGTACTTTACAGTTAATAGCTGTTCACAGAGTTAATATCCCGCGCGATTTCCATGAAGAAACAGCCATGACGCTTGATGCCTTGTATTTAGCTGTTCTCGTGTACTCAGTACAAGTGGCCGGTTACAAACACTTTAAGGAAAGTAATTTACACCCTACAACGGTACATGCTATATGAATAAAGAAGCGAATAAAGATTCGAGAGTACAAGCGTGCTTCTCATGCTTTACAGGTAATATGCAAATAAATGGACGTCTGAAACCAATATACCCACCATGCCTTCTGGCTGTATCTTCGCAGTGACGATCTGAAGATCTTAAGTCTAAAATGGAGTGTGCTGTAACTGAAACACATATATATTAAGATCTCCATGGTTGCTTTCATCATGTCTTTTATTTTCTTTGGAGAAAAATTGACAAACAAAATCTGTTATACTTTCCAACAGCACGCAAAATGTTCCAACCGCTGTAATAAACTGAATGTAACATCACTGCATTTTACCTAATCCTGCTTAGGCCGTAGTGCTAGTGAGCGTGTAATTTGTTGTTCTCTAAGCTTTTACATGGACAGTAAGAATAAAACCCTAACTGAAGTAAGTGTTACCTGTTAACGTCTACCAGCTGCCGTCGTTGCTCTGGTTATTCTCACTATGCTGTATGTCTTAATCATAATGATGACACTGCATACCAGTAGCTCGTGTGTAAACGTTTAGATTACTTCTTGGTAGAATAAATGGATTTTCTTTATTAACTCATATTCCTTCGAACGTCTTCATAGGCGGTAGATCCAGGGTCAATCCTGGGTGGGGTCACACTTAAGGCCTTGAAAGAGGAAGCTGTAACTTCCTCGTTGGGTTTCAGCATTAAGGCGTATCAGTATAAAGGCTCGAGCTTACTTACCTTCGGTAAGTCGTCTCAGTGAAGTAGTACTAGATAAAAGAGCGGTGGACATCCGTCCCGCAACAAGGAGGCACATTACATGCGCTCCAAGGACTCCTTCGTCGTCATATGACTGACAAAATTGTTAAGTAGGATGTTAAATCCCAACACTCATTCACTCACTCAAACACCTTCACTTTAAGTTTCTTAAATTATACAATGGGCATAGTATAAAAGAATACAGCATGAAAAAGAGTAAAAGCAAAGCAGAGATGCCAGTGGGATAGCTGCCGAATAGTCACACGTATTGCAGGTCAATTTTACCTCAGACTGTTCATCTGAATGTCTATAAGGTAGCCACGCCTAGCACCATCGCTTCAACGGAATTAGCTAAAAACAAATGCCTGGAGGTCAGTGGCAAATTCACTGGTGTAGAATTATATTCAGACGAAACTGTGTTAACTCTCTGATTTACAAATATGAACATTCAAGACATCAGGCGATCTGTTTCAGTGTTGTGTCAAATTCACTGGTGTAGAATTATACTCAGACGAAACTGTGTTAACTCTCTGATTCACAAATATGAACATTCAAGACATCAGGCGACCTGTTTCAGTGTTGTGTCAAATTCTGCTTAATCTGGTGCTCAGAGTATGTGTAAACATTCACGTCTTTTACCTCAACATGGGGCTGATCAAAGATATACCGATATTCGTATTCAACCTGTAAATTATTCACGGGCCACCATTGACATTTTCAACGGGCTGTCAAGCCTTGAATATCGATTAACGACTTCATTTTGAGGATTGTGATTATTGACCCAGAATGATCATTTTTTAACGGCCGGTATGCGAATCTTCTTGCTTCGACGTATAGATTCTCTGAATCGTTGAAAACTGTTGAACGCCTTTCTCTTATACTAGTATATTACCAACTTTATTTATCATTTAAATCATATTTTCTACACGTTCCTTGAGTCAGCTGGTGGGGGTTTTTTTTCACAAAAAAATACTGGACACATCCAGTTATTCCAAGCAATCTGGCGTATTATAACGGGCACCATGTCGTGGTAAATGTATCAGCAATGCTGTCACCCTGATACGCCATTATGATGTCGAAGATATAACACGCCAATCAACACACTGGCTTATTTTGCGTTTCGTCTTTGTGCTTTCCTTCAGATTGCCTTCGGGGCCTCCGTGCTTCAGTTGGTTAGCGCGCTAGCGTAGCGTAATGACCCAGAAGCCTCTCACCAATGCGGTCGCTGTGAGTTCAAGTCCAGCTCATGCTGGCTTCCTGGGAAGGTCTGACAGCAGCCTGTGGATGGTCGTGGGTTTCCCCCGGGCTGTGCCGGTTTCCACCCACCATAATGCTGGCCGCCGTCGTATAAGTGAAATATTCTTGAGTACGGCGTAAAACACCAATCAAATCAATAAAATAAATAAATCAAATTGCCTTCCTGCAGTTGTGAACTTGAAATGCCCTTGATGTTGTCACGCAGAAGTCTTAATGGACGTTTTATGGAAAACCATGTATATATCGCCATTCCTTTGCTCAGGGCCTAAATCTCTCCATAATGTGTTTGTCCTGTTTTGACTGAAATTACTGTTATTACTACAGTGCTATCTTGATGCCGCACAAGCCATGGCGTTGTTCCCACCAGGCAGGATATCACAAAGCTAATCACAAAGTTTTACGATGAGCATTGTGAAATGAAAAATACCAAGCAGAGAAATACGGTATGGCATCTTAATATATATCTCAACTGTTCAAGGCGCACTCGAAATATGAGCTAAATAGTTGTTGGTTTGGTCAAATAAAGATGAGCAACACAAGCCGTTTACTCCTTTATTTAAATCCTAAATTGCTATTGGATTACTTGTAAACTAGTCTGCCACAAACAGACTAGGATTGTAACATGTTCCATGTTTTAGGGCTTTGATTAGTATTTTCATCAGTTTTGCTAATTCCTGGTTTGTTAGATCTGGCCTCCAAGATTTTTTCAAATATTCTCTATGACTAATATGGATGTACGTACCCACGTTTATCATTCAATCCGTCAGATCATAAACATACCAATTAGTAATTTCCAATTAAAAACTTCATATTAATTTCTACGGGCACTTTGGCTAGACCCACCCATAAACTTGACCGTCGTCAAAAGTATCAAAACTTTTTGAGTACGGCGTTAAATACCAATAAAAAAACCAATCGATCCACTCGAAGGGTCTCTGTATTCGCTACAAAAGTACCACGTAGGTCAATCAGTCAGCGATAGATTCTTTCTAACAACTAAAGCAAAAAGCAGATAGAAAAACAGATATCTGTTGCCTGCTAGGTAACTATAGAAAATATTATAATTTGCGAACCTCTACGTGATAAGTGCTATACGTTACAACGTGAAAGAAACAGAGAGGCTGCATATCTCTGTCACAACCTCATTCTTGAATAACCTTCTTGAGCCTTGAGCATATCGTCTGTAAAAAATGGCTTGTCGCCTTTCCTTTTCTTCTGTTTTTATAGAATTTATACATCGAAATGGTGTTATAAAGTTCATTTTACATGTTAAGCTCGACTGGTGTTCAATACATATTCTTGGAAACCTGCTTTTAGTCTCAAAATATATAATATCCAAGCATAATTCTCAGCTAAGGTTTACGAGTGTGTATAATGATGCGCTTTGTGAAACAGACAACATTAGCGTTCGCCTGGACTGCGCGCCATGAAACCTGACGTCCATGCACTGGCATAACCATAACCTTAATGCGCTTATCAATGCTCCAAAGTCCCACATACTCGTCAGTCTGTAAACTGTATACCCGCACATACATCAATAGACTTTTTGTATATTTTGCATACGCGCCTCAGGTTAGGTGCCAAAATGGGGTTAAAATCACTTATACATAAACCAGACTTTGTACCGACGTAAATGTGTATAATTTGGTGTCTCGAGATAAGGAGAATTTTAAGTATTCGTCACCAAATGCGTACGTGTTTATGTGAAGCGTGATTGCCGATTAGATCGTAACATGCGGTATTCTCATCTCAGTTGCTCATTCCTGATGAGAACACAGAGAAGTCAGCTGACCTTAGAACGTCTTCCTATTAATACTGATCCTGACATCGGATTTGAACCCACAACCGGACTTAGGGTCACCACCGGAAAAAGATCCGAGCAGCACCCTGGCAAGATAACTGTAGCCTCGCTAGAAAGATAAATATACCCCTTGAAAAAGAACATATGGACGTCTGTATACACACGTAAACTGGGAGCAGCATCCAAAACAAACGTGAATTGAGCTTATTTTTAAACTAACATTCGGGAGCAGATTGTTTTGCGTTTTATTATCTAAGATCTGAAAACACTTAACATCCCTTGCCAAGAGAAAATAACTCACAGGACTGTACCCCTGCCGTCCATTTACCATGAAGATAAACCACTCTCAGGGATTTTCCAAATGTAACGTCAATATTTATTCTTTCGCAAACCAATACCCGGCTGTAATTTGGACTCAATGACGTCACGTTTGCATAACGTTTCTGTTTTCCTAGCTTGATAAGAATTTATCTAAGGAAACTTTAAATACCACATGTCACTATTTTAAAACTTTTTTCTTACTAGTACTTGTAACTGACGATCATTCTCTCGAGATTGCCAACTTAAAACTGCCAGTGTCTCCAATCAAAGTGGTTATTGCAAACATATTATTACTTTCTAATTTTCCAATTTTTCATTTTACATTTTACAAATCAGTGCATTCAATTTTATTTGATTTTTCTTCTGTAAAATAAGACTTATGCAAAGTGACTATGTTAGTAATAAAAATCTTAGTGAACAATAATCTTCATTGTGAAAAACAACCTTCTGCTTAAAGTGGATCGATTACCTTTGCAGAGAAACTGTTGGTTAAGTCGTCGTCCTGAGTACTACATGTATAAGTAGATTGTGTGTTTAAATTCAACGGCATTAAAAAAAACAGTATAAGCTATCGTGAAATTTTGTGTATTTCTCTTGACTGCATGTGTGTTATTTCCTCCTTTTGTACGCATTGTACTTCAGACGCATTAAGGGCCAATGACCATGGAAACGTAACGCACACATAGCCGAAGAGATTCCAAAAACGAAACAGAGATTCACGACAATTAAGAATCCCGCCAGCCAGGGTTTGTAACGTTTTGCATATCCCGTTATGTTCAGATGTTGTCGGACGTACGTCCCTTGTGTCCTGTGTACAGACAGGCTGACGATATAGGACGCTTCGCTTGTGTATTTAATGGTGATTTACGGTCTGCAAGACGAGGACACCGCAAATACACGCGTCCCGTGCGTGGCCGTTCATTGACCACTACGCTTACACTTTGGCTGTTCAATAGATAACCATGGGTTTTTGTCTATGTCTACACTGTCTTCTCTCAAGTCACTTAACCAGATTATACAGTAGTCGATGAAGGAGTTCAATGAAGGTTTCGCGTGATGAAAAACAAAACAACGGTATAGTTACGCAGAACTCATGTGTCCCAATCAGATGAATCATATTTATTTTACAGTTTGTGGTAATACCGTAAATGTGTACCACACCTAGTTACATTGCCATTCTGTTAGCTGATTCTCAGTGCGTCAAATCTACTCTGTCAGTGAAAACTCTGGCAATTACTACCTTAAATTTATTGCGATAGGGCAGTATCGATTTACTCTCTTCAAATGTATCGATTGCTTTGTTTGGTCAGCCAACTGACGTTCACAAATATATTTGTTGACGCCGTGCACTTTTGTGGGTGAAGTTACAAAAGAATTCTCCAAAAGAAAATGTGCAAGAGCACAACTTCTCGCACACTCGTTCTGTCGTTTGCATGCGCGTATTTCACCAACACCATGCAATGTTCCACCTCTCTTTTTTTGATAAATGACCTGCCAAAAAGCAATGATCATTCGTTTAGAAATTCTATTGATTGATTGACTCAGTGATTTATTGACTTGTTTTTGGGTTGCTGATTAAGGCCGTGCTCATGAGTTTCTCACTTATTTGACGCCCGTTAACTGCACGAGCATGCATAAATTTGCTTGATCTTAAATTCTTTCTCAAATTCAAAGATCTATGCATGCATTACAAATGTAAAGTAATCTTATGTTAAATTATTAGAATGTTACAGCTTTTATCAAATATTAGTTTTTCACCTATTTTGACACTTTCATTAAATTGATTAGTGAGCGACTTTACAAGTTACGTAAAAAAATTACCATTCAAACGCCAGTTTCCTCACGTGTCTTGTGCTCTTTGTCCACAACTGTCCCATACAGCGTGGATTTCCAGGGTTATTCGCATACTAAATACGAAAGCCCCTCTCTGCGCTCGCTTTACATCACTGTCATCACTCGACAAGTTTGACCTTTGAACCCTGTTCAGTGCACGTGGGCTTGTATAGGCTTAGCCTCATCACATATCCTTGGGTGGTCATTTGTCAATGAAACTGTTCAGAATGTTCGTTCGGTTAATGTTTTGCCTAATTTAGGCAGAGAAAATCAATATGTATCAAGTGCTAATACAAACAACAGTTGAAACAAAGCTGGTGTTGTTTTTGACATCACTTTCTGCATCATTATCGTGGGCCCAGTGACCTTTGGCTGTTTCAAGGTTACTGCGCAAAATACACTAGGGGCATCAGCGATGTAAAGGGATTTGTTAGTGGTGATAGAAAGCAGCTTGTGCAGTGTAAGAAGTATGGGTCATTCGCCGTATCTCGTCTATACCCAGTATTGTTGACGACCACCAAAATATTACGACAGTTGTACATCGGGGAATAAGACTGTTGCGAGGTCGCATAAATTACTAAATAATTTATCTGGATAATAAAACGTGATGAGCGAATGACAGACTTGAATGATACTGTTGTGTTATCGTTAACAGATGTGGTCCTACTGTAGGCCTACAATGTAGTCTATTTATTATGTTTGACATACAACGATACAAAATGAGCGTATTTGTCATTCACATAAAGGATCGCTTTGGTGGCCTATAGGTTAGAGAGTCCGTCTCGAAGTCGGGAGACCACCTCATCAAACCCGATTCTTTAAAAATGGCACTTGCTGCCGCCTCGCTTGGCGCTCAGCACTCAGATGTTAGAGTAAGGAAACATGACTGATTGGCTCGATGTTAGTATAATGTGACTGGGTGGGTGTCATGTCTGGTGTCTTAGGTATGATACTTAGGTATGCAGCACTTTTGCGGCATGGACTAGCTCTGCTGCAAGAAGACACAGTATATGTACACATCTCTAAAGACCTCTCATCGTCATATCACCAAGTTAAGTACGACCGTAAACCCCATGTATACATGCATACATTCACTTAATGTCACTCTCTGTCCTTCGGACCAAACACTGCCCCTTCTTAAGTTAAGGTTAGCTTTATTTATACTCCATTGTGACCAAGGTGAAATTATTGTAATATACATCCACGTACAAGACTTTTCCTGTGTTGATTGTTCGAGAAGAGCATATTTCACTTGATTTTAAGTATTATAAGAGTCGAACTTACCCTCGGCATCCTACCCGAAAATCCTGTGATGACATACGTAAAATTTGACTTAATCAAAATCATATGCACGCTTGATGTTGGCGACTCGGATCGTGCTTATTATATACTATAAAATCCTGTAGATCATTGCCCAGGAAATGTACCCGGGGTGTATTTGTCTATTCAAGAAAAGTCTTGCATATTATGTTATAACATAAGTTACACACCAAAACTGAATACCTTTTTAAGTATACGCAAGGGAGATTAACTTAGAGGCCACTTTCACAAAACTTTTCGTAACTTTTTTCGTAAAAGACATCGCCTAGGTTATAGTGCCATAAGGGTATGTCATTTACGAGAAAAGTTACGGAAAACTGATTTACGAACTTTTGTGAAAGAAGACCCGGGATCCAAAATCTTCATTGTCAGTCAGTCAGCTTCATGACAGTTTCTTAAGGACTATATTTTCATTTTAAGTTGCACAAGTCAGCTGTAAAATTATATTTTCAGATTTAATTTTACTTGTACATTTTCACGTTGTTAAGATTTATATACAAAGTAGTTTGCCCAGTGCAATTCCAAATACTTCTAATCATGGTTACTCCTCTGTTTTACGTCCCTTTAAATCTTAATTTAATTGAACAAATTACAACGATGTGACATTGTAACAGACTAGGCCCACACGTGTAGTGCTGCCTCACTGGAAAGCTATACCGAAGCCACAACATGACGCCTCCATCTACAGTCGTGATATAATGACACTGAGAAGACCACAGCTTGGCCCATAACTATCTGTTGAGTGCTGTGCAGAAAAGTACATCAATGTGACCGTTATCATATATTTTCTACTTCTATTTGTGTGTGGGTACGTGCGCACGTGTGAGGAAGTATACACGTGTTTGTGGAGAATTTAAACTGCATTTCTGGGCCATAGGTGCAATCTTTATACACACACTTCCTTATTACTCATCACATTATCGGCGAACGTCATTTTTGGTGTTTTTGGTTTGGCCTTACGTGACACTGAACCCATTGCCAGCGTACTCTCTAACCAGAAACCCTTTGTGTGACACCATGTTTTGATGTCGCTGTTTACAACTAACGAACCGAGTTCGTTATTTATAAGTCGGATTTATCTGGTTAGAAGACAATAAAAGTTCTGTTGGAGCAAAAATAGACGAGCCGCGGCCATTCCTGAAAAGGTAATATAATATTTAACGCATAATAAATCATGTAGATGGCAGTTTTCGTGTTATTTTTATACCACGTTCGATAGAAGACGTAGGAAGAAATGAAAATATGAGACTGATGTGGGGGGAGAGTGAAGTAAGTGTAGGGACATTGATCAGATGCCGGCCGAGTCGGTCTTCTGGCGCCATGATCCGGAGCGAATCCTCCAGTGCATCGGGAGAAAAATATCCTGAACTGATTCATCAACTGATTACACAGTCTAGAGCTGGACCGATTCTTCCAACAACACGCAGACACCTACATGTTGTCTAATTTTAATACCAGCCGCCTGTCTGGGAAAGGGAAGAAACCCATTTGTTATATTACATATGTCCGGTACACAGCAAGTACTTTTAAGAAAGATGTTATAATGTTAAAATTCAAATCTCCCCCATTAATTTGATATACAAATGTATTTAAATCTACTGCTGATTAAAAATCGCAAATTCGCAATATCTGCAACATCTCATAAAAAGCCGATGGCATCTTTTGAGAAATGGGCAGTAACTCCAGCAGCTGAAGTACTGGTGTCTGAGAAGTCAGCAACTCTGTGATTACACAACGGCACATGGCCCCTCCCCTCCTCACACTGAGCTATAATGTTCCATGGAGAGGACATTGGATTTGTCCAATAGAATTTGCTGTTACGCATCTGCTAAGAAGTGTCGGCTTTAACATTCATATAAATGTCACAATAAATTTTAAATAGGAACTGCAAAGGTTATTGATCTGAAACTGTAAACGTATATGTAGTTTGTCTTAAACTGTACGCGTATATGTAGTTAGTCTGAAACTGTACACATATATGTAGTTTGCCTGAAACTGTACACGTATATGTAGTTTGCCTGAAACTGCACTCGTATATGTAGTTTGTCTAAAACTGTACGTATATGTTGTTTATGTCTAATGTTTAATGTCTATAATTTGCTCAAATCACCATGGCTTTTTCTTTTGGATTTTACAAAGTCGTAACGTCAAGTGGCCCCAGTTTGTTTCGCTGTCACTGATGTCAGAAAAACTGCTACATTTGAAGAAATGAATAACTAACAATTCAAGTACCATCACGAAAACCAAAAAGCTACGAACATAACCCGTACAACGTTACATTGGACAATTGTAACTATATTAAAAATACTAAATACATTATTTTCACAAGGAAACCTTCCACAGTCTTACAAAAACAAGGAGAAACACACTGAAATAAGTGTTTTGAGAAAGTTGAAGGCACTGCATTTCCCCTTTTATCGTATTAAGACCTAAGAGCCACAGTCTATAGTCACATATACGTGCCTCAGTTAAACTGAAGTTTCGTTACGTGTGTGATATCCACATGGTACTCAGTGCCCTTCAAAGCAAAGGATTCCCGGCACTATTCTATGGCCCACTCGTCTAATTACCGCATTGAGAGTTGACCTGGGATTGCATGCTGTCAGGCCTATCTGTAAATTAAAACTATGTTATCGGTGTAAGACTTCTACCACAAAGCTAGGTGTTATGGTTTCTTTAGTTGTTGGGACTAAAACTATAACCAAATAGCAATAGTATACTGCGGATAAGGATTATCCCTTTGGGTTTAACGTCGGACTTATCAATTTTTCAGCCATATGTCGACGAAGGAGTCCTTAGAGTGTCTGTACGCACGTAAGCCGTCCCACCCGAGCATTTATACTGTCCCCTTAATGCTAAACGCCCTGGAAGGAAGCTAAAACTTCCTCTTTTAAGGTCTTTGGGATGACGCGACCAAGTACTGACCCTGAATTTACCGCCCCGAGGCGGACACTTTACTAACTGAGCCATCGGAACCGGTCAGCTTCTTTCGTAGACCTACAGATCGATGTCTACTTACAGGGACGACAACAATGTACTACCTCTGTATGAACTCATTTGTACAACAAACGCGCGTGAATTGTGTAAGCCTGCGTTATTTGTCTTCAAAAATAAAAACTTTTTCAATTCTATTTCATGATATTATTGTTAAGATATTTATGGTTTGGGTTCCATTAGAAGAACAAATATTCTAGGGTGTTTATTATTATATATTATTTATAATTTATCAACTTGAGGTACATATTGGAATTTTGTTTATGGCATGAGCGGGGCCTCCGTGGCTCAGTCGGTTAGCGCGCTAGCGCAGCGTAATGACCTAGGAGCGTCTCACCAATGCGGTCGGTGTGAGTTCAAGTCCAGCTCATGCTGGCTTCCTCTCCAGCCGTAAGTGGGAAGGTCTGCCAGCAACCGGCGGATGGTCGTGGGTTTCCCCCGGGCTGCGCCCGCCTTTCACCCACCATAATGCTGGCCGCCGTCGTATAAGTGAAATATTCTTGAGTACGGCGTAAAACACCAATCAAATAAATAAATAAATAATAGTTTATGGCATGCACCTGCGAGCAAATGCATACTCTTTTCAATGGTATTTGATTGATATTTTAATTTTCTTCTCCTTTAACAGATGTTTATGCTAGAGTGGGTACTAACACCAACAATTTCAGTCTTGGTCAGAAAGTATGACACTTGCCACTGAAACCTTTAAGTCAGTGCACTACTTCTAAACACACAAGACATTAATTACAGCTCATGGTCACAGTGTGGAAAATCTCTGTGGATACGTTTACATGGTATGTATCTAATTCCGCTTAACCCGGAGCAAGGGACTGTATAAACATGGCGTAATTTTATTTATTTTGTTTATTTGATTAGTGTTTTTTGCCGCACTCAAGAATATTTCACTTATGCGACGGCGGCCAGCATTATGGTGAGAGGAAACTCACGATCAGCCGCAGGTTGCTGGCAGACCTTCCCACTTACGGCCGGAGAGGAAGCCAGCATGAGCTAATTAATTAATTTTATATCGTCGCTGTGTTCATATGAACAGCTGGAATAAAAGGGTAACTCAGATATCTATATACTTTATATTGCTGTATAGCAGCATATTGTACATACTACAAATACAGACCTTTCGAAGTTTAAACACAAAGTATTGTGGACTACATGCTGGACTCGATTTTAGTGGATCCACATGTTTGCCTTTCTGACATCATTTAAAACTGCTGATTCTTCTACTTCCGGATAACTATCTTCCATTAAAATTGTATATATTTTTAAGAGATTGTGATGCTTATTTTATAAATGAAACTGATCTTAGAGAATTTGAGTTTGGAAATTGTTTTAGCCATTAACGACCTAAACTATGATTTTGATACTTCACTTAGTGGTGATATAATGACTACCGTTAGATCAAAAAATGAAGCCTTGCAAGTCACTTGCTGATGCTTGTCATAAGCGCACATGATGAATCTATTTTCATTTATATCTATACCTCTGCAGTTTTTGTGGAGGTGGGAAAAATCTTGCAGATGTTCCCGTTGTATCATTTTGTTCCCTGTTCACAGAACCAGTAGAGAGCCATGATTTAACAGTATTGTTTAATTGATGATTTGTTAACATTCAGCACCAAAAAGACTCAAATGATCTCACAGATATATCTGTTCCACGTGCTCTTATTGCACTGTATTATGAAATAGAGGCCTATACTTTCCATTCTAATGACGCCCGCCTTCGTTCTTGTTATACTCTCAAAAAACAGCCTAACAGAAAGCCTTGTTTGAGTGATGCTAGAATGTATTCAGTTATTATAACATAATACTGTGTCATATTCAACATAATATCATGTTAGTCTGATACAATCTTTATGTTGAATAATTAGAATATATGTGCTGTATTTCACAGAATAATTCGTTGCGGTGGCAGAATACATTCTAGAATCATTCAGACGAGGCTTTCTCTTCAGATTTGTAACAGAATACATTTTGCATTACATTCTAGAGCGACTTACTTTGCACCTACATAATAAAATATTGTGTCTGCACTACACGCATGACGGCTTCAGGTTTAAGATAATATATGAGTAATGTCTGTACCTGTATTTAATTCTCACATTTTATTAAAATGACAAAAAGCCTCACACATGCACAAGAGCAATACATGGGAGGTAACTTTGTCTGGTCTGTGGCTTGATGTGTCACGGTGTTTTAACAACTTACGCCCTGTTTATAATGATCTTGTAGCTTTTTGTCCTTGACTTCTGTACTCTTGTTACAACTAGGCTTGTCATCGGTTATAGGCCATACTACGGGGTTACGATATGCTCCTGGTATGGATTTCACTGGGCTGTTATCCAAGTGGCGTGCTTTAGTTACGTTCTGACGCACTTACAATTCACTGGGCTACTTGTGGCGCCATGCACAGTATGTACTTGTAACCGATGTTTCGGCCCTTGTTAACACTTAGCCTGTGTGACTAGAATTGTAAAATTAAGCAACATTTACAAGCATGGGGCCAACTTTTGGTATTTATCGTTGCTGCATAATAATGTTCTAAAAAGAGATGTAATGCTTGTTTAATAAATTTATTTGAATGTAAATTTGTTGTTTATATCGAAACATATGCACTTAACCTAAATTATGATAATATTTATGAACATATTAAAAATATAAATATGATCCAAATTGAGATTTAATACATCTGTTAGCTGAAAAGAATAAATTCTAGTGCAAAATTATTTATTAAATCTGTGTTACATCCTCATTTATGACATTATCAAACTAAGACTATAAATACCAAAAGGTTGCCCCATACAAAAATTATTTTCAAGTGTCTTTTTCTCTTTAAAGAAAAAGCGTAAAAAAATATTGAAGACCACATTTACGAATAACTTTTCGCAGTCTTTCATCTTTATGTCATTTTTATGTTTTCTCCACCTTTAAATCACACATTAACCAGCAAGAACTGGATTCGAGGTTTTGCCCCTACAGGTCAGAGATCGCTGTGCTCACGGCGAGACAAAAGTTTTAGGCGACTGAACCAGGTCCCCGGAGCAGAAAAAAATGTAACACATTTTGCTTATGCAAAAGATCAAAAAAAAAAAAAATTCTTATAGTCTTTTTCTTTATTTTTCAAGTCTTGCAGATATATAACTTAATCCAAGGTAACCAGCTAATTGCAGCAATAGGTGAGTTTTCCAACAGGTCGTATTGAACCGTAGAACTTTTTTAATAAAAAAAAAGCTTAAACTCGGAAATATCCCAATTGAGATGACCCTATTTGGAGGTGTAGTCACAGAATAAGAATCTTTTCCACTGTGTGCCGATCGTGAATGTCGAGCGGGCAAAACACACGTATGTGTTTCTGTGGGATTAACGTTTTCCCTCCGTTGTATTACCGAGCTTGAACTTTGGAGAATTCTAAAGTTACACTGACGCGTTTGACCTTGTAACAGTTAGCTGTGCGATTCTCCGTGACAGAAGTGTATAGATGATGCGAAAATCTTCACGTTACTTCACCCCTGTCCAAGAACTCATATAAAAGGCTAGTCTGTCAGGGACTAACCCTTCCCGTTGCCATCAGAGGAGGGGGTAACAGAACATTTGTCATTATGTCTAGGCTCATATTTTTGGCACTGTTGGCCTTCGTGAGAGGTAAAGAAAATTTTTGAGCATCCTAAAATAGACAATATATATATATATATATATATATATATATATATATATATATATATATATATATATATATATATATATATATATGACATTGTGTAGAAGTTAGTTGGGAAGTTATCTGATAAATCAGACTGAAAATTCAAAAGAAGTTTACTGTCGTAATTTAGATAATATACTATTTACGAGGAGTTGTGAGACAATTTCAGCAGAAGCCCAAAGAAACGAAGCTTGGAGTTTTTCTTTGCCATAGCTTGACGAATGCTCACTTATATTTCTAGTGTCTCTGATATCATATAACCTATCACATTTGCGATAACAACTGAGACCTGACAGATTCACTCACACGTCTTTTCTTACTTTTAGGTACAGGTTACATTTATGTAATATTTTATTGTTTTTAGTGCTTGTTTTTTGTTTGTGTTAGGTGATAACGTCGTCCGTGTAAACTTTCACGAGGACTGTGAAGGTCACGTCAATGACCTTATTCAGCTGAATCTGGCTGCAACCTTCCAATACATAGCTAAGGTAAGTTCTGCTTAAATAAATCGGTTATGAACTTTTAAACTGATGCAAATACATACATAAGAATTTTGGTGTTCTACCTGAGAAAAAATTCCATAATCCAAAAACCAGTGTAAATCCTAGGTCTATTTCGAGTTGTACATGAACTGTCTGTGAATGCGCAAGAGTTTGATTTAGTCGACAACCGTTTATATCCCGGGGGGTAAATGTGTACAGGGAACGGCCAAGAAACGTATTCACGTTCTGTTTTCATAAAGCTTTATGTCTTATCTGCGATTTAAATTAGGAATAAAACGCAATTAATGGTGCGCTCATTCAACTGAAATATCATAAAGTGAAATATTGTAAAAAAAAAATCATTTTAAATCCGAAATTTTGACAGTGGTCGAGGAGAGGAAGCATTGATGACGTTTGATTAAAACTCAAAAGTGATACGAATTGAACACTGCAAGATTTTCAGAAAACGTTGCAATCAATCTAACATTATTTTAATGTCAAATTAACGCTTCTAGATGTAATATTCCGAATCTTCCTAATTTCACATCACAAATGCTAAAACGTTCTGTGATCTAACACTACACTCTGTAACATTTTAATGCATTTTATATGTTGTGTCTTTTTCTCGCTTAGAAAAAGTTATTTTCGTAACATTTGTGCTTTAAGAGTGTGCGCCCTATTGGTTTTGCTTGCAGGCATTTCACTTCAGAGAGTACGACTCTGAGTATGCGGGCATGGCCGCCATGTTCCATGCACACGCCAGAGAAAAGCTGAATGACGCTAAGCACTTGATGAAATACCTTATCCATCGCGGAGCGGAAGTTCATTGGGAAGATATTCCTGTGAGTCTTGCTCCCTTTGCATTTTTTTTAAATGATTGAATTTTAAATGTGATGACAACTCATGGGTTTAAGTAACTCTAGACCAGTGAGGTCTAATAAATTAACATCACTGTATATTTTTTGCCTAATTCTGCTTATGGGGGCGTGTAAACTGCTACTAGTTATGCCTTTACATGAACAGTCAGAATAAAACCCTAACTGATGTAAATTGACAAGAGGCCGTTTTTCAACGGTTACCTGCTTGAGTATGCCCATTTGCAAGCTATCACCCTGTCGTCGCTGTTCTGGTCTTACTCGCTATGCTGTACGCTTTTGATTATCTTGTCTAACAATGGTAATCACCGGTGTTATTGCTGTTCATGAAGATGAGGATAATTATGCGGAGGAGGAAAGTGATAGCGGTAGTAACAATGCGTACATGTCACCGTTTTAAGGACGTGGCTGAGTGTAATTTTAACGTTTTATTTAAAGTTTATACTTACTGTATAGGTAAAGTAACAAGAATTGAGTGTAATCATTGCTTACCGCATTCATTCTGAAACTCACGTAATAGTTAAATCCAAATGACTTTATTTAAACCCCGCTGATTTTCTCATAATTACTGGATCTTGCTTGGTGATTCCTCCGTTTAAAAAGTTGCTCAAAAGTTAATGAAATGAAAATATCCACCGAATAAACATCGTCGTGTCACTAACACAGTGTGCTGATAAATGAATATCACGTTGGTAAAAGCAGATCATGATAGGTAAATAAGGGTAAGTTTGCACTGAACTTATGTAGGGTTTCGTGTCGTCTTGTATCCAGAATCCTCGTGAAGTGAATGGCAACGAAAACACTAATATGAAATATAGTCAGATGAAAGAAAGTTATTTTCTTAGAATTTTTAAAAAGCAGTAAAATGCAGTTGAATCAATCTGTTTGAAGTAAAAACTATGCATGTGGGTTCACTGATGTCCACTGGGTCCCAAAATGTCACCATATAATACGAACTTTTAAAATCACCGATAACTATTTTCAGCTGACATACACTTCACTTTTATTGTTTTCTTTGTCATCAAAAGATAAAATATTTGACCGACAGAAAGATCGACTGACACACAGATCGGCGGAAAACAGGACTAGCGACAACCAGAGGGAAAGAACAATACATCGATTGAACAACACATCGACTGAACAACAGGACGACCAACACACAGATCGAGCGACACACAGATCAACTGAGACACAGGATGACCGACACAGAGATCGACCCATACACATACAGCTCCATATTTGCAGCTAATTTGTCAGACAGTTTAGCAAGCAGACTTATATTTTTTAACAGAAACCCCCCAATACAAACTGGTCTCATCCATCCGTAGTGATGACACAGGCTTTAGAGATCGAAAAGAACATGCTGAACAAGATCATCGCTACCCACACCTGTGCGCAGGAACACAATGACCCGGATGTAAGTATGAGGATGACCTCGATCCTCTGAGGTCAGGTCACACAATATCCAAAAGGCTTGTTAAATCGTGCACATCTGTATAGACATTACATCTAACGCTTGTCTTGTGCCTGGGCTCTATGTGGCCTCGCTCCAAGCCCGGAGAAATGGAGACTGAAAATCTCGTTCGCGAACAGTGATCTCATGGTAACTATTGGCATACGAAACCTCGTTTACATGTAATTGCGGGTTCAACACGAGAACAGCGAATTGAATATGCGAAGTGGTGTTATTGTAAGTTCTTTGGCCATGGTAGCAATACGTCAACGGTTATCTTAATTGTGTGGTCTTGCATGGAATTCATTGCAGCCCACTTGCCTTCAGCAACATACCGTTTTCACTGCCTCTTGGGACGTTGGTGACAATCAGTGGTCAACGATGCAGGTGTGGCCATCTGACAAGTCTTACGTTCGATGAAGACCACTTGTCTTCCACAAATATAGCGTGCACATCACCGCGTTACATGTGGGAAAGTTCATCAGTAACTCGCTAAATGTCGGTGATTTACCGCGATCACTCCGCTTTCCCCTGAGATCCTATAAGTGGGAATTCTCGAATATCAAAATCAAAATAAATGCACCAATAAAACTTATGTCACACGTAGCCAGCGGGCACTCTGGTTTTCTCCATAAAACATGCGCGCCACCTATTCAGTGAAAAAATTCTTGAATATGACATCAGGTAAATAATAAATACAGCGTTATGAGCTGTAAGTAATTTTATTTCTTTAAATGCGCTTTCAGCTCATGCACGACATGGCTAACCGTATGATCATAGAAGAGGAGAACACAATCTTTGAACTCGGATCTTACATCTCACATTTGGCCCACGATGGAGCCGAGGATACAGTCGTCTTACCACACCTTAGTGAAAAGCTGTTCTTGAAATACAAGGGTTACAAGGATTGCTTCCATG
Source organism: Liolophura sinensis (assembly GCF_032854445.1). NCBI lineage: Eukaryota > Metazoa > Mollusca > Polyplacophora > Chitonida > Chitonidae > Liolophura > Liolophura sinensis. The sequence continues at coordinate 38,623,264 of NC_088295.1, forward strand.
CAGTTGAACCCGACGAGTATCATAACCATCCCCATGATTACTGACATGGCTATTTCGGGCATCATGATGACAAACACGATGTTTAGAATGCTATAGCGTTAAGTGTAAAAAAAAAAAGTGGTCTCTGTCCAAGGTCAGTGTGACGTGGGCAAATGTTCTAAGTATCCGAATCTCAGGGTGGCAAACTTGTGTGGGTTGGGTTCATACTTGTGTTGTGAGCCACTGTTTGGATTCCAGGAAAAGAAATAAATGTAAGGACATTGAAATCCTGGTTGTTGTTTTGTGAATTTTGTCATAGGTTGGATTTTATGGGGATTTTAGCTGATCATGATATTAGGCTTTTCTTTATATACCTATTTATCTGATTGAGTTATTTTGAATGGAGTATACACAAAAATATTTCACTATATAATCAAGAATATTTCACCTATACTCGTGAATATTTCACCTATTCTCGTTAATATTTCACCTCTACTCAAGAACTGCCTCAGATGCAGTGTTGTCAGGTAACTCGCGAGTAACAGAATTTGATCTCCTGTCTGGGCTGCAGTGTTGCCAGAGAACGTCGGAGAAATGGGATTTGATCTCATGCCTGGGCTGCAGTATTGTCAGGTAACTCGCTAGTAACGGGATTTGATCTCCTGCCTCATCTGAAGTGTTGTCAGGTACCTCGCAAGTAACGGGATTTGATCTCCTGTCTGGGATGCAGTGTTGTCAGGTAACTCGCGAGTAACGGGGTTTGATCTCCTGCCTGAGCTGAAGTGTTGTCAGGTACCTCGCGAGTAACGGGATTTGATCTCCTGTCTGGGTTGCAGTGTTGTCAGGTAACTCGCTAGTAACGGGATTTTATCTCATGCCTGGGCTGCAGTGTTGTCAGGTAACTCGCGAGTAACGGGATTTGATCTCCTGCCTGAGATGAAGTGTTGTCAGGTAACTCGCGAGTAACGGGATTTGATCTCCTGCCTGGGCTGCAGTATTGTCAGGTAACTCGCTAGTAATGGGATTTGATCTCCAGTCTGAGCTGAAGTGTTGTCAGGCAACTCACGAGTAATGGATTTGATCTCATGTATGGGCTGCAGTATTGTCAGGTAACTCGCGAGTAACGGGATTTGATCTCCTGTATGGGCTGCAGTGTTGTGAGGTAACTCGCGAGTGATGGGATTTGATCTCCTGTATGGGCTGCAGTGTTGTGAGGTAACTCGCGAGTAACGGGATTTGATCTCCTGTCTGGGCTACAGTGTTGTCAGGTAACTCGGGAGTAACGGGATTTGATCTCCTGTCTGGGCTACAGTGTTGTCAGGTAACTCGCTAGTAACGGGACTTGATTTCCTGCCTGGTATGCGGTGTTATCTGGTAACTCGCTAGTAACGGGATTTGATCTCCTGTCTGGGCTGCAGTGTTGTCAGGTACCTCGCGAGTAACGGAATTTGGTCTCCTATCTGGGCTGCAGCGTTGTCAGGTAACTCGCGAGTAACGGGATTTGATCATTTAAACACGAGTAAGGGGACATTCCCTCCTGTACAAACCCTTTCTCCGCCACACATGATATATAGCTTTGAATATGGTTTAAATACCCAAGCATATATTGAAAACTGACTCTCACAGGCTAGAATCCGTGGCCCCCTGCTTAGACTGAGGCGCACAGTTCTGAGGTATTTGTATTGATTTATGTATTGATATATTTGACTCATGTTTTCACCCATCATAAACATTCACTTACACTTAAAGGTCAAATTTTTTCTGCAAAAGCCGTTAGACCATTCTGTAAAGAAGAGCCAAAAAAACCCCAATGATTTGTATTTTACGCCGTATTCAAGAATATTTTACTTATACGATGGCAGCCAGCGCTAAGATGAAACACACGACCATACGTAGGTTGTTGCCAGGTCTTCACACGTACTGCCGAAGACGAATCCAGCATGGGCTGGATTGAACTCACTGCGACCGCATTGGTGAGAGGTCCCTGGGTCATTTAGGCCACGAAGGCCCCTATTTATTTATTTATTTTTTTATTTTTTTATTTATTTACTTATTTATTTATTTATTTATCTGATAGATGTTTAAAGCTATACTAAAAATGTTTCACCTATTCTATGATGGTCGATTTTATGGCTGGAGGAAACCAGACTGTCCCGGTTCAAGCAATGACCTATGGCAAACTACACTGACGGATCCAACTACACTGATGGATATGACTACACTGACGGATCCAACTACACTGACGGATCCAACTACACTGACGGATTTAACTACACTGACGGATATGACTACACTGACGGATCCAACTACACTGACGGATATGACTACACAGACAGATCCAACTACACTGACGGACCCAACTACACTGACAAATATGACTACATTGACGGATCCAACTACACTGAAGGATCCAACTACGGATCCAACTACACTGACGGATCCAGCTACACTGACGGATCTAACTACACTGACGGATCTAACTACACTGACGGATCCAGCTACACTGACGGATCAAACTACACTGACAAATATGACTACACTGACGGATCCAACTACACTGATGGATCCAACTACACTGACGGATCCAGCTACACTGACGGATCTAACTACACTGGCGGATCCAACTACACTGACGCATCCAACTACACTGACGGATCCAAGACATGGACTGAGCTCGAACCTCGTATGTCAAAGTAACTGAAAAGCAAGCACCTTGGCCACTCCGCCACGACCATGTCCTCTCCAAAAAGAAGGTTCATTGTGGCATATTGGTATATAAATAATGTATAGTTAGCATAGTATAGTTTATTTTTATTTATTTGACTGAGGTATGCCCTACACCCCACAAACCACCTGCTCGAAAGAGTAAGCGAAATACCCCCAAAACACAGTTCTGGGCGTTAACCGGTAAAAAAAACCTACAGTCAAAGGGCAGGTGTCATAAAAATAAGCATCACAATCTGTAACAAATATGTATAGTTTTCACGTTAGATAGGTGTAGTTACCTGGAAGTGGAAGCATAAGTAGTAAGCAGTTTCCAGTTATGTTGCACAGGCGTACATGTGTAATAACAGGTGAGTGAATTCTGGTGGGTAGTCCACAACACTTTATACAAAGATATGTCTGAAGCAATGAAAGCTGAATTCGAACTCTCCACTTATATCACCATCGGCCTGTCGTAGACAGCGAAAACCAACTATTGTTCCTTGTTAAATAAATATATTTATATCAAATATGCCGATAAATTAAACTATCCATGAATATTAGCATGACCTGCATTATTATACATGAGAGCGAGGGCCATGTAAGGAGGCAAGAACTAAAGCATCTGCTTTAAAATGAATTTTGATTGGATTTTTTTTCTTTTCTTCAGAGATAGTTTTGACGAAAAGCCTCGATTGTGGAGATATATACATATCCAATACGCGCATGAAAAGCCTCACCAGTCCCATTGACGGAACAAAAAAAAAGATTATTTCCACGGGTAAAACAGAAATAACAAGTTTCTTCCTGAAAACACACTGTAATTTGTAAAGAAAACAAAGCCTCTATAGCAGACACAGACCTTGTCGTTGAATTTCCAAGATACGCATGATATAGTGTAGTGTTTCTGCTTATAACGTCGTATTGGTTTTGAAATCCATAGAATATCTAAGTACTAGGAAAGTAATACGATATTGCAGGTTGGACATGTTACTCCTGTTCAAGTTAAGCAGACTGCAGTATTAAAACAATTGGTATAATAATGAGAAAACTGCACGTATTTAGGTTAATATAAAGACAGCAAAAATACGACACATTGTAAAGGCCCTATAATTGTTTTGCTGAACATTCTACCTCAGGCTTTAGTTTTGTTTTAATTTCAGGTGAGGTGGGTCTACAGTATATAGAGCACATGTGCATAACAATAATTTAAGCTTTACTTTTGAAACGTAATGTTTTTGTATTCTGGAATTCTGCACAGAGCACAATGAACGGTATCACTAAATTGAGAAACTTTATTACTACGTGTGTGCGAACACATCATATTTCAGATAGTAAGAAATTCGATACACAATTACTCCATGGTTTGACCATCTTATGTAAACTTTAGTGTTCGTAATAAACGCAGTTGAGGATTGCCACTGAGTACTACCGTTGGCCAGTCGCATGCATAACATGTCCTACTTATATAAACTTAGAACATGTCGTCTTAATGCATGTACATAAGTTCTAGTACTCGAGCCTGTTCAGTAACATAGATGACCTCTGAATATTTCCAGAGTACAAACGTATCAGATGTCGGGCATGTTGAGGTTGATCAATTACATGGAACGTTACACCATGTTAATGACCGCTACAAAATTAGTCCTTGTGCTAAATACATTAATACTACTAGTATTTTATGCTTTTCCTGAAATTTTAAAATTAAAAGTTGAAAGTTTAAAATCAATACAATTTACAATCAATCAATACAAGGTATATGTCAATGTATTTTCTTTCTAAACGACTATAGCATACCATTTTAAATATTATTCAATAAAACCACGGACTTTAATAGACAGTGAAAGCAAGTGAAAACTTTCTACAAAAAAACGCGCTTGTTCACAAAGAAATATGATCGTTTTAAGTTCAGATTCCCAACCGATTCATCCTTCTTGAGGATCATCGCTGGCTGATGCGATTTAACCTGGCTATCTATGCAGCCAATCACTGTAATCAATCATTGTTTTTATGCTACGTGCTCGACTCAACTGCCTCGTCTGTTGCTTTGTCTGCGGCTGAAAGTTAGGGGGTTTGTCATGTATCTGGCTATTAGGGGCGGGAGAGGGGGACTTTTGATTTGATTTATTCAATGTTCGTTATTTTTATCTTAAACGGGATAAAGAGAACAATCTTTCGCAACATGCTTTTGATATTGAATAAAATGATCCAAAATCCACACAATGTGCATATATTTGTGATTAATTATAAAAGATCTTATTTTCAGCTAATGATTGCCCAGGTCATTCCATATAAATGCCAGGCGAAATGAAACAATGCAGGCCGTTCCAAACATAAAAGCAACATACGTTCACACACTCGAACGAACATAGAAAACATGTCGCATAACAACTTCTTTTTGTTGGGTGCGAATAGCGTGGACAACATTTAGAGATGGAAAGTCATTATTCTCATTTACAGTTTGCAGTCAGCAGTGACTCGAACAATGGAGATCGTTCTCAGCCACATGTACGCACTGTTGTTTTGCCAATGACATTATATGACGACCAAATCTGATTTGTCAGCACCTTTTGACTTTGGGTGCAAGGAAGCAAACGGGTCACGATGCCCTAGTTCCTGGACCTGAAGTCAGGACAGGTCGATCTGCTGTTTGCCTCCTCGCGTTACCCCAAACGTCACCTTGAACCATTGACAGCTCTGACCCATTTGGCAAGACCCCTGGAGAGCTCTATAAATGCCTTGTCTCTCCCCTGAGTCTTCCTCTCGTGTAACTTCCAGAAGCCGAAAGCCACCATCATGATCGCCATAATTCTCCTCTCAGTCTTTGCCGCTGCACAAGGTAATTCATCTGATTTCTTTCTTTTTTTTATACTTTTTAGGCGATTAATGCTCTCTTAACTGTAATGCAGTAGCACACATTGTAACCAATATGCTACAGTTAGGTGCCACTTTTGTTCAACTATCCAACAGTGTTGGTGATTAAGAAAAAAAGAACCTAAGACTTTTTGCACCTAATTTGACTTTTAAAGGTACTGACTTATGGAATACTAATGAAATGTGTTAAATGGCTTTGGCGAAAGGTGCCTCTGTGGAAATGTTATACCAATGACCACTATATCGTGGCTGCTCCAGTTATACTCTTCATCGTGTAGTCTGTATTTTTATCACATAATATAAGTGTATTCCAAAATCAACAAACTGGTTTTTGAGAATCGGTTTATCACAGGACATTTACACTCGAAACTTGAGTGAATATGAGTGGGATGGATTTGTGGTCAGGATTTTACCTTAGCTGGTTTTTCTCTGTATGCTATACGTTTTAAATATATTGTCTTCCTGCACAAACCAGGATTCTGCTGGTAGACTAAGCATCCCCGAAGTCTGGCCCCTTTACATTGTTTTCATGTTATTGTATGTTAAATGTGATGACCGCACAGCATTTTGAGTAATTATAGACCAGTGACGACTAATAAATTGCATGTAGCATCACTGCATTTTTTTTAACCTAATTCTGCTTAAGGCATGATGCTAGACGGCGGGTGATTTGGTGATGTATGAGCATTTACCTGAACAGTTAGAATAAACCCTGGTTAACGTAATTAACAGGAGATCGTATTTCACCGGTATCGTGTAATCATTTGCCGGGGTGTCACACTGTCGCCGCTGCTCTGGTTTTTCTCTCTGTGCTGTACGTCGTTTTTTTGTATTCAACAAAACATTTTTTAATCTCCCACAGCTGGGCCTTCAATTCAAAAGCATTTTTCAGACTTCATTTTTTGCATGTTTTGCACATTTATTGTATATTACAATAAGATTGTTTCTCTGTTTGTTCTTAAGCAGAAGCCAACATAAGAAAATGTAAATAGATCGTTATAAATCTGTGTAGAAATTGTGGTACTAAAACATTTGTTTTGCTTTTTTGTTACGATTACAATGCCCTTGTATAAATGCAGCTGTTCGAATTTATTTATCAGTTTGTTTGCATTCAACACTTTCAGCTGAAAACTTGATCGCTGTTAATGTGAACGCAGACTGCGCCAAGGCTGTGAATGAACTGATACAGCTGAACTTGGCAGCGACATTCCAGTATATTGCCAAGGTGAGACAGGATATGTCCTAATTCATATAGCTGGCTACAATATATCACAGGGCCAATCATACTACAACAAATAAAATGTTATACAAATTTTCTAATCTTCTTTAAGTAGCTGTAATCGATAATATTGGTAGATATTCAATAAAATGTCCTATAATTAACTGTGTGAACACTCCTATATCTCCAGATGAATTTTAATGAGCCCGCACGAATTTCTTGGCGTTACATTTGTAGTAGTAAAGCAGTGATTTTGTTAATGGTACAAGTGAAGAATGATGCTTGCGCTAGGTATATTTCATTTTGTATCACTGGCAATATTTTCTGATTAAAAGTCTGCGCATTTCCGGGAATATGACTCCGAATATCTGGGAATGGCCACCATGTTCAGTGTTCACGCCAGAGAAAAGCTGAATGACGCTAAGCACTTGATGAAATATTTGGTTCACCGCGGAGTGGAAATTGAATGGGCTGATATCCCGGTAAGTCATACTCGAGCACTTATTCATTACTCTCCATAAGCCATGCACAAATATCTACATTGTTGCATAATTCGAAGGGAGCAGGAAGTGGGGGAAAAGGAGAGGGGGAATTGTGATATAAATGATTTCACAAACCGGCAAACGGGTGCGCATACACAATGTAGTTGTATAAGTTAACAATAGTTTAGGTAGTTTGCTTGTATTTCATATTCAGCCTTTGAGGATTCAGCCTTTGCCACAAGAGCTTTCAGCAGACCTCCGGCAGAGGTTTTACTGTTTCAGCAAACGTTTAAGTTTTTACCCATGCTTTGTCATTTGACTTTGGATTGTTTGGATTGTTTTTGGTGGCTGTTTTAGAAACCACCCGTCACTGACTGGGCCCATCCATCCAAGGTGATCGAGCAGGCTCTGGAAATTGAGAAGAACATTCTGAACAAGATCATCGCCACCCACACCTGCGCCCAGGAGCATCATGATCCTGATGTAAGTGTATTACACGAATGTTACCATACGCCTCACCTGTCCCCACCCACAGGGTGTATGACGCAGCGATTTCCCATATGACGTCGTAGATCTTGAATATGTTGTATTGTATTATATTTATTCACAATGAGTATATTTAATGTAAACATGTTTACAGAAAATAAAACATGGTGGGAATAAAGTCACAAAGGGCTTGATCTATCCCGAGGAAGTTCAAGTATAAAAGATGGCGCTGGTTTTAGGTGAATTATAAGTAAATCATAACAGAGTAGATGTTTTACATATTTAAGAGAAACACAGAGCTGTGTAACGGGCCAAAAGAAATGCTGTGGTGCATGGCTATGAGACATTTATATGTTTGAAAATAAGTCAGAATTGTTCATCAAGTAATCATTTATTTTGGACTTAAACAAAGAAAGTGAGTCAATAGATTTGAGAGATATCGGTAGCCTGTTCCATCCCCGAGGGATCATATTTTGAACTGAGTAGAGAGACAGGTTGGAAGAGTGAAGGGGTCTAAATAGGTTAAGACACTGTGTTCTGGTTGGATAATTGTGTATATCTGATTGTTTTCGATACATGTTACGGCAGTTCAGGGGTATTTTGTAGGAATGAAATATATACTTATGAGAGATTAATAAAGAAGACTGAAGGATAGAGAATTTTACCGGTAAAATATTCAGGGATCTGATGAGAGGGTCTGTGTGCTCGAGTCGATTAGATTGGGTTACTGAACGTAACAGACTCAAGGGTCTGAGATGAGAGGGATAAATGTCACTCTATAAAACACCAGCATAGTTCAGAAAAGGGGAAATTAAGTAGTTATAAAGTATTACCAGAGTTGGTTTGTTTACAAAGTGTTTAATACGGTTAATTATGCCAATGCTGCGAGATATTTTTTTGCATGTGTAACCGATATGGAATGTCCTGGAAAGTTTGCTGTTAAACATTATACTGAAAAATTTAAATTAGGAAACATAATCTATAACTGTCCCTTGCATAGAAAGCCGAGGAATTTCCGTAGGAGAAGAGGATGCTGGTCCGATGACCATACATTTAGTTTTGTTAATGTTTAACGATAGCTTGGTTGAAGTCATCCAGTCAAGAATCTTTTCGAATTCAGCAGACATGGTAGTGACTGCTTCATTTATATTTCTGGATGAGATACACACACTTGTGTCGTCGGCGAATAATACATATTTAGTACAGTGGTGACATTAGTTATGTTGTTGACACAGCAAATAAATAAGATGGGCCCTAGGATATAGCCTCTGTTTCACAAACAATTATTACCATTTCGATGATAGGCCATTTCCAGCACTTGTTCTTTGACACCTCAATTGGTCTTAATATTAGATAAAAATTTACTAAGTTCTTGTTAATGATGTCAATCAACAGATATCCATACTGGTGGGACAAAAAAGTATAACGATTCCGTTTCGTTAGCAAGTATACGCGTTCGCCTTTAAGTCCCATAACTGAATTGTGCGATCTCAAAGCAAGTTCTTAGAACAAGGGGCATTTGTGACGGTGCCAAACTGGGTGACGTATCGTGAGTTCGACGGCAGCCGTCATTATGGTGGGAGGAAGCCGGTCAGAACCCGGGGTAAGCCCAGGACCATCCTCAAGTACATGTATTTCTAGGTGCATGAGCTACTTAGTATACATGTACGCCAATTCGATCTTCTCACATTTCTCTTTCAGCTCATGCACGACATGGCTGACCGTATGATCGTTGGGGAGGAGAACACAATCTTTGAACTCGGATCTTACATCTCACATTTGGCCCACGATGGAGCCGAGGATACAGTCGTCTTACCACACCTTAGTGAAAAGATGTTCTTGAAATACAAGGATTACAAGGATTGCTTCCATGCAACTGACCAGGCCGCACATCATGATTACTAAGAGTATACTGGGTTAGATTTGCTATAGTTGGTCTTATACTTTCATGATCATTAAATGTGTTGAGCGACATTCATTTTGATGAGCTGGGAGAGAAGTAACTGGTCCTGCACGGGTAGCGTATCATCTCGAGTAGTGTATCATAATAGTCTGAACAAAGTGGCTGTGATCTTTTACCAGTGTCGTTGTGATTTTCATCTGGATTAGTTTGATTTAATGTATTGCTTGCGAAAATAATGTTGGAAATAAAAAAAATGACGAAAATATAATGTTATGATTTTACACTGCTTCGGTATTTACGTTACATAATTTTTTATCAGTTAAAATGCAAAAGTAATAGAAGGAAAATACCCGGTTCAACACATTAAGTCCGCTGAGCCATCATCGACTGACACACACACTGACTGACAGAATACGATAGCACTTCTTATGACATGGAGTGAATGAATGACTGATTCACTGTTCGCTAAATTATGGCAAAGGCTACTGTTGGTTTGTTTCAAATCGTTATTTTATCATTGTATACCTCTACATTCCAGAATTTTTCACATTTTCAATGGTGGATAGTTTAATGAATGGCCTTAATTAAGCAAGTCACTGGCGAACTTCCGCACGTCCTCTCACACGTCATACTGGTGGAACGAAAACGATCTTCAGCAAAGTTCATATATTAAAAATCACCACTAGTCAAGGTCGTCGACCGTTCATTGCCAACAATACCCCGAGAACAATGGACAAATGGGTATCTGGAAAATTACCCATTCGAAAATCAGCCCAGCTCATTTCTAACGCCCTGTTTGTGAACCCACCCGCGCTCACCAGCGATATATAGATTGACAATAGTTAACATTTCTGGTATAGCAGGACTTTGCAATACTGCGATAAGACTGGGCTACACAGAAGTATCAAGGTCATGTGAAACCTCTGGAGAAATATGTATAACCTGGACACGTAACCACAGAAGAGGCTAAAACTGGACTTGTTCACTCCCGTACAAAGGGAAACAACTCTTGTGGCAGTTGTAATATCCAAGCCACTTGTTTAATGATTATTTATTTGACTGGTGTTTTACGCTGTACTCAAGAATATACGACAGTGACCAGCATTATGGTGGGAGCAAACCGAGCAGAGCCAGTGGGAAACCCACAACCACGGTTGCTTGCAGACCTTCCCACCTTCGGTTGGAGAGGAAGCCAGCATATGCTGGGCTTGAATTCACAGCGATTGCATTGGTGGGAATCTCCTGGGAAATTGGGCCGCGCTGGCATGCTAAGCCCCTCGACCACGGAGATCCCCATTTATCTAGTAGTCAGACAGTATTAATCGACAAATTTCAAGTTTGGAATTGTCATTTTCCTATAGAGTAATATCTTGTTTCTCTTGATTTGCTTTGCTTTGTATGCAGAACGCCTGTGTCTACATGATGATACTGATTTTTATACATGCATTTCCCGGGTTTTGACGCCTTACCCAAGAAGCAGCGGAAACAGCGACATCTGGATTTGAACACGGGATCTCAGTGATAATGGGCCCTGACCTGAGGCAGCGAGGTCTTTGGATGGGATTGAAGGCGATCAATGAATAAAGAAAATGACATTTTCTTTTTAAGACTATTTCATATGTTTCACATGATCACATCAACACGGGTTGATCATGAATAATCATATGAGTAGATACAGTCATTGTACGCCCCTGCTGCTTGAACAGTCACGTGGCCTTTGGGGCGTACCTCCTGCCAATCGTACGTGTCCCACAGCATGACATATTGAAGGGAGGTTACTCTGTCATTCCTCTCGCCGTAATCCAATTCGAAATAATAACCGTATAATGTATCGGTTCTATTTCGCCCGCTTGTGTCCGTCCACTTTATCTGAAAACGAAAAGAGCAAAATCAAACATTTAAGATTTTAGATAACGAAGATTAACCGTCTTTTAGAGCTGGCCTCTCACCAATGCGGTCGCTGGGAGTTCAAGTCCAACTCATGCTGGCTTCTTATCCGTGGGAAGGTCTGTCTGCAACCTGCGGATGGTAGTGGGTTTCTTCCGGGCTCTGTCCGGTTCCCTCCAAACATAATGCTGGTCGTAAGTGGTATAAGTAAAACGACAATCAAATAAATGAATAAACGGTAAAGAGGGGGGCTACTTGATCTGACTTTAGGAAGAATGAGTATATCCAAGGACGGTGTCGTCGTCATATGACTGAAAAATTGTTGAGTACGACGTTAAACCCCAAGCACTCACTCACTCACTCCAAGGACGGTGAATGAGAAAAAAGTCTTACCTTGAACGATTGTGTTTCTCCATCCAAATTGTAACCCAACACAACCACTGACAGATTATAAGGTGAATGAAAAGAGCAGTTTGATATGATTGGTCTTTCTTTATCGGCAATGATTTCACTAGCCAAAGATTTGTTGTATTTTCTTGTCACACACAAGTAATCTGCATCCCAAGAGAAACTGATGATTTTCTGGACGTCCGCCCCAGCCACAGTGATCGCACGGTCAACCCGGGATTTGCTCGTCCTCTCCAGTAACTCTCCCATACCCGAAGCCGAGGGGTCGACAGGAAGACACGGGTCATCCCGAACATACTCGAACGCTTCTACATTCAGCCAAAATTCAAACGGGACGCCTTGCTTTACAAGTAAATCGTGAGCTGTACCGAAGGCACGAAAAACCTAAAAAGTATAACGTCTTCAAAAACCGTACATTTTGTTGATGGATAAATGAATAGAAATTCCGATAATAATATAGGCCTTCGTGTTTACATGTATATTAAATATTTTGCTTGTATATACGGGATAATGTACTGAGCTAATCTAACAACACTCATGGGAATTTATAGCGCTTTTTCAGATATCTAACAAAACAAGCAAAGCCTACTCAAATAAGAGGCTGTGGACAGTATACATTATAAGCATACACTATATAGGATGCAGTGGGACTTGTCTTTCAATCATGTAAACATTAATTCATTGTTAGAAATTTATCCGTTAAAAATTATATACCTTTGCCTGTTGTGTTTGTATTACTTATGTGTTTATTTCTTTATTTTCGACCTCGAGAGAGCCAGAACAGTTATTATGTTTACGTTGTGTAAATCCACTTGACGGTATCCATGTGAAGACCTACATGTACAAATTATAGGTCGACGTGATTTGGTAAGAAATGTTGCCAAAACTTGATTTTGTGAAAGTGGACTCTGGGTATGATGGGACTGCACGTTTGATGCATGTGTGCTTTGTGCAAAATATCTGCGCTATCCTCACAACTAACACTGCTCTGAACTGAGAATACATATGTCTTCTTGTCCCTAGGCAAGCAATTTAATGTTTGTCATAAACTGTATGTGCTTAAAAAGCAGAACTCAGAACGGGAAAGAATCCAGATTGTGATTAGTACATTGTTCTGTAATAAAGAAGAAGTGTACACATTTTAAACTTTCTACACCGAAATATTTTAATTGTAGCTGTGCTTGAATTTTGACTAAAGTGTTAAGACGTTTGATAATTACGGGTTTAGTCTTCCACCAATCAGAATTGCACCTCTATGTAACAGTGTATACAGATTCCTCACCTGCTGGTTGCTGGCCGAGAACGCCTGTCTGTATGTGACCCCAGGGCTGATTGTAGGTTGTCGGTAGCGGAGGATTTCATAAAGCATAGGGTCAACTGTTTTTACTGGAAGATCGATTTGAGTGTCCCAAAAATAGCAGCCTTTGCCCGCGCCTCTTCCCTCCTGCACAGCTATGACGTCAACCACACCCAGATTGGCAATGGCGGTGAAACCACGGACATGATCAGAAACAGTAGCGTTCAACTCGGAAAGATTGAGGTCTATAAAGGGCGACAAGACGAATTCCTTTTGATAGCGTCTGATCATTTGCCCAAGGTTTTTGTACAAATTTAAGTAAAACCCCGCTAGATTCCTCTGTTTTTTGGAACCCGGTGTAACTTGGGCTAAACAGACTTCATCCGTGGAATAATATCCTTTCAGCGTCGAATACAGACTGATTTCTCTCGAAGTCAGCCGTGAATACCTTTGCTTATGTTCGAAGAGTATTCGGTCAACCCATGCGAAATAGACATCTGTCAGTGTTGTATCAAAACCTCCACCACTGTCAACTGGAAAAGCCGGAAGTCCAAAGTAGACATTCATGCTCCTATTATAAGCGCCCTCTAGCAACAAAGAGTGGGAATCGGTTCCAGAAAATGTTGTGAAAAGTACATAAACCTCTGATCCCTGTGGAAAATCGCATGGTGTTCTGTAAACAAATAAATGTATTAATCTGACATATTGTCGACGGCAAAAAAATTGTGCTTCTATTTTAAACGTCATCTACACAGACTTCCAGGCGCATATTGACATATACCTGACTTTGATTGGACAATTGAATGTTCAGTTTTATTCACTTTTCGAAAAATATAGGCCTGTGGCATTCACTTAGGAGTCTGATAGAACTAATTTTTGTATTTAGGTGAACCAACTATAAAAAATGTGAATTTCTTCTGGCCATTTGTCCCTTTGATGTTCATGTTGAAATTTATTAGTCAGCCATTTGTATGCTAAATGTTATTTTAAAGTGAAAAAAATTTTGCCACTATATACACATAGACAAAATGATATAGGACACAGTTATCACAGAAAAACATGTAAGTTCAGCATTAGGGATATGGCACTGACGACAATTCACTCCTAATAGGCATGTTTTAGAAGCCCTTATGAACTTGGCCAATCACTAGCTCTGAAAGTCACGTGATAATTGGCTGTCAGGTCAAAAAACCTATCAGCTCTCGATTGTCAGTGTGATTTCTTATAGTGGATAGACAGATATCAGTTCAATAAACTGGTTTTGCGGGTAGCAATATATTAAACTGATACATATTGAACCACACATTCTTGAGCAGGGAACTGAGAACGGCTGCCCAGGATACTGCAGTCACTTGTCACGGTGAGCTGAGAAGAAAACCGCCTTGAGAGAGTCATTGCTTGAAGAAAAATTCTGCGACTTTGCATTGTTTTTCCTTAGCAAAGTCAGATTTATTACGAAAATATCTTCCCAAAATCTGAATGAAAGGGTCTGTTATCAAACAGAAGGTAAATTCCCTGAAGTATGTACAGCCAGCTAGACCAAATGCTTATACCCATGCAGGATGAAGACGAGCAGGACTGCTAAAACACGACGCTTGTGTGCGCGAACATCGCCCTGACCGAGAGCTAAACTAAAAGAAACATCCGCCCTTTGAACACGGAACAGAGCTGACACTCTTTGGTTGGGTATCAGGTGTTTTTGTTTGTATTCTCTCATTGTCACATTGTTTATACCGATGGTACGGGAGATCGCCTAGGTTTTGTAATGTCACTCTAGATACCTATAAGATGACAAAATGGCGTCTCCACATGAGTGGCTAGGTAGTGACGACTGTTTGCTATTCATTTTGTTAATAATTAGTGCAGATTTTTAAAAATATTTTTAGAACATTTCTGGAATACTACTTTATTAATTAATTCAGCTTTAATGGATGATTTTATGTTCACTTTAAAAGTCCTGTTACGGGATTGTTATGGTAACACGCATTCAGTGCCTTGTGGTTCGGATATTTACCAATAATACATTTTGCCTCTACTTGTTGTTTTTCTTAGTCAGAAATGTATGTTCAGGTTTCTCCTTCCCTTGTATATGTCTCACTATATGCTCTGTAAGCTACATACAGGAAATGCCAAGTAACATCATTCTTTATTCTCCACTTCAAATTAGGCCCTGTTAGATTCATTTTTATGGCCTGAAAGCGTCCTCTAACGTGCTGATAAACACCTTACCATGGATTTGTAATTATTTACACAATGCATGCTTTTGAAAAAGAAAAGGTGTTGTTCATCTGGTCATTTAACGGCTCATCACACTGGCTGCATGATACCCAATTTCATCCGTTTACAGTCCTAATTTTACCTTGGTCGAGTTGTCGGTAAAACAATCCTATAATATATCCTTGAGCTGTTGAGGCGGCGATCATATTTAGGACAGAGCATAACATCCTTGCCGAAGTCTTCTTCATACTCATACGTCAGAAAACCGCTCACTTTCAAACCAAGGGAAGATAACTCTGAACGCGCTTCTTCCCAGCAGCGCGTTCCTGTCACCTTCGTCGCGCTTTTCGTACTTCCACACCAAACGAAGTTAGGGTTACGACTGAGCTCGCCTTCGGTCCGTTTAATGATTGGGGGAGCTCGCTGCCATATTGAGTCAGCTCCAAACTTCTGATAACTGTCCAAAGCCTGGGCCCATTCTTCGCGGCTGTATCTGTCCCGAAACCACGAGGCTGTTATGGGGTAGGCAGAACTGGGAACCAGCTGCATTAAGATGGCGAGCAGAACGAACCAAGGGGCATAAAGTGGAACCATTTTACCACCACGTATGATTGGACCAACTACTTAGCTAGGTATGCGCAAATGCATACCTTTGCAAGCTACATTGTACAAGTGGGTGGTATTTATCAGATAGGCCTACTGGTATGATCAGATTCAAGTTTAGGGACAAAGGGCAGTTAACATCAGAATATAGCTACATAAGGTGACCTGGGGTATACTATACTCTAGTGTACACTCTATACACCGCTTCCCTTACAACGCTATATTAAATGTGTACTGTCATATCACTTTAGTACCAGCACCATGTAGGAGATCGTGGACAAGCTGACATGGAATATTGTATATCCGTACATTATATCTTGCATTCCTCCACTAGCTATATTACTTCAAGCACCTGAAAACAAGTATTGTACGGCTGTACGGTATATTGTCCTTCTCGGCTATGTCAATGTCTATGTATGCCTTGTTACTCTTAAGTAGGACTTTCATGTTGTCCTGTTTGTTGCGCGCAGGCGATAACAAAGTACTTTGTATGCCCGGGCGGCCGGGGGGGGGGGGGGAGGGGAGTCGGCCCCAGTGCGAGAAACTGTGCACTTGAAGTAGCGAAACTGACTACAGCTGTGAGTGACAGATCCTCACACACTTGTTCTGTTTCGCTTTTCTTTTCCTATTATTGGCAAACATGCGACTAAATATGTAACAAATGTAACTTTCAGCCTTACACTTCCGCTACGCATAGCATGTTAGTGTTAATGATACGTTTATTTTATACATGACGGCCTTTATCTTTACTCACACAAAAGTATGCTTCCAAAGAAAAAAAGGTGTAACCTGTCCTCGACAGTAACTTTGTTAGGGCACTGTAGTATGGAGGATGCCTCACATCACAAACTAATCACATTCTAAAGTTTGTTTTACATATGAAGACAAGCGTTAACCGAAACGGAACTTTGATAGCACGCTTGAAAGTGTCAGTAAAGACATTCTTGTGGTTAACGTTGATATTCATTCTGTAAATTAAAAACACAATGCCTCGTTTAAACGAAAAATTGGCGTTTTTGATCGAGAGTGCATTTTTGGCGGGTTATTACGAAGTAACCATTTCTTTTATGACCATTTAACTTTCATGGGTGCTTCGACCGAGATTTATACTTCTGATCTGGAAATTTACAGAATCGTGCTGGGATTTTGAAATTTGCACCTAGGAAATTCGTGTACTACTAAAACCATAAGGTCAAAGCGTTCAAAATCGATAAATGGCAAAACCCATTTCCAAAAGAATTTGAAACACAAGTTGCCAAATGGATATGTAGTATAATATATAAATATTCAGTAAAGCTGGTATTAACATGTAAGAGAGAAGCAGTCAACAGGTTTCACTAAGGCTGGGAAGGCAGTCGATATTCTAGATATGACATTGAAATCGAACTTGAACTGGAGGATGGACCCTCTGTTGTTAAGAGTGGGATTTTTAATCTTTACCAAAAAGGCTTCCTTAACCCCTCTCTCAAACCACTGGGGCTCCTTGGATAAAATATTTACGTTATCCCCATTAAAAATGTGACCTGAATTACATATATGTTGTAATCCAGCAGAATCATAGCCACTAGATGCCGGGTTTTGATGTTCTTTAACATGATACTTAGTGGCTGTTGTGTTTCACCACATGAATCCCTTCATGTGTTTTCACCACATTTTATTTCATACACCACACCACTTTTCTTGTCTTTGATGGGCTTGTCCTTAGGTCGAACATATTTTCTCAGTTTCTGATATGATTTTAAGGCTGTTTTTATAGAATGTTGCACGATAATTCTTCTGATTTCTTTCCGATAAACCTTGTACATAGGGTTGAGTTATAGTACTAGTAGTACTTCTTGTTTGTATGTCAGTGGGCGTCTCGGGGAGATTACTTTTCAAGGCATTGTGAATGACCCAGTTTTGATAGGCACGAGCTTTGAGTGTTTTTTGTATATGGGTGTTCTCAACCTGTACAGTGGCGTCAGCGCTTATTACTGTTTAAGCTCTTTTAAAGAGAACCTCAACATGGTAAAATTTGCTCACTCGTGTAAAACTGTATTATATTCAGATTCTGTCAGTATATACCAGCTCCAGTTGTCTCATTGCTTAAAATTGTATAGGCCCTTTTGTATACTTCAACCGTGAACGTGAACTGTGTTCACCATGAAACTTGTACATACTGATTTGTTCACTTTGTTTTTGTATGTAACTTTAATATAAATAGGAATTCTTTTTGTTTAACAGCTTACTCTTTTGAAGGCGACAGGTTGTCACCGCAACGTCAGTAAATAATATACATTGGCCAGTAGAACAGTTTTATAGGTTATCTCTTATAGTATACTAACCTGGATGTCTGAAAATCTACATTCCTATATGCCGTCTGATATCAAAGTATATGACAATCATCCAACAATTTTAATACACGTGTGTGAAGATTGCTTCTTACGAAATTGTTACGAAAACTCTGAAAGTATGTATGTGTGTATTTCTGGAGGGTTAAAGTCGTACTCAGTAACAGTTTTTTTTTTCATTCACATGACGACGATTGGGTGTGTATACGCATGCTGTGTCTTCTTATGACAGGGCGAGTCCAAGCCGCCAAGGTTCTGCCGCCACTGAAGTAACATCTCGAAGACAACAAGCATGATACCCCACCTAATCACATTATGCTAACGCCGAGCCAGCCAGTACTGTTTCCTTGCTATAACCTTTTAGTACTGAGTGTTTAGCGAGGCAGCAGCAAGTACCATTTTTAAAGCCTCTGGTAACTCTAAAAGTACTCTTAATGTAATCTTACTATTAAAATACGAAATTTTTAAGATATAGTGCAGTCCACTGTTTTGAAGTTAAAACTAAGTCTTAGTCCTGATTAATGGCACTTTCACTCTGATATCATTTTAAGTCACTTCTTGGAGTAGTGTCATCCCGCACCTTTATCGTGTAGCACCTATGACTTTCGTAGCACCCGTTTAACACTTCGCAGTTTTTATGGCTAGTAGCTCCCATCTGTCGGTGAGATCTCCAAAAGATTTGGTGAGTTTTCCAATGGGCGCTGCCTTCCACATGATAGGTCTGTGTGTGATGAGAACACAGCATTTGGAGTCATTCTAGGCCACTACCCTATAGGCTTATAATTGTCACCGGCGTGTAAGCGAAGTATTCTTGAGTACGGCGTAAACACCAATCAAATAAAATAAATAAGTAAATGAATTATCAATGAAGGAATATGACCAAATAAATAAATAAATAAATCCAATTCACTGCAGCTAGCATCACTGCATTTTCAGCTTACGTCACAGTGCGGATAGAGGGACGTGTAATTTGTCCCTACTATTTAAGCATAAAACTCTGACGGAGGTGAATTGACAATGTAAGAGGCTGTATTTCACTGTTTATGTGTGACCATTTGTCAACTATCACACTCTCGTTGCTCTGGTTTGAGTCTATGCTGTAAGTTTTTTTTGATATACGTATAACCTACATTCTTTAAATTTCCAAAACAGCTTAGCGACATTAAAACATGTGCAGCTTTTACCGCAATAACGTACATTCTTCAGCTCTCCAACACAGCTTAGCGACAGTAAAACATGTGCAGCTTTTACCGCAAAAACGTACATTCTTCAGATCTCCAGAACAGCTTAGCGACAGTAAAACATGTGCAGCTTTTACCGCAATAACGTACATTCTTCAGAACTTTAGAACAGTAAAACAGTTTTAACAGTTCATTTTCAAAAAGAACTGCACTGGTGTTGATATATCCAGAAATGTGTAAATGAGCAGTTTGGATGTGAGGAATTACAGTATGTTTACAATGAGGCTGACATATGCAGTGTCGGATTTTTAATAGGAGACAAAAATTCACTCATACAAACTCCCTACCACCCCCACAACCCCCACCCCTCCCCACTACTATCCATACAGTGATATCTCCGAGCTTGAATTGAGTAGTTTCACTTTTGATACTGTTCAATTACAGGTAACAGGCTGACTTTCATATGTAAATTTAGCGAGATGCCGTGTATGATAATTTTTCTGTATTTTTCTGTCAAGCCTGAATCGGCCCTGGGTCCACCATGCACGTCATTCTCATGTGTAGTTAAACTTTCGCGTTAGTACTGACTGCGGTTACACTATATTTACTCAGTATATTCCTCGGTTTCAGTTGAAACGAACATGACTAGAGCTGTATGACGAAACACTCGCGTGATTCTATACTATACCATACTATCTCTGTAGTAGTATGTACACGGAAGGGTACAGTTTATCTCACAAGTAATATGTACACAATTGTGCAATCTGTCTCACAATTACGTACATAAGGTACAGTCTATTTCACAAGAAATATTTACACCGCAGTGTACAGCCTGTCTCACAAGAAATATGTACACCGCAGTGTACAGCCTGTCTCACAAGTAATATGTACATCAGTGTACAGTCTATCTCTGCAGTAATACGTACACCAGCGTACAGTCTATGTTACAAGTAATACGTACACTGCAGGGTACAGTCTATTACTAATATGTACACCAGTGTAAGTATAGTTTATCTCACATCAGTGTACAGTCTGTCTCACAAGTAATATGTACACCAGTGTAAGTCTAGTGTATCTCACGACATCAGTGTACAATCTGTTCTAACAAGTAACACCAGACAACTCACATCTCACAATCACAAGGCGTGTGCGCGCCTGGTGAGAACAAATGTGTGTGTCCCAAACCGATTGGTTGAATCTAGTCTTTTCCGCTGCAATCAAGAACAGTGAGTGAATAATGTTAGAGTGAGTGAGTGCTTGGGGTTTAACGTCGTACTCAACAATTTTTCAGTCATATGACGACGAAGGAATCATTAGGGTGCATGTACGTGTAATGTGCCTCCTTGTTGCAGGACGGATTTCCACCGCTCTTTTATTTAGTGCTGCTTCACTGAGACGACTTACTGAAGGCAAGCAAGCCGCCCCGCCCGAGCCATTACACTGATACGGGTCAACCAGTCGTTGCACTATCCCCTTCATGCTGAACGCCAAGCGAGGAAGTTACAACTTCCTCTTTAAAGTCTTAGGTGTGACTCGATCAAGGATTGATCCTGGATCTACCGGTCCCGAAGCGGACGCTCTACCAACTGTGCTATCCGGGCCGGTTAATAATGTTAGAAGTTGTATCAGGAATAACTGTACAGTTACACCAAGCTATGTCTGTATTTTTCTATGCCTAAACCTAACGACCGTTATTTTGTTAAATGAAACATATTTGACTATGTCCGACTTTTTCGGTGCTTTCACAAGAACATTCTCAGTATCGCTCTTCTTTATTTATATTTTATAGCAATGGACACTGGATTTAACAACAAATGGACCAAAATATTTAAGGTTGTTCAAAACAGTGACGCCTGCAGATATTGGAAAACATTGGGTAGGTCCTTACGGCTGAGTTATTCAGATATAAATGCCATCGAGCATGACAATCCTCTACAACTGAAGGAGCAGTGCTTTGAAATGTTAAACCAATGGACACAAGTCTTTGGCGCAGCAGCTTCACCAGAAGTATTAATTGACGCTCTGAGAAGTGAGAATTTCAATAAAACAGCAGGTAAGGACGTGCAAAAAGTCATACGAACATATATGGTGTAAGATTGCTATTTCTCTTCAGTTCAATTAACATGGTCTTAATACTGAATCTGTATACGAGAAATACTTTCTCAGAATTGTCCTCATCATATATGCCTATATAAAGTATAGGTATTTAAATGTGATGTGATTTTAAACATGTTCCTGTTTGATATTATTCCTACATATTTGTATAGTTATAATTGAACGTGTGGTATCCAAACAAGCAAACAAGTTTTTCTCCTGCACCGACGGATAAGCCAAAACGTTCAATATCGCCAAATTTTTTAAGTTTCTACATATATTTACATATTGGACTATTGTTAGAATTTCGAAAGAATGCAGACTGCGTTTTCAGCACTACGAAAGAAACGCAAGATTTCTGATAGCTGTGTGTAAACCCCTTATGCCATTTTGTATTTACAGAAGATGTTATGGATTGCCTGGAATGATTTGTTGTAGGCAGCTGATTCGGTTTGCAGGTTTTGAAAAAAATGCCCAAGGAATTTCGCCCTCATTCACACAGTCTCATCAAACACTTATGCGACACCACCGAAATGCTAATGGTTTACTTTTAACTATATACTAAGACGAAATGGCCGTAACATGACACCTAGTCATTTTGGCAACTGGAAAAGCTTTAAACGGTTCGCAGTTTTATAGAGAAAAACTGTCTGCAGTTATAATACAATGTCTGTATTATATACAGAAGATAGTTTAATAATTTATGCGAACAGTAAAACATCTGTACAGTTCCTCGAACTGCATGTCATGAAAAAAAGACATTCCGTATGATCTACAGTTAAATCCACAATACATTTATGTAGAAAATGCGGTGTTTAGTGTTGTAAGTTATTTATTTATTTTATTATTATTTTATAGCCACGTGTTATTTAATTCTTTAATTTTGAAGACTATTATAGCAAAAAACTTGAAGTCTAGCTAGGATAAAGTATATATACCCCTTCCACATGCAAGAAACCAGACAAAAACACCTTAGGAACCTTCCCGCCAAATGTAACTCTGGCTTAAGCTTTTGAAAATTGAAATTATAGCATTAAAAGATAATTGATAAAAAAAAAACAGAATTCATATCCCAGAAAGGCGTGTGTGTTTATTTAAGGGGAAATATGGCCATTTCATTCAGCACAAAGTATATGCCCAACAAAGAAAATTATGATCGAATTTAACGTCTCGACAATATCTTAAATGTGCATAACTTATATGCTCTACAAAATGGCATAACCCCCATTTGTTCACTTTTGTCACTACCCTCAAAAGGCATGTTAACAAACCTCTGCATTAATCATGCTGTATAATTTTGCTCCACTTGCTGGTCTAAATTGCCTCGATAGTCATCATATAAGGTGTCATTCAACAACCCATATGAGCCAGACGTGTAACAAACCAGTCGTTGCACTATCCCCTCAATGCTGAACGCCAAGCGAGGAAGTTACAACTTCCTCTTTTTAAGTTCTTATGTGTGTGACTCGACCCAAGATTGACCCCGGATCTATCGCTTCCGAAGCAGACGCTCTACCAACGCGCGGTGGGGTGCGCGGTTTTATCCAATCTCTACGAAGATACTTGCATCTCTCAAGGAATATTTACATCTGACTTCTATAGATACTAAGAAAAGAAAACTTGGATAGTTTCAAAAGCATGGATAATGTACCAGGTACATCGATCCTAACATTCCTAGTTTAGTGGGTGCCATAAGAACAATATTAATCACCAAAGCATATAATTTGTCCTCAACAGAAACAAGGTATTGCTGATGTATAATAAGGCTCTTCAGGCTCTGATCCATGTTGAAGTAGATATAAAAGTTGGCTAAATGTTAAACTGTTTGCTAAAACGCCCTGATCTGTAGGTTATTTACGTTACTAGGAACTGGGTTTGCTTAGACATGCAGTAACCAATGAAAAGCCGGCTGACCCATTTACATTATCTGCAAGTGCACGTACAGGGTCATACAGTAGCAGGACACGAATCGAAAACGAAAACAGACTACCAGTAAAATACCTCGAGATTTCTATGAACCAGGCGATGAGATCATAACGATTTGGTCTAAAAATATGCATAGAATAAACAGCAACAAGAAAAACAACGAAACATGAATTAGTTAGACGTCAGGTGATAATGTGGGTGGAAACAATATGGGGATTATTGGATGTCTCTTCACAGACAATAATAACGTGAAGAGGACATGTAGACAAAAAAATTGAATGACACGAAGACATTTACTTAATATGTAAAAACTGAAGCATGCCGGACAGTCTGATATATCAAACTTGGTGTTGGGCCAGGGTGGTTCTTCCGTCTGGTGGAATTGTCACTGTTCCCTCTCCCTCCCTCTCTCTCCTCTCCTCTCCTCTCCACAATTCACGTATAGTAATCTTGCAGAGAAGAGCCATCTGAAACACAGATAGCTACTTCGTACTTTTTGGTTTGCTAATAATCATCTATCAATTAATGCACAATGGACGGCGACTTTTTTAATCCAATATCTAAGAAGTATTATTTTTATATCCAAATAATAATAGTTATATTAATATAATCCTTTTTTTCTCTCTTCAAGGCATACACTGTTGTTTTCGTTAACTCCTTATGAAAACTCTCGTGGTTGTGAGAACTTATGCTTATTTCCTCTGTTATTATTACTCATTTTAAGCACAGATTTCAAACCAGCTGTAAGGGTTTCAAATCAGATGTAAACGTTTAAATCCAATTTCATGGAGTGTAATATGAGTTTCTCATTTCTTCGACTTGATACTCATGTCTCGTCTGAGAGTGCATGGACTTTCTGACACACTGAGTTCACAGCTGAATAAGTGTATAATTAGATTATTTAGAATATTCTTACCGTTTTCATCCGGGGGATCGGGAGCCTGTTCTACTGGATTAGGTACCGCTCTCGACTCTATTTGTAACTGCTGCTCAATATCGGCCACACGTTTTCTAATAGTTTTGAGGAGCTCATTAAGGCTTTGAGCTTGTTCCAAAACCCAGATAAGTTTTGTATAATTGTCAAGCCCAAATCCTCCACGCCTCTGCCAAACTTCCAGCAAGTCTTCAGCGGATTCACAATTATCTGCTTTATCCCGTGGTTCCAATGGAAGAATCCTTTTAAAGTCTTTAAATTCCTGAGATGTTATTGGTAAATATCGTCCCATAGTCATGATCAGTTGTTTATGCATTATTTCGCTAGAGGAATTGGAGGCCATGAATGTGTACGCCGCACGTATTCGACTTCCTAGTCCGAATATAGTATATTAAAGACGAAATCTTGAGGAAGGCAGTAGGTACATTTTTATTTCAGAATGACTCAGACGCCTGTTCCATACTGAAGTATTTGACCAATGAAAAGCCGACTGACTGACTACGTTATCCACTTCTGATTTCTTGGAAGTCCTTCATGATTACTGTCAAAGCGAGTCCAGTTCGCATGCGCGTTACACTTGACAGGCCTACCTATATAAGATTGCAGGAAGTCCCAACAAGCAGCTTTACAACTGGACTATTTACCGGTATATCTAAACCAACATGGATCAGGGCCAGAATACTAACAGCCTTATTATGCATAAGCAACTCATTTTGTCTATTGGGAACAAATTACCAGTATCGTCACAGGAGTTTAAAACTTTTAAAAGGATGATTACCCTAGACCGACGGGATAAAGATGGTAACAGTTCGTCCGCCGAGGACTTGTTGGAAGTGTGGCAGACACAGGGACATATGTCGGTCGGCGACTACGACGAGCTTATAGTGCTTCTCAAAAGCGCTAATCTACACGAAATTGTCAAAATTGTGAAACCACAGGCTTCAGCTATTCAACAACAACAGAAGATTGAAAATCAGGCTCTTAAGGTTAGCATGAGCCAACCTTCCACAAGTTCATATCAATCCATCGGTAAGATCGCAGTTTGTGATGCTTTGAAAACGAAATGTATAGTTTAATATCGTAACCGATGCAGGTCACGAGAACACGAGAATCCATTACAGCAATCACCAGGGCATTCTCCCTGTACAGAGGGCCGTAACCGTTGGTCTACTTAACCTGTGCTGAAAGCCTGCAAATCTGGCACATGATGACTTAAATATAGCTGTTGTGTAATATGAACACTAGTGTACAGTCTATATCACAAGTAGTACGTACACCAGCGTAAAGTCTATTTCACAAGTCATTTGTACACCCGTGTACAGTCTATTTTACAAGTAATACGTACACTACAGGGTACAGTCTATTACTAATATGTACACCAGTGTAAATATAGTTTATCTCACATCAGTGTACAATCTGTCTCACAAGTAATATGTACACCAGTGTAAGTCTAGTCTATCTCACGACATCAGTGTACAAATCCATGTGTGTATTTCAAACCGATTTGTTGAATCTAGTCTTTTCCGCTGCCAGCAAGAACAGTGTGTGAATAATGTTAGACGTTGTATCAGGAATAACTGTACAGTTGCACCAAGCTATGTCTGTATTTTTCTATGCCTAAACCTAACGACCGTTATTTTGTTAAATGAAACATATTTGACTATGTCCAACTTTTTCAGTGCTTCACAAGAACATTCTCAGTAACGCTCTTCTTTATTTATATTTTATAGCAATGGACACTGGATTTAACAACAAATGGACCAAAATATTTAAGGTTGTTCAAAACAGTGACGCCTGCAGATATTGGAAAACATTGGGTAGGTCCTTACGGCTGAGTAATTCAGATATAAATGCAATCGAGCATGACAATCCTCTACAACTGAAGGAGCAGTGCTTTGAAATGTTAAACCAATGGACACAAGTCTTTGGCGCAGCGGCTTCACCAGAAGTATTAATTGACGCCTTGAGAAGCGAGAATTTCAATAAAACAGCAGGTAAGGACGTGCAAAAAGTCATACGAACATATATGGTATAGATTGCTATTTCTCTTCAGTTCAATTAACATGGTCTTAATACTGAATCTGTATATGAGAAATACTTTCTCAGAATTGTCCTCATCATATATGCCTATATAAAGTACAGGTATTTAAATGTGATGTGATTTTAAACATGTTCCTGTTTGATATTATTCCTACATATTTGTATAGTTATAATTGAACGTGTGGTATCCAAACAAGCAAACAAGTTTTTCTCCTGCACTTACG
The DNA here is from genome assembly GCF_032854445.1 of Liolophura sinensis. Lineage (NCBI taxonomy): Eukaryota > Metazoa > Mollusca > Polyplacophora > Chitonida > Chitonidae > Liolophura > Liolophura sinensis. Next base: position 38,650,051 of record NC_088295.1, read on the forward strand.
GATAAGCCAAAACATTCAATTTCGTCTAACTTTTTAAGTTTCTTAGGAATATTCACATATTGGACTGTTGTTAGAATTTCGAAAGAATACAGACTGCGTTTTCAGCACTACGAAAGAAACGCAAGATTTCTGATAGCTGTGTGTAATCCCCTTATGTCATTTTGTATTTACAGAAGATGTGATGGATTGCCTGGAATGATTTGCTTTAGGCAGCTGATTCGGTTTGCAGGTTTTGAAAAACACCGCTCAAGGAATTTCGGCCTCATTCACACAGTCTCATCAAACATGTATGTGACACCACCGAAATTCTATTGGTTTACTTTTAACTATATACTGAGACCAAATGGCCGTAACATGACACCTAGTCATTTTGGCAACTGGAAAAGCTGTAAACGCTTCGCAGTTTTATAGAGAAAAACTGTCTGCGTACTACAAGAAATCTGTAAGCTATATACAGAAGATAGTCTAATAATGTATTCGAACAATAAAACATCTGTACAGTTCCTCGAACTGCATGTCATGAAAAAAAGACATTCCGTATGATCTACAGTTAAATCCACAATACATTTATGTAGAAAATGCGGTATTTAGTGTTGTAAGTTATTTATTTATTTTATTTACTTTAGCCAGCCACGTGTTATTTAATTCTTTAATTTTGAAGACTATTATAGCAAAAAACTTGAAGTCTAGCTAGGTAATGCACAGTCTGCGGATAAACTATATATACCCCTTCCACATGCAAGAAACCAGACAAAAACACCTTACTGACTGGGGATAGGAACCTTCCCGCCAAAAGTAACTTTGGCTTAAGCTTTGTGGTATTTTTTTCTCTGGTTGCGGTGACGATTTGCGAGCACAGTAATACTCATGTATTACACGAGACCAATATCCAATCCAGCTTGGACCCGAGTCGACATTACCCGGGAAAGGGTGCCTCTTTAATTTTCTCACTTACAAAGATGAAAGAAAGAAATTTAGGTTACAAAAGAACCTCTTTTCTTAAACGAAAATAATGAAACCTCTCAAACGACATAGTAGAAATCGACTTACACAATACCATAATGAAAACTCTCTGATAAGTTATACTGCAAAATGAAAGCTTATTGCCTGTAGATGATTAACCAACATCCGCCACCCCACCACTCGGAAACACTATCAAGTAGGCCCCGAATTTATCTGACTAGATATCGCACACTGAAATCCTTCCCCCAGAAATATCACATCCTTGTGTAAGCACTCTGAGTGGAGAGTAACAGAGAATCGTAGCGCATACCAGCGAGTCCCATCCAGTGTAAAGAGTCATGTAACAATAAAAAGTCATGTCAGTAATGTCATAATCTGGATACGAATATGTCTACAGAGGTCCATTCCACGAAGCCATTTCTCAGTTAAGTCGGAATTTAATAGCTCGATATATTGCTTACTTTCTGGTGCTGGAATTTGAAATTGTTTGAGGATAATAATTTTTTTAAAAATTGTCTTTGAATAATATTGATGATGTGATCAAAATTTTCATTTCTGTAGTAAAATAATCTCTGTAATCATATTTCAGGTTTTCCATGAAGCCAAACCTGGCTTTGTGGAATATGCCTCTGGGCCCTACTTTGTGACCAGCAGATGACAGACATTTCAGTCAGCCTCATCTAGTCCAAAGCACAATCAGGCAATTCCAGATGGTACACTTATAAAGGGATGGGTTGAAAACTTCAGGCGCAGATTTAATGAGTAAATAGGTACACTTATACATCCCTATTGGATTGATTAAATAACGGCTCACGGGTTAAAATTTCACAATCTGGATTTAAATCTGCGTACACCCTTCTCAACAAGCGGATAACTTGTAATATCATCTTGGGAGACGCCGTACTAGCGCCGCACAGTAACTCAGGAGCCTCTCGCCAGTGCGATCGTGGTGAAAAAATAATTTCTTTCATAATTTTTTCCGTCATGATACAGCTGACGGTCAAATGATCATTTTGTCTTCTCGGATACCTTTGGTCTAATGTGGATCTCAGAATGTACATAAACGTTAAAATCTCCTTTGGGACCGGTATCGGCTATTTGGACGATATGGCAACAATACTTTGAGGAAAAAATGAAAAGTTCAACTCTAAAACACATTTTAAAATTAAAATTTATTTGAACTATAATGTGATTTGCTCAACGTTATAAGTTTTTATTTGCTAGAAACAATACATTCCAAATGCACTGGCAAAGGAACTCCAAATGGAGCCATATGAGAAGTTGAACTTCAGTATCAACGTACGACTATTAGTAAACAAAGCAACTTTTCATAGTTTTATTTTCAAAATAAACCATCATAAATTTGAATAATTACATTGTTAAAATTTTCCTTTAAACGTTTACTGCAAAGTCTGCAGCTGAGCTGCACCCTATTCAGTGAAGTTTCACTTCACATAAAAGTATAAGTTTACTGTTGTTATATATTTATTTATTTATTTATTTGATCGTTGTTTACGCCCTAAGTTATGTTATGTAAAGGTTTACATTTATTTTGGTAAATTTTTACCGGTCATGAGTAAAATATTTCTGAAACATTTACTCAAAAAATGCAGCCTAGATTTGTAGCCCTCTTGAATGCGTACATAATGTGGATATTTAATATACATAATTTAAAAAACACAGGCGTTTTACATGGCCGAATGTAAACATTCAGCTGTTTGGGTGGAAGTGAATGGAATGCAGCTGTACCTGAAGATCTACACGTGTACTGACTGCTGTACTATAACAATACTACTTATAAGGTATTTCAAGTAAAAAGTTCATATTATAAATGTGGAATGTATTCTGTGAAAGGTAAACATTTAAACAATATGTAAAACATATATTGTAATGGCCGAACGTTCACTTAAAAAGTCTACAGTGTGTGCATGTTAAACCAAACACAAACGGCATCTGATGGTCAGGATGCCAGAGATTTTCGTTCCGTGCGTCCTATGAACGGGAGCGGTTGAAAATCTGTACACAATATAGGTTTCTTTAAGAAATAGTCCACATCTTAAGGACCTTACTCTACAATAAATCACTTTGAAAACATAAAAAAATTATTATTTTAAAAATGCACTAGCGTGTTTACCATGCGGCGTTTAGTAAAATATTTAGGAACAGGTTATTGTTTTCTATGTAGGAAATTCGCGATTGTTAATGATAGCTTTCAAGACCTTGTCCATGCATTTCTGACTTATGTATTTATCAGTCCTTTGCTACATGTAGCCTACCTCCGAATACTTGCTTTAAAAACTGGCATTACAATTTACATGTATGAATCTAATTTGTGGCTAAGTTTTGCTGTGAGACACTCTTACGAAGAAGGAAGATCTGCCTCAGTTTAAACACTTCGTATAGTTGTCATGGTTGTGTTGCCCGTCATGGTCAGGTAGGCATACATATTCGTCACATGTGTCAAACCAGGAAGGGATTTCCTCATTGTGGAAACGAGACGCTTTTGCCAGGAGAATTCCCAAGCGATTGCGCTCTTGCAATCTTAAAGTTTGAATGTAGCGCCACTGTCTGGAGAATCTCTCAGTGAATGAAACAGCGGCAAGTTGAGCAATGGAGGTGGCCTCGGACCCCCATTAATTTTCCATAAGCGACAATGTTAACGTCTAGCACTGTAGCTCAGTCCCAAACATTCCGTGGCCAACAAACTTTGGTGCATACCTGGCCCAACCTGTGAGAAAGAAGCCATAAAAATCTTGACATAGGTTGACCGTCAAAATCTGAACCTTTCCATGCCGGCAGCTGGGAGGCGTGCCTAGCAACGCCAAGGGGACGTCACTCGCAGCCTCATCACTACCTCACACCTTGTGTCCTCTCACCCAGAATTTCAAACTTTCATCAATAAAGCTCATACCGCCTCAAAGTTTAGACAGTTTCCAGCATTTTAATACCAAGCATGCACCTGTGCACCAAAAATGGACGCCTGGGAGCAAAAAAAGACTTTATACCCTAAAATTCACAGAACTACAATCGTCCCTACCGAAAAACGGAAGTTGTAATGGGGGTCTGTGTCCAGGTAGTCAGTACTATGTTGTCACACCAGGGGAGGTAACTAGGGTCTAGGCACTGAACTAGTTGCAAAGTCAAGTGTGCAGTCGTCAAGCAAGGTGCATGCTGGTACAGTAATCTGTCCGATTTATAAGAGAAGTGGTCTAACCGCGTGTCAGTTCCCCGTGAACAGCTCCTGTTTGAACGAAAACCTGTATCCCTAAGACTGTGACTTTATATCCAGGACAATGTCTGCAAACTTAGATGTGAGCAAAAGTATGCACGTGAAACTCTTCATGACTATCAAAGAGAACCTACGAAGTACATCTCAGGAATTTCAAGACTTCAAAAGGATTATTCCATTGACACCACGGGATAGAGATCAAAACAGTGGCTCTGCTGAAGACTTATTGGAAGTTTGGCAGAGACGGGGTGGAGTTTTCATCGGCAATTATGACGAGCTAATTAGAGTTCTACATGAAGCTGGTCTTGAGGAACTCAAAACTATTGTAAAAGAAAAGGTTGAGGCCATTTATCGGCAAATAGAATTAGAGAGACGAGCGGAGCGCAACCCGGTGGAACATGCCCCTAACCCGCCAGAATGAAAACGGTAAGACTGTTTTAAAATTGCACTTTGTAATTTCAGTGGCTTAAGTTCGTGCTATACACCACGTATACCGGTACCAACATTATTTAGACAGACTGACATACAGTAAACACTAAAAATGGACAATATTTAGAACTGATGTAATCACGATGAACCAGACATCTCTGCAGGCCAATATACCCTGATGCGACATGTCTAAATAGGGCTTATACAATCTCATTAACAATGAAATCGATCCAGCCACTTGCAAACAGTGTCATAAGTTTTAGGCAGTTAATTCTGCATATATATTTATATGGATCAGACTTCATGTTTGAGTCAGACTGACTGAATTGGCGCCATGGATCTCTTCCTGGAAAGTTCTGAATAAGCTGCTATACTGACTAAGCGGACATTCTGGTTTCGTTTTCGAACGGAAGTTTTTACTATCTCGCTGACTCAGATTATGCCAGGGCTCGCTTATTGTCAGATTTAGACCCAGGTATCCTGATGGGAAACGTTCATAAGGCGTGACATGAGGTCAGTGCGAATCGCACACGAACGTTGACGGTGCTCGCCCCTACGCCCCTTCTTCACCTCACCACACATTTGCGCGCGATTTACACCGACCTCATATCCCGAGGCGCGGTACGACATGTCCTCATCCAGCTTCCATGCCTTGACGAATGATTTTGCGAGTTCACGTGTTCGAAAATAAATGTACAAAAATGGCGGCAACACAAACTTCTGCTTTCGAGGTTGAACTGTGGACAATAAATGTCATATTTTCTGTGTGAAACAGGAACAAAAATAGAAGGTAAAGGTTTTCCAGATAAGACAATGACATAGAATTTCGTAATTTCTACATTATCATCACTACATTGCTGAAAAATACTTATAATTATCCCAAATATGAAGGAACGCCGATACAACAACAACAACAACCTCACTCGTCCATGAAACAGATAAACGTAAGTTTAAAACTTCCTACGAGAACAAATAAACGCTATATTGACAAATATTGACTTCGCAAATTAATCAGTATGGCCTCAGATAACGATCTTAACAAAACTTCCGTGAAAATTCATTAAAACATGAATATATGAAACTTCCCTACGTTAAATTTATTTCTTAAATCCTACTTACTAAAATCCCGCTACGTTATTATCACTTACGCAAACTTCCACCCGACAACAGGGAATTTCATGTTGTAACGCAATGTCGATTTCAGCCTGCTGATTTGTGGCTTAAATCGTTAGTTTCACTACATATGCGTTTATGTGTAGGCAATGCATGTACGTTTACCTGTGAGACGTGGGGGATTAAGAAAACAAGACTGTCTTCGTTCACAACAAGTCACGTTTTTTGTCAAATTATTCAAGGTATTTACAATTCGAATTTGGGTTTAGTCTTTAAGTGAGAAGAAACATTATAAAAGAAAGGCAAACTCTGTAATAGAAAATGGGTTGAGGGTTTCTAGTATCCTTAAGAGGCGGACAGTTTGACGGGTGCGCGGTTCTTACGTCCACACAACACTGAGGGAATGATTCAACTGGTTTATTTGTTTTGTTTGTGTTTTTTGTTATTTATTTTATTTATTTTTAAAAATTGAATACTGTGTTCAAGAAAATAAACAGGATCGACAAACAGGCAGAGCCTTATATAAATGTCTCTCCACCTAGAATACCGTTTCATCAGAAATATAATACAACACTGGTCTATTTATCCCTGATCACAACAGATCAATAGGTGCTGAAGCAAGCTTATCGATCATTTGATATGCAACCTATTTGGCCGTTAAAGCGAGATGGTCGCCCAAAAAATTGAATTTTTGAACAAATTCTGAGTGCGACATCTTAACGAAGTTTGTTTATAAACTAAATCACTCACGTTGAAATCAAAAACATTCAATGAATATGTACCTTGCACGAGTCCGGAAAAGTCCTGCTGTTATTCGAATTCAACACAAAGAGGGCGGGACATTTTGCTTCATTAATATTCAGCCAGAAGAGCCCGAAGTATATGCGCAGCGTTCGGAAAGTTTCTTGTCATACCGACTATGGACAAATCGACAAACTCGGATTAGTTCGAATATTGATACACATAGATACATGCAAAGGACGGCAGTAGTTTTGCGACATCTTCGTGCTTCGTGATGACTTTTTCTTTCTTCAGTGACCGGCCCGGAGAGCACAGTTGGTAGAGCGTCCTTGATAGAGTCACACCTAAGAATTTAAAAGAGGAAGTTATAACTTCCTCGCTTGGCATTCAGCATGAAGGGGATAGTGCAACGACTGGTTGACCCGTATCAGTGTAATGGCTCGGGCGGGGCGGCTTGCTTGCCTTCAGTAAGTCGTCTCAGTGAAGCAGCACTAAATAAAAGAGCGGTGGAAATCCGTCCTGCAACAAGGAGGCACATTACCCGTACATGCACCCTAAGGATTTTTTCGTCGTCACATGACTGAAAAATTGTTGAGTACGACGTTAAACCCCAAGCACTCACTCACTCAATCTTTCTTCAGTGTACTCCACCGCTCAAACGAACCACCAATTACTCCAGACTTATCCCGTCACGAGCGAGTCGTAAGTCCTTTTACGCGTGTAATTAGCACAGTTCACCGAGCTCTTTGCACATGCTTCATTTCCACTGTATTGACAGCGCCTTATTTAAATATCCTGGTGGAATTTTCAGTTTTCATATTTTTTTTTTATTTTTAAACATTCACTTAAAGCTCAATGCTGAGGGTGGGATTAACGAAAAGCTTGTGACTTTCACTTCCTGAGAAAAATACCCAAGACTCATGTCATTCTGTAATAACGCAAAACTGCCTAATATTTCGGAGACCATGTCACTTTAATGTTAGATCTATTTAAGCCACCCTTGTTTATTTGGGCGTCGCGCATGATCGCACAGCTCGTCTTGAACAGTCCATAGTTATGTTCCTGCTCGTACAAATCCGAGTCCTTGGCACAAGCACAGTTGAATATGAATTTAGGGGTTCATATTACAGTTTCCCTCGGACTGTAAACTTTACCTACAAGCAATCATTCCTGCTGTGTTCCTGAACGTCCTATACTGTGTTCTTCACGGTCATCAAGAGAAGTCTGCTGGTAACAAATCCTTGAGACAGTCGACAGTATAGTCCCATAGTTGTTTCTGGTAGGTTTCATTTCTAGGGAGAAAACTGATTTATTTCATTTATTTGACTAGTGTTTTACGCCGTAATCAAGAATATTTTTCTTATACAACGACGGCCCACATTGTTTGGGATGGGACGGGGGGGGGGTTACCAGGAAGAGCCCGAGGGAAGCCCACAATCATCAGCAGGTTACTGGAAGACCTCCCCATGTACGACCGGAGAGGAAGCCAGCATGAGCTGAACTTAAACTCACAGCGACCACATTGGTAGGAGGCTACTGGGTAGAAAGATTAAGGATTAAACAAACTTAAAATGTAAAACGGAGCATTAATCCTCCGCATATAAGATTTTGGTATAGCTGCATGAAGAAATAGCGCCGTTTAATTAACAAAATGTCCATCTATTTATTTCTTTAATTGGTCGTTAAACTCCCAAGCACTCAATCACTTTATTTGATTGGTGTTTTACGCCGTTCTCAAGAAGAAATTTTCATTACTACCTTATAATCTATGGATACAAAAAATATGTCATAAAATCCGCGTATACCTGGCCGTTCTGCTTGGGGTTTTCTGTCGACAGTTCACATAATAACCACCAGATTGGCCCTTCACTTCTGGACTAACCGCCAAGTATATGCCAGTCTTCGCCCCTTGTTCTGGAGTTTTCAGACAACCTGAAATATGACATTATTAATTGATGCTTGTTTCATGTACCTGTGTTACTGGTTCCTTAAAATTTAACGAATAATTTTCGTTGGCACCTTGGACGAAATTTCTCTACAGCCTAAAACCGCGAAAATACCGTTTGAAATTTTAAAGGAATGATTAAGACATTTAAGACCACTTCGGCAGCACTGCAGTTATATATCTGGTGACGAAAACATTTTTAAGACAAAATATTATAATGGTATTGGGTGCCATAACGAGATCATAAAAAAACACATATAGGTGCACATTTTTACAACAAGGAAAAATATGAAAGCGTCAGTTCAAACTTCAAAGCCACATGAGTATTCTTTTTAATCTACAAAATGATACATATTAATGTATAAATAAAATGTACTTTATAATATATGCCAACAGCCTTTAAATAATGAATTAAATTTTGGCATGCTGAGAGTTTACGTTCCAAAGACTGGCTTACTTGACCGTATAAGGCGATGTTGTAAATTGTATGTACAATAGATTGCGTAGAAACTTCAGCGAATATTAACCCAGTCCCGACAGTCAATTTCTTTTAGCCAATCAGCTGTGTTTCAAATCAGTCATACTCGCAACCAAAATTGCTTTTGATCACTGACATCTAACAACACAGGCTCTACACATCGATATATTGTAATTTCATATTCTTGCGAACAAAATCAAGTCAGACCACTTTTTCTAATGTATGTTTAACTCCATAAGCCTTGTTTCGACACCAAAAAGTCATTGCCCGAAATGACGTCATAATTATTCAGAAATCAGCGGCATGCTAGATATTTGGAGGAGTTCCATATCTTTTGATGAAGGGCGACACCAATTGTTTAAATTGCTATCGACCTTGATTTAAACCTTGTTTCTGACACTGCTTTATTTGACATTAACTGCATGTTTTAGTATAATATTACCTTCAGAAATGAATTTTATTTTATCTTTTGTAGTATATGATCTCGCATCAGAATGATTTTAGAGTTGCACTCTAGAAAATTCTATTATAAAAAAAAAACAAGGTAGTCCATTCGCTGAGACAGTAGTGTAGCTGTGTTACTGAGTGGAGTTTGTTCTAACCACATGTTGGCTCAGCTATTACTCTCCATTCCACTTGTTTCTGAATAATTCGTCACCGAGTTCTCGGTGTTGAAACCAGGCTTATGGAGTTTAAGGAGCTTCTACAGTGTGAAGCGTCGAATGTCGTAAAAGGTGGGTCAAATCATAAGGATTGAGATAGTCTGAATTGCTTTCCTAAATTGTTAAAAACATAGCAATGTGTTAAAACCGCTGTGACTAGCTTTGAAGAATAGTACGGAAACAAAAGTCTTCTGTCGTTTCCAACTCTGCTAAGTGTGACGTCATGCAAGAACACTTGGCGTCACCCATTCAGCATATCAACAAATGACGTCGCACTTTATTACTCGATGGCACATCTACTTGACTCATCGTCGCATAAGGAACATTATCACGTTATATAAGGAAAGTTTTACCGAAACTGCCGGAGATTTCTTTTTTGGATACTCCTCACTTATACGAGTTAAATAGTGTTATTCGTCGTAAATCTTTTTGAACCCTGGTGTTAGCTCTGTTCCCTAGAGTATCCTTCATATAATTTTAATATTTCCGCGTAGATTCTCTTAAGACTGAAGTAGCACTTAAGTAACATTATGAATTTAAAAAGGAGTCTAACTGCATCTGGCTTGAAATAATGTACAACATATCAATGTTTAGAGCTTGTGTTGTTACGTGTCACTGACTAAAGGCAATTCTGGTAGCGACTGATTTTACAGACAGCTGAATGTACCGGCTACAAAAAAAATTAGATTAAAGAATGTGTTTGATCCCGTACTGGGCCTGGAGTGGAACACAGACGGGGGGTATGCTCCCAATCAAGGATAAAATTGTGCGCTATATATTACTGAACCATCCGTCATCTCCATAGAACTCCTTTTTCTCCAAAAGACATATGATGAGTGTAATAGTTATAACAAATGAATGAGTTTTATGGAGCTTATTGTGGACATTTCATGCAGCTTTTTGTGAACATATAGGTCCCATCCACAATGCCAAAGATGACGAATACAGTTTAATCAGAAAATTTTATCTTGTCAGAATCCGGGATATTAATAGTACGTTTGGGATATCATATATATTTCAATCCAGATAAGGATGGGACAATTTACAATAAATTCACTTAACAGATAAGTGTGTGCGACAAGTGGTTGTTTCACATATATCTCTCTTTTATTACTTACATTTAAAAAGCCCAAATAGGCAAATGCATGAGTGGTCTTCCATACTGCGGGTTATTTCTGTGGCTACAACGCCCGGATGATAGCACGTCATTGTCACGTGACTACCGGAAAGCCGTGACGCCATAGTTATCGTCTGCATTACCTGTTAAGATAAGAAAATCGACATTAATGGTTAAACTTATGAAACTGTTGGCCCTTTGCCTGTGGAAAATTGTTGAAACTTATGATATAAACGTTATATTTAATTATATACATGCTTCACACGTTCGATTCCATCTGTTTCATGAATCGTGTGCCTTTTCTCCTCCCGATAAATAACTTGTTATATAGCAGATGTTGGAAAGGTTTAACAGTAAATGTGTCGTGTGTCACTTCCTCACACAAACTGTTAACAACAGAGTGCCGTTTTTTCAATTCCCTACACAGAGTGTTTGTAACAAAATGTGTGTTGTGTTTCACTTTCCTCATACAACCTTAACAAAATGTGTGCAGTGTTTCACTTCCTCACACAGATTGTTTGTGACAAAATGTTTGTTGTGTTTCACTACCAAACACAGACTGTTATCATATGTGCGGTCTTTCACTTTCTCATAACAGACGTTACATTCTTACACAAAAGTTTTGTGATGTTTCACTTCTTTACAAAAACTGATTTTTGATAGTTTAAAAAATGAGGTGTTTCACCTCCCCAGACAGGCTCTTCACAAAATGCGTGCGGTGTTTGACTGCCTCACAGACTGTGCACAAAATGTGTGGGATGTTTGACGTCCTCGAATACAAAAAGTGTGCGGTGTTTCATTTCCTCATACACTGTTAAGTGATAATATTAACACTGAAGCAAACCGCCATGTCCCTTTTACGGCTTCGCACTGTACTGATATATTATTGGGAGTTTAAATGGAATACAATTTGTTTTCTTCACTAATAGCACACATAAACCGTAACGTGTCATCAATGGTAAGGGGTTATAGCGGTCACGGGTGGCATGTAAATCTGTTGTCCAACAGCCAGGACACCAAATCCTGATTTAAGACTCTGATATATTGAAATGTTTGGCTTGTGTTGGAAGTTGCTGACGATTGATCTTACGATGAACTAAATACAGCTCACCTGATAGAGCTTAGATTTGCTGTAATACATGCATCGCTTGTACACCCTCTCATCTTTCGCCTGGATTGTGTCTAAGTCGAAGGTGCCATATTGTGAAGCCACGCTTGACGTCAAGATGATACGGCAATCCTCGCCGGACTGCTGCATGATGGGTAGCAGGTGGGCTATAATCAGGAAATGACCCAGGTAGTTCACCTGAAGAGACCAAAATCTTATGAGCGGAGGGCGCAGAATGTGCTATAATAAAACCACCACATTTTACCTAGTGTAACACAAAACGCATGAGGTTTATGAGTTATGAGTTGGAGGGGGGGGGGGTGCGGAATGAGCTGAAGTAGTCCGGCACATTTTACCAGACGTAACACAAAAGGCTTATGGATATTTTCACTTATACATAAGTAGTCGGGTGTAAGAAACCGCCGTTAAAAAAAACCCATTGAATTCACTGCTATCTAAATTACCAACAACCTGTGGAAACTGATGATAGGCATGTTTGATAACCCGTCAGGCCACCTCACGCCTCCTCGTTTGTCAAGAGTTAGTGTCCTCTAGGAAATAACTCATTATACTTCTCGACCAGTGACGTCAAAGATTAAAGAAACACCTGACGAAAGAACGAAACTAATGTGGTCGATGTGGAGTTAAGCGCCATATTTAGTGACGAATATACTTTGTACACTGCTTTTGTAAAGAACTCTGTGTATGACTGTATATATAAATTCGATCGGTTGATTGATTGGCTGTTTGACTGGCCTAAGTTGATCTGTCGTAAAGTATTCTTACCTGAAACTGAGTCTCGTATCCATCCTCCGTATGACCTGTTGACAAAAGTGACAGGTGATAAAACAGATACACATTTCAAAGCTTTGCTCTAGGGACTTATACAACGAACAAAATCTTCAGAAATATTCGTTTCTGTGGATTCACTTCATTTTATGAAATAGTCATGCTGATAGAGACGGTTTGCAATTTGCACATTTCTTCGGCGCTTAGCACTGGGAGGTTAGAGAAAAGAAACATGACTGGTTGGCCCTGTGTCAGTATAATGTGGGTGGGGTGTGATGTCTGGTGTTTTCGGCATGATACTTCATTGGCGGCAGCATTTTGGGGACATGGGCTCACCCTGCCACAAGAAGACACAATATATGTACATACATGTAATGGTGTGCACAAACCTGTAGTCATACGACTGAAAAATTCTTAAGTACGATGTTAAACCTCACACATATGTGACAACTGGATTTCGGAAAAAGTTTCGCATGTCTCATCGGTATATTTATTAATTTATTTGTTTATTTATTTGGTGTTTACGCCGTACTCAAGAAAATTTTACTTACAAGACGACGGCCATAATTATGATAGGAGGAAACCAGGTAGAGCCTTGAGCTCAGAGTGATCGCACTGATGAGAGGCTTCTGGGTCATTGTTCTGCATGATTACCACTCGGCCACGGAGGGCCCCCTTTGCATTCGTATGACAGCAGTAAGGTTTATGGGTGAAAAACTGATGAGGTTGTTGTCCAACCTCATATTCGACAATTTCCCACTTACACGATGGTGGCCAGTTTTATGAGTGGAAGAAACCGGAGTGATCTTAAACGAACGCAACAGACTGCGCAAACGGCAATAGCTTCGTCGTCGGAATTTAAAAAATATTTAATATTAATATATATGATAATATTAATGAGGGGTTTAAATGTGAATTTATATCTTTCCAAGTGTATTACTTCCTGCCAGGAATTATTCTATGGAATGAAGTCGCCATATAAATTCAGTTAAGTATACATACTTCCTATATCAAGTGGTAGGCAACAGACAATTTTTGTACAGGAGCATGTTCAGATGCTAATAATGAGCCGAATTAGCTGCATTATCTTCTGAATTTCGGACTGCTACAACGAATAGTGGGGTTGGGGTAATCTACAAATTCCCAAATGCACGGATTGAACCCGCGTCTGGTGTGCCTGGCGCGCATGTGGTGTAGGAGTCACAAGCCTTGCTGGCTGAGCTGTGTACCGCTCTCAGATGAGTAAAACAACCCAGAGTGCCTGGATGCTTCCATTTACACAGGAATAACGTGAGAGTAGCTTCATACTCAAGTTATATTGATGCTTACCCCATGGCGGTGACCCTATCCCTGCATTACATAGTAATATATGTAACTTTCGTCCCGCCTGCTTAAAAGAAGTGATAAAGTCCATTGCTGATTTAAGGATAGCCAGGTCCAGGTGCATGTATTCCAGCTGTAACTCCCTCTCATCAGAATGGGACAGACCTAGGTGGGACGTCTCCGATAGGAATTCAGCCTTCATTTTGGCAATGGCCTAGATGAAAAATTTGGTATAAAAAACTATTCCAGAAATACCAAGAACGATGAAATGTAAAGTTTGGCTACTGGAGTCTGGGACTGATCGACCCACAACACAAACCAAGGAAGTACTCGGTACAGTGTTGAAAAACCTTTACCCCAACGAATGCAATTGTACATTCATGGAAGTACCATGTTTCTACAATGTATTATCTGTCCTTGTGAGGTACAATGTCAAATAATAATTGTAACAAGTTAAATAACATCTAGATTATGTGTTTGTTCCATCCACAGTGTACAACACATCCGTGTTCATACGGGAGTGGAATTCCTACTGGTACATCTGGTATCACCTGTAGCACATCATGTGATAGTTTAATTACCACTACTGATATTTTGGAGCCACCTACAGCACATCACATGACAGTCTAATCTTACCACACCTGACATCTTTGGACCAGCCGTACCACATCACGTGATAGTGTAAACTTACCACTTCTGACATCTTCGGACCACCCGGACTACATCACGCGACAGTGTAATATTACCACTGCTTAATGCCTTTGGATCACCCGTAGTATATCGTGCGACAACATAATACAGTGTAATGCAATTGGATCACCTGTAGCAAGCCACATGACAGTGTAATATTACCACTGCTAATGCCCTTGGGTCACCTGCAGTACATCACGTGACAGTGTAATGCAAATGGATCATCTGCAGCACATCACGTGACAATGTAAGATTATCACTGCTAATGCCTTTGGATCACCTCTAGCACATCACGGGACAGTGTAATCTTAATTCTCGCGTAGCACACCACGTGATTCACGTGATTATTACTAATTATATTATATCTCCGGGCCACGTCTGTCAAACAAGTAACAGTCCAATCTTAGCACACCTGGCTATTTTAAGTTTGATATATCAGTGGAACCTTACCACTTTTGACATCTTTGGGCTACTGGTATCATATACTAATCATAGTCACTAATCGTTACGTTCCTGCTGAAACTTCCGGAAAATGAGATCCTATATGCGATGAATATTATATTGGAGACATTTAAATATAAAATGAGCAGCCTGCGGATGGTCGTGGGTTTCCCCCTGGCTCTGCCCGGTTTCCACCCACCATAATGCTGGCCACTGTCGCATAAGTAAAATATTCTTCAGTACGGCGTAAAACACCAATCAAATAAAAAAAAATAAATATAAAATGTCATTTGGTCTCTTTATGATCACAAAGATTACACATAAACAGAATCTGGATTCCATACCTCGGTCGCTCTTTGCTCTGACCGACAGGCTATGATCACATGAGCTCCCATTATAGCCAACCCCTTTGCCAATTCATAGCCGATCCCTGTGAAAACAGAAAAATAATCATTGTAGAGAATACATGCATTGTACATATTTTATACAATTAGTTTCAGGCATACATATTCAAGATTATTCAATACAAGATAGTGATGGGATATGGACAATTATCTAACAACCTTTTTGTAAAAAATAAATCTTCCATTCAAATATTTACAATCTAGAGAGCATTTAACACAACTTTATAAAAACGCCAGACAAAGCCTTCGAGGCTAGATTCTAACTATAGGTTATTATAGCCTACACTCTTTGCTTTGCTTTGTCTCCGTTACAAAACTGGTTAGATATACGGAAACATAAATAACGCATTAAGCGTTCAACTTAGAGAACACTGCTATGCTCTAGGTGTACCGCACCGAAGCATAATTTCATGACATTTTCAAAAATATCCTCTGTTTCTGTAAACGTTCTGTAACCAGTTATTCTACATCAGTATCGCAGTATCTTAATAAGGTTTATTAGTAAGATTTAAAATCAATTCCAGGGGCGTAGGCTCCTCAACGAGGCAAAAAATGTTCCGCTCAAGTCGACGAAAAAAATATTTTAGCCAGTATTTCTTACCTAGCTGTTAACATTCATTCCACAGATATTTGCTGTAGCCTATATAGACCAATATTTCAATTTCGTACCAATTTACTAAATAGTATATAGGCCTATTTAGATCTGTTATGTGAACCATTCCATATCGATCCCGGCGTGTTTTACAGAATTACCTCTCTTGAATCTTACCGCGCAGGCAGCACTAGCCATTTCCGTCTGGTGGACAAGACAAATGCCGCAGTTTTACTTGTATTGTTTGTAACTCTGGAACCCATGACAATAAATACTATATTTTCAGGGACAGCCTGTTTTCAATCTCACCTGAGCTGAAATTGAGTTGTTTTTAGTTTGTTTTTTTAATGTGAAAATGAATGTGTACACATTGGCTAAATCTGCATTCGAAACACTCCGATATCACTGGGAGCTTCCGGGCCTGGGCGGCCCCTGGACCTACGCCTAAGAGACTGTGATAGTCGTTCCGCTCTTGTCAAATCCGCAAGACCCCTCCTCCACCCCCAACCCCGGTGAAGATCACACTTACATAGGCAACAGATGATCACACTTACATGTATACTAACAAGAAAGACAGCTCTGCATCCACTCTCTGCACACATATATATAGGCCTATATACTGAAAGGATTAATTATTCTGTAAACATGTACAGGTCAGTAAGTAGGTCTTCACTGTTAACTGGGCCACCATCATATCACCATTGATAAGCCCTTATGCAGTTAATACCGTACACGGTTATATGTGTAACATGAACATAACCTATGCATAGGCCTATATTAAATATATATAACATACATGCCTGACTATACTGTACCTCCAGTGCACAGTCAGTAACATAAAACTTACACTATAGGCATTTACTGATTGTAGATGTTACAGGTAGGGTCGACTATAATGCGTGTTACTTAGTTCTTAAACCTGTATATCAAATTACCTGTGTTTCCACCTGTTACAACAACGACGGTGTCACTGGGTAATCTGACGTTAGGTAAAGAGGCACCGCTGCCCATGACTGTCAGAAGCACAGAGAACACCAACGCGTTTTCTCTTTCAGAAGTGAACACCGTTACAACACAGCACTCCAATGTTTACTGGCCGCATTCCAACACGCCCCAGTACAGCCAAATAGACTTTGTACGATTACACACAGTTCAGCACTAGTAAGAAATAACTGCTCTGTAGTATACGCCTTTACGCTGAAAAGAATCAACGAACCGTTATTGCATATGCAGTTTGTAACGTGTATATATGCCGGAAACTTCTGCAAAGCTGTTTTATGTCCCCAGCAGCTAATTAGTCTTTGCTAGTAGGGGCCCATTCTAACAAACTAGGATCTTGGAACAAAGGACATTTGTTGTGCGGTAATTGGTCATGGTCTGTATAAAGTACATAACATTCTTTCCTGAGCACACAACTCTCTGGTCCTTGTTTACATAATCCCTTATGAGAGAAAAACTAAATCGACGATAGTGATTTAGAGTCAAATGTACAAAAGTTGCTATCACTTATAAAAAGCCTTGGCCCTGGTGACACGTTCCAGTGTGTGTAACGATTTTCATCACGGTTTAAAATCAACCCGATTATCGATGAATTAACTCTCTGTACATGTATGCCTAATATTACAGGCCTAATGTTAAGAAAGGGTGACTTTACTTCCAACATATGTAGCAAACAAACAGAGAATTTTTATCACATAGAGTAGAATATATCTTTCACCTCATGTCACTCTTATAAACGTATAGGTAAGGATTTTACTCAACCACGCTTGTGCATCAGGAGACTCCCGTGAGCCTTGTCTTTGTCTTTCTTAACGAGATGGTATATTCCTTTTATCTGATTGTACATCAGAATAATGCTGTGTTTACCTGCATCTAAGAACATGAAACAACGAGAATTTGATCCACATAAGAACATCTACCGGTGTCCGGTAGAAAAAAAGAGTCTCCGAGGAATGCTCTTTAATTTGTTTTCATTTCAATACTGTTTAAATGTGATGACAGCATAGCATTTTGAGTAATTGATCTATAACGCCTGATAAATTGCGATCAGCATCACTGCTTTATTACCTAATTATGCTTAGGTCATGGTGATACGGGGTGTATAACTTCCTTGTATTTAAGCATGTGCAGAAAGAGTTAGGATAAAACCGTAAATGAGATAAAATAAAAAGAGGCCGATTTCACCGGTTACTTGTGATCATTTGTCAACTATATCACACTTTCGTCATTGCTGGGGGCCTCCGTCGCTGAGATGGTTAGCGTGCCAGCGCGGTGAAATGAATTAAAAGTCTTCCACCAGTGCGTTCGCTGTGCCCATGCTGGCTTTGTCTCCAGCCGTTCGTCTGCATGTGTGTGTGTGTGTGTGTGGAAGAGCGGGAGGGGGGGGGGGGGGTGGAGGGCTTCCAGCAACCTGCAGATGGTCGTGGTTTACTCCCGGGCTCTGCCCTGTTTCCTCCCATCATGATGCTGGCCGACGTCGTAGAAGTGAAATACTCTTGAGTACAGCCGAAAACACCAATCAGATAAATATATTGATCTGGTTTTACTCTCTACGCTGTCTTTCCTACATAAACCGTGACACCACTCGTATCTTTGCTTTGTTGTCAAGGAAATATCTACTGAATGTTACGACAGCACAGCATTTTGAGTGACAAATCAGCGGCGAAAAACACCAATCAAATAAATAAAATAAATAAGTTTAGAGCACACTTTCACACAACCCCTCTCACAACTACGTCCAGATAAAAGAGCGGTGGAAATCCGTCCTGCAACAAGGAGGCACATTATACGCACTTGTGAACAAGCAATCCTATACATGCATCAGCTGTTTCTCAAACTTTTGCTGCTGAATAGAGACAAAAAACACATGGCTGCGCAGATACGTCCTATAATGTATTAGAGATGGGAGAAAAGTGTAAAGTGCGGTCGACACAAGCTATTATCTATTCTAGCGTTATTCCATGTAATGCTACATATTAATAAATATTTAATATGGAGTAGAACTTTGTAGCAGTTTTAGAGTAGAGCTGAGTAGAACAGAGACGACAGTGTGATAACTGGCAAATGGTCACACATAACCGATGAAATACGGCGTCTTGTCAAGTTACCTCAGTTAGAGTTCAGTTCTAACTGGCCATGTAAATGCTTAGACAGTAGCAGATTACCATGCATCTTCCCTAAACATTTCAGAACTTCACCCTGTTTGGATAAGAGCAATACCGTGCATACCACTCCAGTCCATATTGGTTCATTAGGTTCAGTGACGCGGAAATAACGATTATTAATATAATAACCACGCAAAAAGTGTTTCTGTTAATTACATTTGTGAAATTTGGGCGATTGTCCATGTATAGTGCAGAATACTGGTTTCAAAAGTGTAATACATGTAGTTTGTATTTTAATGTCGTTTGACATAAATAAGTAATAGTTTGTATTTTAACTTCGTTTGATGTTAAGTGAAGTAGTAATAGTTCGTATTTTAAAGTCGATAGAGGCAAAGTAAATCATAAAGGACAAGTATACAGGAGCCACATACCGGCCTTGAAGTGGGATATGACAACTAACGTCACTTGATGCGAAGTATATCAGTAATAGTTTGTATTTTAAAACGTCACTAGAGGTTTAGTGAACCAGTGGTAGTTGGTGTTTTTACGTCGATAGAGGTGAAGTAAATCACAAAAGACACTTGTGCAGGAGCGGCCTAAAGAGTGATATGACTGTCATGAGATTAAATGTTCCCCTGCGACTGTGAACATATTACTTTGGAATGAAAACAAAGCACGCTTGTTAGAAAAATATTAAGAAAATTCTCCGACCATATTGTAGCATTGAAGATGGCTTATATTTTCGAACAACATTTTGCACATACTGTTAAGTTTGTGTGTATGTGCTTCAGGTTTCAGGTATTTTCAAGAAGCACATTTCCTGATCCATGTTTAACCTGAAAGATTGTACAAATTACGAGTTTTTCCAAGGTAATCATATCAGACACATCCATGGATACCTTATCACATGGAACAAGAGACCATTTCAAACAGCTATCTGTTGAACTGTTTGAAAATGACCTCCAATAAATGTCCAAAAAATTGATATTGTTTCTTTTTGCCTAACTTTACATAAACCATGTTGATTGGGGGCGTGCGGTTTGCTAGATTAGGCATTTGTCCGAACATTATAAACCCTATCTGTTATGAATTGACCAGATGCCGTATATCACCGGAGTCACGGCATAGCAGACACACGCGTATACTCTATACGAATTTATTTATTTCATTTGTGTTTTACGCGGTACTCAAGAATGTCTCATTTAAGCGACGGTGACCAGCATGATGGTGGGAGGAAACGAGCAGAGCCCTGGGAATCCCACAACCATCTGTAGAACAGACCGTCCCACATACGGCCGGAGAGGAAACCAGCATAAGCTGGACTTGAACTCACAGCGACCACATTGATGAGAGGCTCCAGGGTCATTACGCAGCGCTAGCGCGGTAACCAACTGAGCCTCGGAGGCCCCCTTTAAAGAATCATCTATACATAAACAAATATTTAAGACGTGAAGTCGACAATATACATACATGTAAAATTTTATTATACTTTACCAGCCGCGTCAATGTTTACTTAACGATTTTCACTGGGTAGCTATGTAACAATTAAATCTGGTCGTTACATCTTTTATATTGACATCAGCTTTTTAGAGGAATCTGTCGTTTCCTTTATACTAATGTCTTTCATAGAGGGCATGATGTTCTTCACAACAAATACATGCTTGTGAAGCATGAAGGTACTGGAGATTTTGTTTTCATTGCTTTTGAGAGGATGAGACTTCATGGGACAGACAGTGCCTCTGAAAGATATTGAAGAGCGGCCTGGCGGTTAGCGTGATAGCGCAGCACAATGACCAGAGCCTCTCAAGAACGCGATCGTTTTGAGTTCATTTCTAGCAGATGCTTGCTTCCTGTCCATTATACATGCGAAGGTCTTTCAGCAACCTGACTACGTTTGTGGGTTTCCCCGAGAGCTCCACGGTTTTCTCTCACCATAATGTTAGGCTACATGGTATAAGTGGAATATTTTTGAGTATCAACAATCAAATAAATAAATCAACGGGCTCTGAGCCTCGAGCGACACTGCTACATTTCTGCAACATCTAACAACAGGTTTACCCCTTCTATCGAAGCATTCTCCAGGAGTTCTATGTTTTCAGGCATGGCCATCATGTATTAAAACAAGATGTTACCCAATCTGTATTCATATTCATATTTCATGAAGACAAGGTTCACGTCGTGATCGTGTCTTGGGTGTCTTGGCTATGTTGGGGTACATCGTTATTATAGCGTCATTCAACTTGCAAATATATCGTAGTACTTCTCGATAAATCGTAGTATAACGTCATTGACACCTTGTGCTGACATCAATAATATAGCGCCATGCATCTTGCTATGCATCGTTCTAATTTTCGATAAATCGTAGTACAACGTACTTGACACGTTGTACTGTTTTCTGGTGGCACATCATTCTAACATCTGCATGGCCTGTCGTGGTGTGATCTCCATACATCATGACACATCTTTGCTCTAATCGTAACTTGTGTATTTCATATGTCTTCTTCCGTACCACGGCCAGTGTCTCTGAGAACACGATATACCACGATCTTCAAGCCGTGTTGGAACAGTTTCCTTGTGGTGCTAAAGACTTTAATAAAATAGGATTGAGAATTTGAGTATTTTTGTACTTTATTTGATAACGCTTAACGCCATACTCAAGAACTTTTCACTTACACGATGACGGTTATTTTTTGGATGGAGCAAACCTGAGAGTCTGGAGTAAACCACCGACCTTTGGCAAGCTACTGAGAAAGTTTCTAACATGTGCACACCATATGAATGGGTGACAAGTCGCCTTCAACGCACCTTATACTGCGCTTTTTGTCGCTAAGGGTGAATTTATGGACTTCGACTTTCCTTGATCATTATTTTTTCCATGATCATCATTATTAAATGATGTTTCCTTGGGAGAATTTAGTAGCTATGTTTACCATGAGATAATAAAGAGTGTAACTTAAATCCTGAAAGAGATTCTAATGACGATGAATTATAACAAAGACAGTTTTCCGATAATGTAGACCGTGGGCAGGGTAATTCCGTGCAGAGATCATAAACTATTAAAATAGAAACAATTAAAGAATAAACACGCATTCACAGAAGCCTTCAACCTTGAGGGAGGGAAGTGCAATCAAAGGGAATAAACACAGCAGTAGATAAATAGACACAATAGACATAATAGATAAAGACTGTGTATACCAATTAGGTTAATTGTCAATTAGCTGAACAAAAATGCCATATACAAAGTAACCATCAACATATTGTCAATATAGACAACACAGAGAATACAACAGAGTATACCATCATTCCAAAGGGTGTGGTTCTTGACGTTGCGTGAATAATATACATAAATGAGTGTAGTGTTTACGGCCAACAATAAGTCATTTAGCCTCTTTTATTCCCAGGAGAGTTTGACCAACGGCATTGGTAATTGTACTTGACTCTATTTGATCACACTCGATCCACATCACCGTTGATAACAGGTTAACAAGTGCACGCATTCCCCCGCTTCCACCTCTCACGACAAACCCGAAAAGAACTATACAGTGTTAGTGTGAGTCAAATTCTTGAGATTAGCGCAGATAAATAAAATTATAGATAAATAAAATTAAAACTGTGAAAGTTTATGTCTAAGAACGGTGATCTGCATGAAGCCTCACATTTATTCACGATTATTTTAAAACAATACGCATGATAAAACTGTGGTGATTTTCATGCAGTATTGAAAACTGTTCATCTCAGAGCAACATTCTGACATGACTGGATGAGTACCAGTACACTATGAGGTCTTCCACAAGTAGAGATTAAGGTGACACCATTAAAAAAGGTTTGTTTCAAATTTATTCTTAATCAGATTAATCAGATAAGATTAATATAAAAGACAGCAGCATATAATGTAAAATCAGAGCGGAGACTATAGTGTGACACTTAACAGGTGAAATATGGGCTCTTGTCAATTTACCTCATTTATGTTTTTTTAATTGTTTATGTAAATGCTTAAATAGAAGGGTCTTACAAGACCCAGTTGCTTACAACACTTTCATTTAACTCAAATCTTTAGGGATATTTCCGTTGTACGGGTTCCATTTCCACTCACTTTACTTTTGCTTTATACCTTCTACTGTAAAACACTGCTTGAGTACTTCCAAATTTTCATTTTGCAAATATTGCTATTCGTAAGTGTAGTCTTCTCCCAAGGGGCGTGTGGCCTTTCACCTCGAAATATATCCTGCGGGTTTCGGCATCTTGTGATTAATGTTGTTGTGTACATGTACCACATATGCCTCATAGGCATAATAGTTGGAGCGTCCGCCTCGAAATAGGGAGACTCCCACAGCAAACCTATTTTAACACTTTAAAAGTGTTGGCGCTCAGCACTGACGTTAGAGCAAGGAAATATGACTGGTTGGCCCGGTGCCAGTATAATGTGGCTGGGTGGGCGGCATGTCTGGTGTTTTCAACATGATACTTCAGTGGCGGCAGCACTTTGGCGGCATGGACTAGCCCTGCCACAAAAGTCGTTCACATATTGTGACTTTTTGTCACCTAATCACACCTCGCCGCCATATGATCGAAAAATTCAACGTTAACCCTCAAGTATATATACTTACATGTACCACATATTATGTTTCCATGTGTGATTTTTATTTTGTGCACCGTTTTGAGCGTTGTTTTGTAAATTGATCTAGCGATGTTTAATGTGGAACGTCCGTTATACTTGACGATTGACATAGCAATATATGTTATGATGCCTAGATTACGAATTGCCAGCAGAGAGTGGTATATACATTCTTTCCGTTCGTCCAGTATGCTTATAGCTATTTGGAATGCAGCAGTTCCTTTAGGTTGTTCTTGAACATTTTTAAGTCGCTAACTAGCCTGCCGAGGTCCAGAAGCACAATACCTCCGAAGACTATGGTCAGGAAGACCAGTCCCGTACACCCCACGGCTGTGGCCGATATGCGGGAATCCGATGCACTTGTCAGTGTCCGCACATGGGCAGATGTAGTCCTGGTGTTAAGGGACAGCCTGGCTAGAATGGATTCTGTAAACGCCCCCTTCTCCTCAGGAGTCATGTCTGGCTTTAAACAATGGCAACAGGTGCTGGGCGAATCACTTAACGGAGCGTTTACTGAAGATGGGAGCGTTGAGTTGGGCCACATCTCTATAGAGTTTTGTGCAGAGGTGGAACCTGTCATCGAGTTTCCAGATGATTCGGTGGTGGCGCCTGTCGCCGAATTCGCAGACCGTCCTGTGGTGGCGCCTGTCGCCGAATTCGTAGACAGCCCTGTTGTGGCGCCTGTCGCCGAATTCGCAGACCGTCCTGTGGTGGCGCCTGTCGCCGAATTCGTAGACAGTCCTGTTGTGGCGCCTGTCGCCGAAGCTGGATTGGATTGTGTTGATCTAAAAACAGCACTAGTAATAGCTTGTCGTAAGGCATCTGTTGTCGTGGTTCCAATAGGCAATCTTGATGTCCCTAAAGCAAAAGATAAGTTTATGTTCCAAATGATATAATTTAAGACTAGCTCCCATCATTCGTATGTCATTCGTTAATAATAAGTCAGAACCAGGTGACCTATGGTGATAACGTGAATATACATTAAAAATATGAAATCATTAAGATGAATGTTTCAATATTTAAGGTCACGGACAATCTGTACCACTTTACACTTAAAACGCGATGATGTCAATAACGTTACCCGAGATTGCTGTCGATTCCAGAGTTGATGACGACGTTGATGAGGATGTCGATGTTGAGGTTGAGATTGATGTTGGCGACATTGTTGCCGTTGTTGATGCGGGTACAGTGCTTAGTGCGGAGGTTGTGGTCGGAGGTTCGGTTCGGGCCCTGGTGACAACGGTTGTTTCTGCCCGTTCACCTGAAACAGTTGACATAGCAGATTAAAAGAGTTAATTATGCCACAAATATTAAGGAGCTCAATAGTCACCAGATGTGTGCCAGATGTTCTTCTCATTGAACAGCCATAATTCGTGATGAACAAAGGCCATCACAGCGATCAAAGTTGTCATTTGGGATGACCTATGACGGTCGCTATGGACATGGTGATCAATAAGGGAGGTTCGAGGTCAATCTCTTTTACTCCTGGGGGTGAAAAAGTTCAGATTTACCATGTCACCTGTCAAAATGTTAGACAACTATTTTTGATTACATTATATCGTGAGCATCTGAAAAGCACGATAGAGTATCTGAGCGTTAGAGTACAGAAGGAATGTCATTTGTACCCCGGGAACCAGGTGTACGTATATGTATGCTCGAGGTTTTATATCGTACTTAGCAATTTTCTGTCCTATGACAGGTCAAACATCACTAGATCAATTTACAAAACAACGTTCAAAATGAAGCCCAAAACAAAAATCATACGTGTAAACACAATATACTTAACGTTTAACATCACATTCAATTTGGTGTGTGTACATATATTATGTCTTCTTGTGGCATGGCGAGCCCATACCACCAAAGTGCTAACGCCACTGAAGTATCATGCTAAAGACACGACACCCCAACCAGTCATATTATATTGACACCGACAAAGTATGACCCGAACTGGGTCTGATCCCAGGCCTCCCGACTGAAGGACACTCTAATCATTAGGCCAGCCAAGGCACATGATAGAGTACGACATTTTTTTATCTTAAGCAACGAAGAAAATCCATTTTTTAATTTTAGCTATTTTTAAAAGTAAAGACAAAGCGAAGAAAATGTTTGTATCTGTTCTTCTGTACTACCCTGAGATAAGTTGTGTACCGGTACTTTGCATGATTTTTGCACGAGACTCATCTTTCTTCCAACTACGGTCAAAAGTGCTTTACACCTATATATTGATCTGTAGAGATACAAATCTCCATTGCAAATGACATTGGAAAACCTGTTGTTCAACGCCTTCCAATTTCCGCTTAAAGTCATTTTACCGCCGCGTCCCCTTGGTCCAAAGAAAAGAGCTTACAATACCTATAAATGCCTTCATTGTGTTACACCACAACTGAAAGCTCATTTCACGATGCTTACGAACACCCGAAGTAGAAGTTAAATGAATAATAACTAATACATTAAGTCAGACTTGTGACCCATATGTTTTGAAAATAATGTTTGATGTAGGTGATTTGGGGGATGTGTGTCAACTGGTGTTTGTCCTGGAAGGTTATGTTCTAGACGGCAAACTTCGCTCTATACTTGGTCGATGTTCATGAATATACAATGCTTGGAAGGCGGCTGTTCGCTGTGGTCTCTCAGCCTCAAACTGTCATGCATCAAAGGAAGAAGAGTTTGAACAGGGTGATTTAAAATACAACAAATACGCTCCTACATGCCTTTGTACCTATTTTTTTGGATTGATTGATTGACTGGCGTTTTAACGCCGAGCTCAAGATTTTGTTTTTGCCAGTTTAAACACAAAACAAAATATTAGAACATTCTTGTTACGCTGCTAACAAGAACTAAACTGGTCCATGAATGAAAACTGCTGAAAAATACACTGGCGCACATGCGGCATTTACATTTTTTAACCTATGTGACTTTTTCTTTGGTTTCCATTTGGGTGAAAACAGTTTTCACCTGGATGGAAACAGTTCTCACCTTGGTGGAAACTTTTGTGATATAAGAAGCCTTTTCTCGCGCCTACGAACAAAACATTTAAGATGGAGGAGAACGGCATTTTAACCCCATTTATACATAATAATTAGGAAGCATTATCTAAACGGCCGAAACACATGAGTTTGAAAATATGTTGTAACAAGACTGACTCGATCAACGCTTTTCTTCCACGAGTGTTTGACTCTTTTGAACCAGAACAAGGCCCTTGGTATGTCGTGAGTATCCACCTGAGCGAAAACATTTCTCACCTGGGTGAAAACGTTTCCATCCCGGTGAGAAGCTTTCCAACCCGGTCAGAAATGTTTTCCACCAGATGACAACCTTTTCACGCAGGTGCGAACCTTTCCACCTAGGCGAGAACCTTCTCACTATACGTGAGAGCCTTTTCAACTAAATGGAAAGCAAAGCAGAAATTACAAAACTTGTGGGTAAAATTTTGATGTTAAATTTAGCTGAACACGGTAAACCCAAATATAAGAGGCATTTAGTAGAATATTGATTACCTGCAGTTGAAAATGTCACATTCTCGCAGGCTGTCAGGGCAGGTAATCTCCCACTGTTAGCCCCGTGATTGATATTGTAGTTTCCGTTTATACCTGTAATCAAACGTTACCAGAAACCCGTTTTTAAGTTTCTAAAGCTGTAAAGGCATCTACTGTACTACCAGCTTAGAGTACAGAGAATTTCCATTACTTTGGTTCTATTAACGAATAATGTGAAAAAAACAATAATCCAATGATTTTAGATCGATTTATAGATTTATTGATTGATTTTGGGTTTAAGGTGGTTCGGCGATGACTGTCCTAGCGATTGAAAGGCAAGTATCCGGACCACTCACCGCTTTTGATTCAATGATCCATCTGTTCAGTTGTTTTGCAGGGTGCATCCGCATCTATGGCAATTCAGGAATTTACTTATTTCATTAGTAATTTGCGATATACTTTAGCCTCACCGCACGTAGATGAGTGTGCATAAATTTACCACCTATACGTCACAAAGCCGTTAAGTAACTCACAAAATCACCACATGTCACTTAATGTCTCACCCGACAAAGCCGTCAGGAAACCGACAAACCACCTATACCTCGGCTAAGGCCTCAGTCGGCAAAGCCGTCAAGTAACTGGCAAACCACCTACACGTTACCTAATGTCTCACTAGGCAAAGCCGTCAGGAAATTGACAAACCACCTATAAGTCAGCTAAGGTCTCAGTCGACAAGGTCTTCAAGTAACTGACAAACCACCTATACGTCACCTAAGGTCATAGTTGACTAAGCCGTCAAGTAAGTGACAAACCACCTACACGTCACCTAATGTCTCGTTCGACAAAGCCGTCAAATAACTGACAAACCACTTACACATCACCTAAGGTTTCATTCGACAAAGCCGTCAGGAAACTGACAAACCTATACGTCACCTAAAGTCACAGTCGACAAAACCGTCAAGTAACTGACAAACCACCTATACGCCATCCAAGGTCTCAACCGACAAAGCCTTCATGTAACTGACAGATCACCCATGCTTCAGCTAAGGTCTCACCCGACAAAGCCTTCATGTAACTGACAAACCACCTTTACGTCACCTAAGGTCATAGTTGACTAAGCCGTCAAGTAAGTGACAATCCACCTAAACGTCACACAATGTCTCATTGGGAAAAGCCGTCAAATAACCAACAAACCACCTACACGTCACCTAAGGTCATAGTTGACTAAGCCGTTGAGTAACTGACAAACCACCTACACGTCACATAATGTCTCATTCGACAAAGCCGTTAAATAACCAACAAACCACCTACACGTCACCTAAGGTCTCACTCGACAAAGCCGTCAGCAAACTGACAAACCACCTTTACGTCACCTAAAGTCACAGTCGACAAAGACATCAGGTAACTGACAAACCACCTATGGTCTCTTTCGATAAAACCATCAATAACTGACAAAACACCTATAATTCACCTAAGGTCAGTCGACAAAGCCGTGAGGAAAACTGACAAACCGCCACCTAAGGTTTTATTTATTTATTTATTTGATTGGTGTTTTACGCCGTACTCAAGAATATTTCACTTATACGACGGCGGCCAGCATTATGGTGGAAGGAAACCGGACAGAGCCCTGGGGGAACCCACGACCATCCGCAGTTTGCTGACAGATCTTCCCACGGACGGCCGGAGAGGAAGCCAGCATGAGCCGGACTTGAAATCACAGCGACCGCATTGCTGAGAGACTCCTGGGTCATTACGCTGCGCTAGCGCGCTAACCGACTGAGCCCCGGAGGCCCCGCCACCTAAGGTCACAAACGACATAGCCGTCAAGTAACTGACAAACCACCTACACGTCACCTAAAGCCTCACAAGACAAGGCCGTCAGATAACAGGCATTTTCAAAGACACTAATAATAACCATGCAGTATTGTATTCCATTTAAAATATTCTAAATCCAATCGCCATGTGAACAGGACAGATTAACACGTGGAGAGTTGGTTAATGTTCATTTCTGCAAAACTGCAAATTCACCGTACCTGTGTAACATTCACGGGTGTAACCAGTGCTTGTTCCAGTTTCTGGTGGTGCCCCGTAGGGTTTAGAAGCGTACAGATAGCACGTCGTCGTTGTGGCGCTGTACACGATGTACTCGCATTTGGTGACGTCATTACATTTGGTCTGACATTCACTTAACGTTGATGTACTGGAGTCAAGGGCTGACGGGGGATCGCCATTGTCTGCGTTAGACACATCTACGGAGAAGGTGCAAGGACCTGTGTTTACCATAGAGGAGAAAGAATTAATTATACCTTTTATGACAATGCTACTGTGCATGCACACAGTATGTGCTAATATGGACAAAACTTGCCTATCAGTACATGTAAAAAGGGATATTCACTTGTATACTGTAATTTTTACAGTAAAATGGTTCTCTTTTTTTTTACAGATCCCCACGGATGAAGGGCCACAGACTGAAAGCTAGCAAAATTGGTGGCGTAAATCAGCTCTTCAGTCATGGATGCTTGGTCTATCATTCAATAAAAACGTCTGTTTTCAATAAAGCTATGTCTAGCACCTCTGGTGAATGTTTAATAACTCACCATAGCTTCTACATACTGCTAATATTTATGCCCCACGCGAGGTATACCCTCTCCAACTGATACAAGTCATATTGTTACAAAGCCCAGTTTTAGATGGGACTAGATCTACCCAGTATGTGCTGCTTACACCCTATAGCTCTTCATCCATCATCACATATATAATAGAAGAGTTATACACTACTGTATCTGCACGTTGTATCACCTCTATGGCCCCGGGGCTTCTTGATTTTAACATGCGTCGCCATGGTAATTACAATCAACTAATCCAATGTTCGCTTTGTGCAAGCGAACCCTCTTGATGTTAGAATATATATATATTTTGTCCCGTAATCACATTTACTTAATAACTTAATAATTTAAAACATATATACACTGGACCATGTAAAGGCTAAATGTACACAGACGAAAGTAACATTCCACGAAACCAAGTTGTTTCCCTTTGTTGAGAAAACCTAGTGTAAAATCTTCGAAGCAGAGAAAGGTTAACACTAGAAATAAAATCTCGTTCTCAAAACAAGTAGTCAACGACAACTTAAGTTTCGTCTTTTACCTGGGTCAAAATACATACTCATTTTAGGGCATGCTCTGTCCTCTACACTTGCCTAAAGCATCACTGCCCTCTACACTCGCCTATAGCATCACTGCCGCCACAAGAGAAGTTTGGTCTTTTGATATCGGGCTTGTTTAGAGACGCTTGTCCCCCGATTGACATACTGGGTCAAGCACACTTTCCCGCCTTTGCTTCCGAGGTAGCTTATTTTCTTATTGGCTGTTGACAACACACTCTCAGTTCATATCATGATAGCCTCATTATCGCAAACATGTCAGCTATTAATGGATTAAGGCTATCCAGGAATCATGTGCATTCTTCAGTTAAAGAGAACACATGCATGAATTATCAACAGATAGAAAAGATGAGATTGACATTTTGTTTTTTCTGACATTGCTTCCCGTCTCATCACCCTCACCCCTGACATTGGCGTTGTTCAAGATTTCTATCCAACATTTTCTGGTGGGGGCAGTGATATAAAGCGAGCGTAGAAAGTGGCGCATGCAATGTAAGGGTTATAGTCTAACCAACCGGTGTTTTTCTCACAGACGAATGGCGCGTATTCTTCACAAGATACGGAGTACCACCTAGTGTCATGCTTCTTAACTTGTCCACAATGATTGGTGAGGTTAGGCCCGCTTGCGAACCACTGATGAAAATCCAGGGTGTTAGGGGTGGAGCAGTCCATCCAAACATACCCGGGCCCCTTGTTGTAAAGCCCTATCCAGTATCGGTCAACCCTGTAAAAGGAAAACGGGCAGCAATAAACGGGCAGCAATAAACGGGCAGCAATAAAGGAAAAAGGAGATGCTACATATTGTATATCAAGAGGTCTACAGCATAGAGAGTAAAACCAAAACAGGGACGACGGTGCAGCAGTTCACACATAACCTCTGAAATAAGGACTTTTGTCAGGATTTTATTCCGTTGATTAAATGCTTAAACAGGAGCAAATTACACCCCTCCTAGAACTATGGCTTAAGCAGAATTAGGTAAGAGAAAATAAAAAATACAGTGATGTTAATTGTAATTAATTTGACGTCACAGGTCTAGAATTGCTCAAAATGCTGTATTGCCATCACATTTAACATGCAAAAGCATTAAAACAATGCAAAGGGACCAGACCTCGGGGATGCTTAGTCCACCAGCAGAACCCTGGTCGGCGCAGCAATACAGTATACTCAAGGATCTAACGCATAGAGTAAAACCAAAGCAAGCGATATTTGGCGAGGTTTAGCCCTACTGACATTATCCAACATAACGTCCACACTGCTGAAACAAAGGCCAACACCTAAAAACATAGTTGAACTATGTTTTGACGAAGTTTTAATATAATAGAGGGAAATCCACGTTTCCCTACATTTATGCATTTTGTCACAATAGTAACCTTGGCAACAGGAATGAGTAGTTAGCCGGAACAAAAAGTTTTCAGAAAAAATGTTGATATATTTTTACTTCATAGTTGGAAAACAACAGTGCAGATATTTATAGTGCACGATATCAATAACAAATGTGGCAGTATTAACCAATCTTTGCCCCAACACTCTTCAGTTTGGTGGCATATCTTGGGCCAAACTGCAAGTAACCTATATGTAACCTATAATGGATACTGTCAATAGCGAACTGAGATTTTTGATGCAAGCTAATAGGGCGGCGGTGGTGAACAACGCAACATAATAGGGAGCAACTTTGCCACCTGCCTTCTGACCAAATATGACCTAAACGATACCAAAGATGTACACAATGCCCCGACATAGAAATGGACAAGCAATCCATATAAAACTGACCAGGGAACGAGAGTACCTGTATATTGAATAAAAACAATGCATGAAGAGAACTGAAATACTCACGAAAACGAAAACTGATTTTTCAGTTCTTCCAAAGCGTCGTAGTCTCGCTGTGACACGATAGTGGCCAGACTGGCGCCATTTGCCTTGCATGTATCGGCTGCTGCGTTCCAATGTGCCGAGGCCGTGTTGAAAATATATTGCTTCCCATCACGTGTGAGACTAGCATCTGCTGAAAAGAGAGCATTGCTATGTCAGGATGAAGCATGCCAATACTACTCAACGAATGGTTTATGTAGTTTTACTGAACATACATGAACAGCATGCCTTGAGCTTACAATATGTTGTATTGTACGAGCCAAGCTGTTGATCCCCAAGTAAATCTAGTCAACGTTTTTATTTTACAACATAAAGGCAACAATAACAACCGAATCAGCACTGGTTGGATTTATCGCTCACTAAAGATGGGAATTTATTGTGTCCACACTACGGCATAACTGCAATAAGATCTTAATGGCTTTCATGTAAAACGGTTTTTTTTATATTCCCTCATTAAATCGAGGGCCAGCGATTGTATCTCAGGCCATACGATAATCAGCCAATAAATAGTTCGCCAAATCAACCTGCCCATTGATCATTCGGGGAAGGTCTAAATATGGTAACAGCAATAGTTAAAAACCACTTCTCCTTTTTCATCCTTCAAAGAATTTTTTCTCCCTATAAAA
This sequence comes from Liolophura sinensis, assembly GCF_032854445.1. NCBI lineage: Eukaryota > Metazoa > Mollusca > Polyplacophora > Chitonida > Chitonidae > Liolophura > Liolophura sinensis. The sequence continues at coordinate 38,682,929 of NC_088295.1, forward strand.
ATTATAAAAAATAAGATTAAAACAAATTTCTTTTTTCCACTTTCAAAATATATTTTTTCTTATTTACTCTGAAAATGATAAGTAGTAAAGTTCTTTTTATATACATTTTATTTATGGCTGATATTCGTGGGTTTCCGACTGGCTTTGCTCTGTTTCCTCCCACCATAATGCTGGCCGCCCTTGTATAAGTGAATATTCTTGAGTATGGCGTAAAACACCAATCAAATAAATAAACAAATAAATTATTTATGACGGCTATTTTGAAAGAAATATGAGTACTAACTTAATGATTTCGCGATAAGCAACGTAAATCAGGAATAAAATCAATAAAATATATTCTCTAACATGTGTGTTTGACATTTACCGTGTCGAACAATAGAATACTCTACATTTTCGAAGATCACAATTTTTTGCATTCCGTTATTTGTTTATTTGGTATTAAACGCATTAGGCCTACTCCAGAAGTCCTGAGTGATGTCACATAGGCATGCAAGATAACGGTTGGAGAAAAACGTAGTGTCGCTATAGTAAATCACTACCTTCCCACGGGAAGGAATGTATAAAATTCTGAGCAAACATTGCCCAGTAAAATATCTCGTTCAGAAAGCATGAAACAAAAGCTGGGCTACAATTTAGGAAGCTTGTAACGCTATGACTAGTATTAGGCTGGTACCTCTATTCCGCATTTCGTCGACATATGAAAAAAAGAGGGTATAGGATGCGCAAAATCCACATTACTTGTTCGAAAAAATTGAAAGTTTGGTTTTTAGACAAAACCAGTCAGATGTTTGATATATTTGACTGTTGTTCTCAAAAAAGTTACTCCACTGCACACACGAGGTCAGATGGAGTTTTCATTAACAAAGACATGACAAATTGCCTACATAAACGATAAGCAAGCGACAAATATTATTATTTTAAACGAATGTTCGAGATACCATAATCACCCAACGAACTATGTACCTTTTATAAAAAGCTGCAACCTGAAAAAAATATATTTATCTAAACCGAGAATGTTTAAAGAGCAGTTTATAACCATCAATGTACATGTTCTCTCACTGCACGTTCTTAGGTAACATAATGTACATGTTCTCACACAGCACGTTTTTAGGTAGCATAATGTACATGTTCTCATACTGCACGTTCTTAAGCAACATAATGTCCATGTTCTCACACTGCACGTTCTTAGGTAACATAATGTACATGTTCTCACATTGCTCGTTCTTATGTAACATAATGTACATATTCTCAAACTGCACGTTCTTAGATAACATAATGTACATTTTCTCAAACTGCACATTCTTAAGCAACATAAAGTAAATGTTCTCACATTGCATGTTCTTATGTAACATTATGTACATGTTCTCACACAGCATGTTTTTATGTAACATAATGTACATGTTCTCACACTGCACGTTCTTAAGCAACATAATGTCCATGTTCTCACACTGCACGTTCTCAAGCAACATTATGTACATGTTCTCACACAGCACGTTTTTATGTAACATAATGGACATGTTCTCACACTGCACGTTCTTACGTAACATAATGTACATGTTCTCACACTGCACGTTCTTATGTAACATTATGTACATGTTCTCACACAGCACGTTTTTAGGTAGCATAATGTACATGTTCTCACACTGCACGTTCTTAGGTAGCATAATGTACATGTTCTCACACTGCACGTTCTTAGGTAACATAATGTACATGTGCTCACTGCACGTTCTTAGGTAACATATTGTACATGTTCTCACACTGCACGTTCTTAGGTAACATAACGTATATGTTCTCACACTGCACGTCCTTAGGTAACATAATGTACATGTTCTCACACTGCACGTTCTTACGTAACATATGTATAATGCAAATGAGACCGCGCCTTTGCTTATCATAAATATTGATTTTCAATGTTGAATAACTGTTTCACAAATTATTCTCAGAATGGCATTAAGAATACCCACGGTCGTGTCTATGCCAAGCAAAGCCTGCCATAATGTTGCTTCAGACACTGTGATAAGTCAGTATGCTCCTAGGATGCACGGCGTGAAATACATCTCGATAATTTTTGTTTAAAGAAAACATATGACAAAGCTGGCAAGGTTTGCAAACATAGTAAAAACCCGACCATAGTCACATGAATAAAAGAAGTTCCCAGAAAATCAACTGTTACATAAATATATTTATTTCTTTTATTTACTTGATTGGTGTTTTACGCAGTACTCAAGAATATTTCACTTATACGACGGCGGCCATCATTATGGTGGGAGGAAACCGGGCAGAGTCCGGGGGAAACCCACGACCATCCGCAGGTTGTTGGCAGACCTTCCCACGTACGGCCGGAGAGGAAGCCAGCATGAGTCATAACGCTGCGCTAGCGCGCTAAACAGCTGAGCCACGGAGGCCCCCCGCTACGAAGTGATGCAGATGTTTGGGTGAAACACCAGAATCCATTACTACACGTTGTCAATCGGGAGAGTCAAACCTTTAGAGCGCTACTGCTCTTGAACTGACAAAGTTTGACAAAGTATGAACAGAAAAAAAATCATTTAAAAACCATCAGACTTGTCCTGTATATGAAATAAACAGCAAAATGTACAAAATTTTTTAATGGAAATGATATTTTAATGACAAAAAAAATATAAAGTTCATTGATTTATTCGTTTGACTGTTGCTTAGCGCCAATAATGTTCATTGGAAGAAGTTTTAAAAATGTGCTTAAAATGTGCTTAAATGGTGATGAATACGAAGAGATAAAGAGGAAGATTTTATTTTTGTCCAATGACTAAGCCATTTAATCTCTTCAGTGTGACCCGAGGCCATGTTGGCCTTGCAAACACAGAACTCGATGTCCCCATCTGGTTTATTCCACACAATACATATGTACTTGATTATTTACAAGAATACAAAATGCAATAAAGCAGGTAACTATATGTTTAGAAAGTAAGATCATTGCCTTCTCTTTTCGTTTACGCTGTACTGTTATTGCTATTATGTACAGAATTAAATGTGTGGCCGAGTGGTTAGCGTGTTAGCGCAGTATTCAGGGGACTCTCACCAATGCAGTCGCTGTGCGTTCAAGTTCATCAGCTCATGCTGACTTCCTTTCCGTTCATACATGGAAAGGTCTGTCAGCAACCTGAGCTCTGCCCGGTTTCCTCTCATCTGAATAATGGCTGCTGTTGTATTAGTGAAATACTCCTGAGTACAGCGTCAAATATAAATCAAATAAATGAAATAAATATAACACTAAACCTGTATAATTCCGTATGTTTGATAGGCGTATATCTCTGCCTAACATTTGTTTCATTGGAAATACTGTCTGTAGACATATTTGCTGAAATCAAATAATATCTGTGCCGCTTCAACTTCCAAAAACAAAACTTTAGGTACATGAATAACTTTTGATGCGTAAAGCATCAATTATATAAATGAATTTAAGTTTAGGCTTTTTTAAAGAAACATGCTAAACAATTCACCTACCTGCCCAGAGGACTACCAGGCCAACGATCACAAACGCCATCTGCAAATACCAAAAGGAGCTATGCTTAGAAGAAACAACGATAAGGAATCTCTGAGGCAAGCAGAGTGAAGACACACAAAGAGTTATTGAGGACCATGAAAACTCTCATATATAGTCTGTTTTTTGCTTCTCTGACTTCCTGATAGATTTCTATGCAACATATATTAATCGACCCACTGCCTAGATGGCCGAGGCATGCATTCATATCAACAATAGGATGGTTCTCGGTTTAATTTCCGTGTGTTTCATAAGTCGGTTCTTGGAAATGAATTGTCGGAAGCGTTGAAACTAAAAAACTAAAGTATCTAAGCAGAAACCTGTGACACGAAAGAGGAACGTGACCAACTTATCTTTCCCATCCGACAAAACAAATAGGACAAGAAAATGCCTTCAAATGATATCAATAAACTACCGTGTTTACAAAGACAGACAAAATCAAATATCTGAGAGTGCCCTGAACATAAAAAGTCGTTGACACTGGCATAGTTTACTTGTTCTAAAGTCGATCGAGGAAAGGTATTGAACAAGTAAAACGGTTGTTTAGGGAAACCCGAAGGCCAATATGATTTTAACATAGGATTAAGTAATGTGGACAGAAAATATGGTCATCTGACTGAACAGTGTTGATTTTAATTCGTGTAATCATGTGTTTATATATAAAAGAAGAAACATCTGCATATGTTGTTTTATATTTTACAAAAAAGATAGATTTCCTGTTCAGATTACACTTTTTGGTCCTTGTATTTATATCACGGTTAACTTGTTAACCGTGATATTCAATTGTCCCTTTTATCTCCACTTATGCAATTGGTTGCTTTTATTGGAATTACCTCTGCTATCATCTTCCAGAGTGTGGTCAGGAATACAGTGAGGTCACAGTGACATTCTTTCAACTAACTGACAACACTTTACGCTGAGACTAAAATAAATTTCGATTTTACCATAATTCTCTCTTCGTGTGATGGCGCATTAATTAATAAGCTCGATATGAGTCTGAATATAGAAAAGATAAACCTATTACGAAGTTTGTAATTAATTCAGAAGGCGACGTGGAAAGGAACATGACATAAATATGCAGCAAGAGTCCAAATAACACATAAAATCGTTTTGTCGATGCAAATAACTTTTGTTCGTTTTCCCGGTGTTATCTCCATTCGTTTGCCTTATATGAATGTCGCTTCTGTGGTTTCCGGTGGAATGTACATGAAAATTTATCCTCTCAGACATGAGTGGCCTTGCACAATGCATCTTCATTCTTGTGTTGTCACGTTTGTCATGCTGAATAAAACGAAGTGGTAGTCGAATAAACTAATACATAATAACTATTGTCCGAAAACGCATAGACATGCAGCTGCCATGAACTGACCCGAAAACAGATCTACCGAATATCGAACGTCCTTGAAGTAGAATGCCCGATAATCGCACGCCTAAAACCATAACCACCGAAAAAAATGGGTCTACCGGGAAGTAGATCGTCCCTGTAAATGCCGGGAAAAGGATCGTCCCACGTCCTAAACCTTGGGCCAGTTGTTGAAAAGTGTATTAAAAGTTAAACCAAGCTTAAATCTTAATACCAGTCTTGACCTAATACAAAACTAATGCCATTTTAGTCCATGCTAATGTTAATACCGGGCTTTACTGCTAATACACCTTTGGGCAACTGGGCCCAGAAGGACCTGATAGTAGAACGTTTCAAAAAAAGAGAACGTCACCCAACCTGGATTGTTCAAAAAGACTTGCAGAACTAACGATCGCAAAACTGAACGTCTCAAATGCATAACGGCATAACGGGCAGTAGAATGTCCTAATAACAGGTGGCCTGAAAAGTGGAACGTCCAAGAAGCAAAACAGCCTGAAAAGAGCGACCGGGAGATTTCCTACATTCACAGCGATGGGACGCTGGAACCTCCCAGAAACAAAACGACGTAAAAACTGAAATGTTCCTAAAGAAGAACAGCCCAAAAAGAAGTCCGCCCACGTGAAAGAGACAGATCGACAAATGATTTGGCGATTCATTCATTAAAATGATTTATGTCCATACAAACGTGGATAAGAAATGTTAATTAGTAATATAAATACCAATAGTATAGAATAAAGCATTTGCAGGCAATCTGCAGACCGCCGTGAACCATTATTAACGACAGTTGAGATAAGAGTCCAGCAATACACTCCTGATTTTTTGTTGTTGACCCAACAGGGTTTATTAAAACGTCTGCAAACACATTATCCTTCCCATTTTAACAGAAACTTTGTATAATATTAATTTTGTATATGTTATCTCTCATGCTTCATGGCTTGCTTTATTCAAATCCTTTACTGCTATTGTTATTTATGTCTGTTTCCAATCACCGTGCGGAAGCACTTATCTCTCTACATACATTTACATGTATATCGTGAACTTCACACATCAATAACCCTGAAATCGCTATCACCCTGCATGTGGTATAGATGTATCTGTAGTATAAATCGATCAATAGTCTCAGTTGTTTGATCAAGAAGCGTTTTGTCCGGATAAATACTAACCTCAAAACGGTGTAGCCTATTAAGCACTGAACTATCTCCACTGTCATAACATGCCAAATGGGATTTACAGCAAAAATGGTTTCATCCATATACTCTTCCCACACATCATTGTACTCGGTTTTTACAGTCCTTATTCATTTATTTACTTCTTATTTACTTTCCTGTGTACAAATGTTTGATGTGCGTTCATGTTGCCAATTTACTTGACAACGAGAAACGCTAATGTGAAGGCGTGAAACAACAAATGTGACTAATGCGTTTTTATACAGCTCATGTTTCATGCATTTTTTATGTTCACGTTTGTTGTTGATGTCTGTCTACACCACCATCATTTCTATGAAGATGTGTGATGGTATTCATTTTGGAGCGAGGAAACAGACATTGACCTTGCTTCAACATGTATGCAGTTCACGTTTGTTGTTGATGTCTGTCTACACCTCCAACATTTCTATGAAGATGTGTGATGGCATTCATTTTGGAGCCGGGAAAAACACACTGACCTTACTTCAACATGTATGCAGTTCACGTTTGTTGTTGATGTCCATCTACACCTCCAACATTTCTATGAAGATGTGTGATGGCATTCATTTTGGAGCCGGGAAAAACACACTGACCTTACTTCAACATGTATGCTGTTCATGTTTGTCGTCGATGTCCATCTACACCTCCAACATTTCTATGAAGATGTGTGATGGCATTCATTTTGGAGCGAGTAAACAGACATTGAGCTTGCTTCAACATGTATGCGGTTCATGTTTGTCGTCGATGTCCATCTACACCTCCAACATTTCTATGAAGATGTGTGATGGCATTCATTTTGGAGCGGGGATACAGACATTGACCTTGCTTCAACACGTATGCAGTTCACGTTTGTTGTGAATGTCTGTCTACACCTCCAACATTTCTATGAAGATGTGTGATGGCATTCATTTTGGAGCGGGGATACAGACATTGACCTTGCTTCAACACGTATGCAGTTCACGTTTGTTGTGAATGTCTGTCTACACCTCCAACATTTCTATGAAGATGTGTGATGGTATTCATTTTAGAGCATGGAAAAAGACATTGAGCTTGCTTCAACACGTATGCTGTTCACGTTTGTTGTTGATGTCTGTCTACACCTCCAACATTTCTATGAAGATGTGTGATGGCATTCATTTTGGAGCGGGGATACAGACATTGACCTTGCTTCAACACGTATGCAGTTCACGTTTGTTGTGAATGTCTGTCTACACCTCCAACATTTCTATGAAGATGTGTGATGGCATTCATTTTGGAGCGAGTAAACAGACATTGAGCTTGCTTCAACATGTATGCGGTTCATGTTTGTCGTCGATGTCCATCTACACCTCCAACATTTCTATGAAGATGTGTGATGGCATTCATTTTGGAGCGGGGATACAGACATTGACCTTACTTCAACATGTATGCAGTTCACGTTTGTTGTTGATGTCCATCTACACCTCCAACATTTCTATGAAGATGTGTGATGGCATTCATTTTGGAGCGGGGATACAGACATTGACCTTGCTTCAACACGTATGCAGTTCACGTTTGTTGTGAATGTCTGTCTACACCTCCAACATTTCTATGAAGATGTGTGATGGCATTCATTTTGGAGCGGGGATACAGACATTGACCTTGCTTCAACACGTATGCAGTTCACGTTTGTTGTGAATGTCTGTCTACACCTCCAACATTTCTATGAAGATGTGTGATGGTATTCATTTTAGAGCATGGAAAAAGACATTGAGCTTGCTTCAACACGTATGCTGTTCACGTTTGTTGTTGATGTCTGTCTACACCTCCAACATTTCTATGAAGATGTGTGATGGCATTCATTTTGGAGCGGGGATACAGACATTGACCTTGCTTCAACACGTATGCAGTTCACGTTTGTTGTGAATGTCTGTCTACACCTCCAACATTTCTATGAAGATGTGTGATGGCATTCATTTTGGAGCGGGGATACAGACATTGACCTTGCTTCAACACGTATGCAGTTCACGTTTGTTGTGAATGTCTGTCTACACCTCCAACATTTCTATGAAGATGTGTGATGGCATTCATTTTGGAGCGGGGATACAGACATTGACCTTGCTTCAACACGTATGCAGTTCACGTTTGTTGTGAATGTCTGTCTACACCTCCAACATTTCTATGAAGATGTGTGATGGTATTCATTTTAGAGCATGGAAAAAGACATTGAGCTTGCTTCAACACGTATGCTGTTCACGTTTGTTGTTGATGTCTGTCTAGACCTCCAACATTTCTATGAAGATGTGTGATGGTATTCATTTTGGAGCGGGGAAACAGTTGGTTTACCTCCAACATTTCTATGACAAGAGGTTTCATTTTGGAGCGGGAAAAAAAGACATTGACGTTGTTTCAACATGGATGCTTACTGTAATCTTTTGATTGGTGCTGTTGCAAACATTACAAATTTGTTGATTCGTCAAAGATGAACGCAGAGAAGGCCAGAATGGGGAACACGACAATGGGTCGATTAGATCAACATCAGTTTGGAGCCTATACCAGGTTTTATTAAATTAACCAAAGCTGAGAAACCCAGCCCTATTAATGGGCGAAATAAATAAATTAATCTAACGGTATACTTGTTTGTGGCTATCTGTTCTATAGTTAAGATCTAGAATGGCTTATTCTTTTACTCTATCAGAAGAGTGTTGTAAAGGGACGTGTCGTGTATAATACAATCCACGTCACAGTTATATGCAATACCTGATTGGTCCCCTGAAATGCTTTGAACATCTAACTACACGTATAGAGAAAGGGAATTCAGTGTCGTGGTTTCCAAAAATTGCTTACTGCTTATGAAAATTATTCAATGGTCACGTCACAAACAGGCACTACATTAGTTCGTTGAATTAATATGAAACATGAGTCTAACAAATTTAAACATCGTCACACATGTCAAATTTTGTTGAGAAACGCCGCCTAGGCGACCGTTGTCCACGAATAAACTTTACAAATTGTACAAAGGTGTGATGCTATTTTATGAGTAATTCTATTGCCAGTCTTAGCTGGGATTAAGATAGCATTATAGCATTATAACTAAGAATAATCTTAAATAAAAACCAGTTAAAATATCTTGACATTTTCCTTTCTGTCATGTCACATCGATTTTACGAGCACGGTTACAGCGGTGGTTATCTTCGACTAGGCACAATCCAGCTTTGACAGCTTCCTGTGCATGGATCGTCATGTCAGGCGGTTTGTCAGGTACAGGCCGAAAGTCTCAAGTTGTTTACCCACTGGTTAGTGCACACAGGTTGACTGAATGATTCGCCTATGTATAGCGCGCCTGCTTTAGTCATCTTGAAGTACAATGGTTACTGTTATAGCAGTATACCATTAACTGTACGCAAGGAATATGAATACCCACTCTATAAAGCATGTGGGTCTAAAAGGTGAATCACTACAGGATAAAAATAAAGTCCAATTCAAAAGTGCATAACACTCCAGGTGTATAGAGCCTAAGGAATTGGTCCTTAATTAACCTTAATGCCAATTTCGTCCAAACCACTTGGTTATATTCGGACCTGATTCCTTACAACATATTATTTATTATTTTTTATAACAGCTTTATTTGACTTAAAATGGTATTTATCATAAGACCGATTGTGTTTCCAATATACCAACTGACAATGCGCGACAACCAATGCTTGTGTTCATTCTTTTTTTTTTTTTTTACCATTGATGAGTTCATGGTGGGTTCTCTTTTAGATTCACTCGCAAATTTAGTCTTTCATTCAGTCTTCGATACAAAATGCTATCGGCGAAAGATATCAAATAAGACTGCAAATTTAGCATTGATCTGATTTAAATTTCGTGACATTCCCATATGAACTCAACAACACATCTAATATATTCGCCAATTTAAAACAGGTACTGTTCTGAGTATTAGGAAAAATGTGCCCAAAGCCTGTTTTTGGTACAACAAGACACCGTCTTAAACTGATGAGATTGAGCTTTGCCAACGAAACCCTATAGATTCTGCAACTCAGTAGTTTTGGAAACAGCGTTACAAGTTAAATAAGAACATTGACCGAAGAAAGTACATGTAGGTCGAAGGTCATTTGTGCCTCCCTCACTCTAATACCTAGCTTCCAGGAGATCCACAGTGCAACGATGTGCCCCCCTCACTCTAATACCTACCTTCCGGGAGATCCAAAGTGCAACGATGTGCCTCCCTCACTTTAATACCTAGCTTCCCGGAGATCCACAGTGCAACGATGTGCCTCCCTCACTTTAATACCTACCTTCCGGGAGATCCACAGTGCAACGATGTGCCTCCCTCACTTTAATACCTACCTTCCCGGAGATCCACAGTGCAACGATGTGCCTCCCTCACTTTAATACCTAGCTTCCAGGAGATTGACAGTGCAACGATTTCCTCATAAAGTTTCAATGAATTTAACACAGTAGCGTTGAAGAGCTATCTATGAATTCTGATCCGAGAAAATGGGTGTCACCTGCGCAGACCGCACTCTGATGCGTTCTGGGAGACCCACAAGTGAATTTTTTTATCAAGTCTCATGGAACCTGGCTCAGTAGTTCGGGGGATAATATACCGAGAAATCAGTCTGAATTATAACCGCAAGAAAATGGGTCAACCATCTCCGGTAAAATATTGTCCCGCAATGTTCATTTTTCACAAGTTTCTATTGGACCGGGGAAATTCGCTAACTTTTATAACGCATCTCAACATATTTCGGTGAGAGAAGAGCGAACAGACGGACGAAAGTATATGAATACATGACTATGACAATCCCCTTCAATCAAATTGCGGCTAAAAACTATTTTAATACCGTTGACAGTGAACGGATCAACCATATCACTATCAATTTCTAGCCCCTCATGATGATTTCTGATTAAGACTTTATACATGATAATGATTCGTAAGATTTTACCTGTATTCGCCGTGGCAGTTTACAGACAAGATACATTCTCCGTCAATCCCCTCTGTTTTTCTTTCAGGTAGAAATGGAATATAACGATCGTTGAGTTTTCCAAAGCTTGTCAGCAAAGTTCTATTTGTGTTGTTTGTCACATATAACTGCACTTGCTGTCCTTCAACAAGCAGCCCCGTTTCGGTTCGGTTCTAGCATTGAAAACGGCTTCCTGGAGCCTGCTTTTGACATGTGAGTTGAAATTTCATGGAGTCTCCTTGATGCTTGATTAAACAAGAGGAAACTTGAGAACCAATTTTCCTCCGATCCTTCGCTTGAAGGTATGTCTCGAACAGTACTCTATTTAAATACAGCTATATTAGTCGCTTAACATTTGCCAACGCGCTGTAAACTACATGTCCTCCAGTTTGTTTTGGCTCCATCTGTATTCAAACACTGAATCGTACAGTACATTTTATGAGCCTTTCTCCAATGCTTGTAAACTGTTTTACAATGAAAGTTTTGAAGGTCCCGTAAATCCAATGGCTGGTTCCAGTTAATGACTCCAGCCTCGGTTACACATTACAATGGCGTTACACAAAGCGTAGTTCTGACACAGAAAGAGCCGTCATGGTTCCGGTATCCCACATTCTGAAGTAAACTGAGGAAATCTCGTAATACTGTTACCATTAGTGGGAAAAGTGGTGGCGATTTGTGTGAAAGATTGGGAAAACAAATCACTTCCGCAAACATCAGTCAGTCGATGTTTCTTCCTAATGGCAATGGCAGTAAGCATTACGGTCCCTTTCAGTGCCAGGAACCATATAGCCAATCGCTCTGAGTCTGTCTTTCTAGACAGCTGACATCCACTCAGTCTAATAGACGGACCTTTGCACTTAGACTTTGCACACGCTACCCTCATGCAGTACAACTGGATGCTATTGAGTAGCGATAGCACGCTATGTATCACTACACTAACAAACCAATGACACCATAACAGCACGCGCCAGTGCTGAAAAGCTGATAGGCTAGTCTGGGGAGTTCACAGCCTACTAGTCCTATGCCTTTTCTTCTGTGTCCCAGAGAACAATGGTATAAATAGATATGTATATTTAAATCAGTCCCCAGACGGTATACAAAAAAGTAACTATTCATAAATAGTGTCGACCTCAATGACCACCCTATGGCTGGTTTATTTCTGCTGTTAATGGGATCGATGGACCTACTACTTTTAATATCATTGTTTCTTTTCTTTTTTCGCTCACATTTGCACAGACATCTTCACATACGAGTCTCCAAGAAGGTTATTGAAATATGTCATTGAATTAACGAAGTTTGCTCTATAGTCCACGTCTGGTTTCTTTCACGACTTGGAAGATTTTCATGGATGCTTCGAATTGTGGTGCTACATTTTCAAGAAGAAACAAATGAAGCTTGTCACTCACCCAGGTACATGTATATACATTACACACGAGAAGGTATGCTTCCATACCGTGCATGACTTGGTATGGTATGTCCAATATATGTTATGATGATTTACTACATCTCCGAGATGTGAGGACAAGGGTGCTTTATAATTCGCGTAATTGGTGCGTAAATCGTATTCATATACCATTATTTGCCACCTTATAGAAACACATTATAAGATCTGCGCTATACTTTTCAGGAATGAAGACCGCTCTCTTTAAAACTTTCTGATGGACGTTTCTTCCTAAATATGCAAAGCTCTCGTGATGAATGTCCGTTTTCTGTCGTAAGGGAAGTCTACCAGCTCTTGGTAAATGGGGTCACGGGCTTGAACCCATGATTCCGCTTGGCGGCTTTAAGTCAGGGGGGTTATCATGTACCTTTACAGTTGCGATGGTTTCTCCCCGGCTCTGTCTTGTATAAGCTGACTCTAAAACTCCGCAAACTCAGATGGTCTTAGACTGAAGACATAGGACAAAGGGCTGTTCAGTTTTCTTGGCAGGAATTTATAGAGCTTTAAACCTATGTAATTTGAACAGTCGGCAATGGACATTTCGGCTTTCTAAAAAAAATTCTGATTTCAAACCATTTACTGAATATGGGATCTTTATACATGTATATCATAATCACTGTTTTCTGAGATCGTATAACTTTCTCTTCTACTTGCTTTTACTCCCAAGTTCATTAACAATCTGTTACATGATTCAGGTCGATAGAACAGCCACAAACATACAAACATGAAGATCAGACTACCAGAACCCATTCACTCTCCGGCCATTTCTGCGTCTAATCCAATTCGAATTGTTCAATTTCGAATGTTGTCGTCGTGGTAGTTGCGTGCTCTATTGATATAGCAGCTTAACACAGCTTCTAGAAATTATGCTCTCTTAAGGCTCTTATTATTGAAGATAATTCGATCTCTTGCTCTTTAAACAATCGTGGCCAGCCATGATGAGCACTGGTTTGAACGAGATTACATAAGTCGATCAATCCAAAACAATTTCATTATTTGTTCAAGTCGTCTGGTCCCAGGGAAGCCCACGCAAATGTACCACATGATATATAACCGACTACTCCTAGCATTTACCTTACAGAGAAAGTGCCCTATATCACACCAGTCAGAATTACATATGGTATTTTACATACTTTATTACACATGTGCACACATCGTGCCATATTACATAACCTGCATCACACACAGGCATTACACATAGCCCAGCATGTATCATGCACACATCCTGGCACATTACCAACTGAGCTCCATATTGCGCAATACTGTACGACACATATCATATATATAATATATATTCACCCACGTACTGAAACCCCAAGGATTCATTCATTCATTCACACACGCACTGAGCCGCCTGAAGACAAGGCCTGTATGGCACAATCTCTCACATAGGCCTACATACACTCTCTACAAGAACTACTCATGCAGAATACATAACCTGCATTTCATAAATAGATGACATCACATCATACATCTGAAACATGGTTCCCGGGATAACGTCCTTACCTTATACCTCCATATTTGCCAGTAAAAGCAGTGACATTTACATCGAGAGTTTCAAGCTCTTCAACCACATAGTAACACAGGCTGCCTATATCAGCAGATCTAGCGAATTAAACTGGACAAATATGCACACTTCACAGGAAACAATTCGAAAAGATAGGCTTACTATTCACGGAGTGAGACTTCCACAAAAAGTATCCGTAGTGTATGATACGTTGATTTTGGCGTGAAAATAAAAACATTAATCAAATCATCATTTCGTTTTCATTTTTTCGGGTTAGTTGTAATGCAATATCTTCTTGTTTCATTTTCTTTTTCCTTTCCAGACATAGAACAAAGTCTGTTGCTGGGCGATAAATATGGTTTATGGACGTAAAATAAGCGTACGTTAAAACAGGCATAAAGATGCGCTTGGTGCATTCTCCGCATATACTCCTGACACGCATATGCCCTACGCTGTACGTTCGCTTACGTCGCTGCCACCAACAGAAAAGCTTGACCTTTAGAGCCTGTACGACGCACATAGGCTTGTTTAAGATTAGACTCACCAATGGTTTCCATTTCTCCAATTGTGAAGTTTGTTTAGTATATGTATGCTTACAATTTTACTTCGTAAGTTTAGTCATACGGCGTCGAACATTCATCAGGTTAGTATACTGTATCTTCTAGTGGAAGGGCGAGGCCATGCCGCCAAAGTGCTGCCGAAGAAAACAGACATGACATTCCTCCCAGTCACATTATACTGACACCGAGTGCACCAGTGCCGTTTCCTTGCAACCTCTCAAAGTTGAGCGCCAAGCGAGGCAGCAACAAGTACTTAGTATAAACAGATCCGGGTTTGATCCCCGATCTCCCGTCTTCGAGGTGGACGCTCAAACCATTAGGCCACCGAAGCCGTCTTTATAGATGTACATACAAGCATGTAAATGTTCATACAGCTTTATAAAAATGAATAATAACTTTTAAAACACAGTCTTTGTTACAGCTTGGTGTGGGGGTTATTTATTTGTAACAAGGAGGAATGGTAATCACATGCACGTGAGTGGCACTAACAAGTCGACATAACAAATACAGTACAGGCGCTCACGATTATTTGGAAACACACGTGACGCCACTCTAGCATAGCCACTCGTGTGACGTTATTCGCAGTTATTGTTATGTGACTTGCCCTCATAGGCTGGCGACACCTGTGTTTCTGCCCAGTCTGAGCGCCCATAGAGTGGTTATAGACATAGAGATGTCTTCCAATGTCGTGCCAACATTGGATTTGTAGGCCTGCCTTATGACATGCTGAAGTATGCTTTCACTGACAAGCTTTGAAAGGTATTATCCACTTCATCCACAGGAAATTATTTGTGAATACATTTACCGAACGTTTTCCAAGGCACAAAAGCACTGTATATGGATTCGAATCAACCAGTTTAAACCTAGCAGTCTTGTTGGTTAGCATATATTGTGTCTAAGCCTACTGACCGCTAAAGGTCGATGACATTGAGAAAACAAATCGAAGGTGCCCTTTAGGAATTCGGGTAAAGCTTATTAATCTGTTTTTAACCTTGAGAACTTCGACTACGGATTTTTGTACAAGATAAAAGTATAATAGCTATATAGTCAGAGGTCTGTTAGCTGGAACTAATATCAATATTTCATAGATTTCTGGGAGAAAATGTGTCAGGCACCCCTGGTCAGAGGACTGTAGGCTTCAATAGGCTTGGTATGTGCTCGATGGTCTGACAATCAGATATTGTAACTTAACAAAAACTCTCAGTGACGTTTCCAGGAATTTTCAGCCGACAACGCTGACAATTACTTCAGGTCACGCATAAATTTGATCATCGTGGTTGTGTTTAGGACATACTGATTATATGTCACTGTTTTTGTGTGTAGCTTGCGAAAAATGACTTAAAAGTCGATCACAGAAGAGCAATTTTGGAGGCAAATAAATGTCATGAGATATCACCTCATTTCACAGTTTACCTTAAGTGAACCATTTATATCATGTTCATGTGTTTTTACCCCACATTCAAGAATATTTCACTAACATAATGGCAACCACAAAGCCATTTCTGAAAATTTGAAATACGATTATAGAGCTTACTTTTGGGTCATAAAAATTAAAATCTTGACCACTATATAAATGGGAGGGAGAGGAGGGGGGGGGGGGGCTAGTGGTTAGTGTGCAAGTTAGTAGCGCAATGACACTGGAGAAAATAATCACAAAACGGTTTATCTTTATATATTTAAGCTTTCAAAACAAAAAACTTAGATTCGACAGCAAGGCTACCAAACACCTTGCCTGTAGAAAAAAACATGAATGAAAACCTTTCTCTGAATACATAAAGTACTGAAGTCATGAATTTGGTAACTTATGGTAAGTAATATTCGTACAACTCACCAATGATGAAACATCCCAGTAGTGTTACTGCGCTCTACATGTGTGCAAAACTTAAGCTCAATAGAGGAAAGCAACCTGCGAATGTTCATGAGTTTCCCTAGGGCTCTGTCTGGTTTCTCCTACCATAATGCTTGCCGCCGTCGTATAAATGAAATATTCTTGAGTACATCATAAAACACCACTCAAATAAATAAATAAACAAAGAAATAAACATATAAATACATTTAGTGCCTTTTTAAGATACCACCCGACATTTGTTTTAACCGCTCAGTGTATGATGTACATGTAAGCTACGAGCTAAAAAGACGCAAAATGACAATAGCTGCAAATAATAGTAAGGGGTTTGGTGCCGTTTTGCCTACTGGATCCTGCTTTAGGTGAAAGGTATGAGGCGCACATTTAAAGGCAGGATGTCAAAAATATTACAGATCGACCGGCATCGCCATCCTCATATAGACCTGATCAATTGCAGGTAAAACATAATTTACCAGGAAATAGATTTAAGCAAAATTGCAGCAAGAAATGTCTCGGATGCACAAGACCTAATTGTTACTCACACTCCGTTTCCCATTAACACTTTTTGGTTATATATATGGATACAGTCCTTTCTCCATCAGTTTAGAACATATGAACAAGACTTCCCGTGTTTCAAAGGTTAAGGGTATACTGATGTGGCATTTATCGAAAAATGTGCATATCTATATTTGACTATCTTTGCCCCTATTTTACAAGGAACAACAACCAACCCATCAAATTACTCCTCAGTAACACATAGAGTACACAGGCCATATCAAGACTATAGGCCTACACTAATGAAACCAGACACAACCAGCTGACTGTCTGCCCATCAGTTTGTGGATCAGTCAAATTTTCGACATCCTATGTTTACAGGTGCCATTGACCTGATTTCAAACAACATCAACATCTGGTGGGAATCATCATCCATGAAAATCATGTCCAAAGCCACACAGACACCTATTTATTTATTTATTTGATTGGTGTTTTACGCCGTACTCAAGAATATTTCATTTATACGACTGCGGCCAGCATTATGGTGGGTGGAAACTGGGCACAGCCCGGGGGAAACCCACGACCATCCGCAGGTTGCTGACAAACCTTCCCACATACGGCCGGAGAGGAAGCCAGCAAGAGCGGGGCTTGAACTCACAGCGACCACATTGGTGAGAGACACGTGGGTCATTACGCTATGTTAGCGTGGTAACCAACTGAGTCACGTAGGCCCCTAAGACACCTAAGCAAATCAACAGAGATGCTCCGTCTAACATCAATCAAAATGTCTGTGACTGTACAAATGCAGAAATAACTGATTTATTTTTCTTATTTGTTTTACACTGCACTCGAGACTGTTTCACTTAAACGACGGCATCCAGCATTTTGGTGGAGAGGAACCTGGCAGAGCAAAGGTGGGGGAACAACGCTGGACCATTTGCAAGTTACAGGCAAACCTTCCCAAGCTTGACCAGAAAGCAGGTCAGCATGAACTGGACTTGAACTCCCTTAAGAAATAACTGAAGTAGGTCCTACGTTACAACTGATAAACCCAAGATATCTATACAGCACTATAATGGCCTAAAACTCTGACAAAAAAAAATGCAATATTTAGAGGCAAACACCGGTCATAACATTTAAATGACCTACATTTTTGTGATGAATCTTGCAGTTGGATATCATTGTGCCTTATAAACAAACCTCCACACATTTTTCCAAGATCAACAGAACTCTCAGAATCAGGCAAAATGAACTTCATCTTAGATGAAATTTTAGGAGTTTTACTGTAATCGTATTGGTTTGGGTACAAATCAATTGCAATGAAATGTTCCTATCGTTATTGCTTGATGGAAGCTTTTCCTCTGACCAAATGATCCACCCAAATGGTACACTATCCATACCAATACCACAACTAATTCCTCCACAAAGAATTGCCCTTGTCGTCCAATAAGTTATTTATTTATTTATCTGACTGGTGTTTTACGCCGTACTAAAGAATATTTCACTTATACGATGGCAGCCAGCATTATGGTGGGAGGAAACCAGGCACAGCCTGGGGAAAACCCACGACCATCCGCAGGTTGCTGTACAGCCGAAGAAGAAGCCAGCATGAGTAGGACTTAAACTCACAGCGACCGCATTGGTGAGAGGCAACTGGGTCATGATGCTGCTCTAGCGCACTAACCAACTCAGCCACGGAGGCCCCCTCGTCCAATAAGTGTAACATTCCTGAGGACTGTCAAAAGCCGTGATCAAACAATTAAATACAGTAAAGAATACAATGTAAATAAGATCATCTCCTGAGCCAAGTAAGAAATTCAGACAGACAAACAAGGGTTTAGATTCAGAAAGATTATTTTACTGATTTTGTATAAAATCTAAGCATGATAATGATATGAGTGTTGTGAAGTTTAATATACATAAATGCATTGGACAGATAGAGTTCATCAGTAAGTAAATGAACATTCTTATAGGCTACCATTCGTTCTCAATGACACAAAATGTGCTGTCAGAAACAGTTGAACAATGATGGCCAAAACATCTCAATTTCTGTGAACACCATATTAATTCAAAATGACAAAAGAAAAAAACCCAAACATTTCTAGAATGCGAAACCTGGCAATATTTTACAGAAGTATCACCTTCACAGAGAATCAAAATAACTTAAAATATTCTCAGACGACTATACTATTGCAGATAAAATAAAACTTCCTCCTCGGTGCATATGTAGTGTAACATGCTAACCAGCATACACTGTCAGAATACTGTGCTTGCTCTGCTGCCCTTACAAAAGTACTTTACAATGGCTGTGCATCATGATGAATAAGAAAACCTAAGTGCACAAATCATACTATACACACACCCAGTGTTAAAACTTACTGATGCAAGCCTAAACAGTCTTAACAACAACAACAAAACCACACACACATTCACAAATGTAAGACTCCTGTGTTCATAACCAATCAACTACCTGGATAAACATACTGACGAAAAAAAAAAACTGATTTTGACCAGTTGAAATTAGCACCTTGGGTATGATTGGTCAATTTTGTGAGACATACATGTTGGTTAAAATTCAATTTTCAGAACATAAAACATCTGTGAATGAACAGCAGTTACAGATTAACACATCTTGTTAACAGTGGAGATAGTAAAAATCAGTCAAATTTGTGCATTGACAAATGTACTTTCTTGCACATCAAGAACCCTTTCAACAAGTAACACTACAGGGAGGTAATCACAAGCGTGAACAATGACATATCAAAAGTTAGCTCCCTTTAGTCCACCTGGTTCTCATGAAGACCATTTAGCCAGGCTATTTAACAGCATCATTCCATGATAACTCTAAAAGCTGTTAATTTAGCTCACAACGCTGTCAACATCACTCTGTGGACACATTTACACTGTACTTTATCCAAGACAGTGTAAAATCACAACCTTAATAGCGACACACTGATGGTAAAACACAAATTTCTGGCTAAAAAATGGAAGGGCATATAAATGAGTGTCCAGCATTTGTACATGGTACATGAAGAGTATCGCACATAATCAACTGCGAGTATATAAAACCAATCACAAGACTGTGCGATTACGTGCCTGATTGACATGAACAAGTGCACCCAAAAGCCTGTTGAAAAATTCACCCTCAACCGTAAGAAAAATTACCTTATTTTGGTGGGTGGTGATAATTATTTGGCACTCAGAGATTTGACAGCAAAAATTAAGCAACACTGTCCACTCAATATTCTGTTTCGAAAATTTAAATGTCTATACCACAGCATGTGAGTTGTTCAAATCATGGCAGTGGCTTGCTTTCCTCATATTGCCTTGGCGATGTGCTCTTCCTGTGGATTCTGATGCTGGTTAAACCTGAACAAATGGTGATTTCAAAGCTGAAGGTCATCCTTTGAAATATCCAATATTTTTAATATCACTGCTTGATGGCAGGACTCATTCAGTTGGTTCTTCTATTCTATTTTATTGGCTCTGTTCATTGACTGTCCTCGAACATGTGACTGGTCTCAAGAGCCAACAGGACCCGCCAGGCCAGCAGCTGCCTTCGACTGGAACACGTTATCATCTTGAGATAAACAGCAGGTGTCATCCATCCCTCGAACATTAACAGGAGAACATCACTGCTTGTGCATAATTGTGGCAGTCAGTTGTTGGATTCCTTGTACGTGTTGCTGTGCAGACTACTTTTGGAGCATATCCAGCAGTGTAGCAGGACGGTTAGTGTACAATGTATACTCCTTCCACAAGAGCTCCCCTATGGATGATCACTTGGGTGCTGATTTTGGGGGTTGTTTCTGGGGCGTCTGTGTACCCTCATCCTCCTGCCCACTGCCGTCCTCGTCAGTCATGACAGTGACCAGCGTACCCACTGCCTTCCCAACCTGGCCAGCCATGTGGAACAGGTTGCCTACGTTATTGGTGCCTGCAGTGGAATAAAACACACAATAAAGTCTTAACTCACAATAATGTCTAAACACACAATAATGTCTAAACACACAATAATGTCTTAACTCACAATAATGTCCTTAACACACAATAATGTCTAAACACACAATAATGTCTTAACTCACAATAATGTCTTAACACAATAATGTCTAAACACACAATAATGTCTAAACACACAATAATGTCTAAAAATTCAGAGAATCTATATCCCATGCTACATGTATATATGCGCACTTACACATGAAACTGATCTGTGGTTCACAACGTCAAATCTGAAAACCACGTTTTACATTGTCAGAGATTTGACAGCAAAAATCATTTTTTAGAGGACTATTTTTGTGAAAACCAAACCATGACAGATGAAGGAAATATGACACCAGGAGAAAATATTTCTTCCCTACAGACTTACAGGCTTTCTATAAAAGCCTTTCATTAAAATGATTTTTTGACCACGAAGTTGTGTTTTGTAACTGATATATTTCACCCCACTGAGTTAAAATTTAGTGACTGAAAAATCATTTCACAGAAATTTTTAAGCAGTCTATCATAACATGACGACAAAGTTTCACCTTTCGGTTTAGAGTCCATGCCAGATGCATCTCTTCTTCTCCCGTCCATATCCTCATCCTGACTTGTGTCTATAAGGTAGATAGATCTTTATTGCATTGGGCCAATTACTCCATGAATATATACATAATATTGTCAGGTATAATATAGCATGGCGAACAGTTGTCAGAAGGGGGTGGGGAGGGTGGGGTTCAATCATTTGAGATTATACTGATTCTTCATTTTAAATGCTGTACATAAAAACATCGTCAATGTTCTAACAATAGCCACATTGCTACCAGTCATTAACTGAGTAAACTTTTCCATACCAGGATATCTGTATTTATATATCTGATTGGTGTTTTATGCTGTTCTCAAGAATATTTCACTTATACGACTGCGGCCAAGATTATTGTTGGGGGGGGGGGGGGGTGGAGGGGACATGGCACAGCCCGGGGGAAACCCACGACCATCCGCAGCTGGCTGGCAGACCTTCCCACATATTGCCGAAGAGAGATGATATCTGCAAAAATATGTATCTATACAGTATTTCCTCAATTCAACATACAAGAGGAAAACCAATGGGAAATGACATTCATCTTGGGTGGCATTTGCAATGTCTATATGTACATTTCCTTTCTATGAAGGGTATTTTGTTTGGTTTATTTCATCTACCTACTTCAGCCTTAAGATTGTATGAAGAGTACAACAGTTAAGTCACTGCGATTCAGAAATGTTTACTGTGACCATTTCGATATATGGTTTCATCTCATTTGAGACACATGTTAATAAAACACTTATCTTAAAATCCACAGCTAACAGACAAACTTGAGCCCAGCAATAAAGTTCACAAATGTGCCAGTAAACATCCTGGTCAATAATGCGACACTGGAGGCATATTTTTTAACCAAATTATAATTCAAATAAGTCCAGCCAGGTGTATGATAATTTTACTGGTTTACCAATGGACACATCTGATCCAGACTTCCAATCAAAAGAGTCAGAATAGTACCTGGATCTACCTCAGCTGAAGCACTTTACATGGTTTTACACAAAATTCCATGGTTTTCAATTCCTTTATAACCCTGAGATTATACAGGCTACAATGGCTAATCCAACGACTGCCAATTTATACATATGGGATATACTAAATCAAGCTTTCAGAGACCTGCTGTCTTTATGTACCTGCCAATACAGTATTAAAATTCTGCCCATATAAGGGAATTTATAAAGGCACATAAATGTATGAAAATACCACGTAGATTTATTTACTAGGACAGTATCCTACATTCAAACAAAGCTAAAAGAATACAGAACTCTCTGAATCAGGCCAAATGTACAACATCCTCATGGGAAAAATTGAAAAGTCATACATCTGATATCCCATCCATCAAATCAATGCACAGTGCTACATTTCTCGCTGGGCAGGCGTGGTCACTCTTCACACAATCTTAAGGCTTTTCAGTGGACTCACCTCCGTTGATGTGTAGTGTTAAGTCTGGTTGTCTGGAGACATTTCCTGAGCCCACAGAAGTGGAGGTGTTGGTGTATGGTGAGGTAGGTAAGGAGGAACTAGTAGTTGAGAACATACTTCTCTCCTGAGGCTGCAGGAAAAAAAAAACACAGCACAATATACATGTAATTTTTGATGCTTCATTTTATTACTCGTATGACACTGATTTTCCACAGATAAAATGTAATTAATGAGCAAAACTATATTCATGTTTGAATATAAAGCTTTAACTGTGAAATCATTATAAAACAACTCTGTAACATACATAGTATATTTTACTATCACTAAATTATGCAAAACAACAAGCGAGTCAACAGCTGGGGATTACTGGCCTGATTTCCAATGATGCGGTTGAAATATTGCAGATGTGACATAATCAGTCACTTCAACGGATATAATATTCTGTGAAAAGTTCACAAAACGAGTATTGAATTCCCACCTGGTCCAAAAGTTGTCTCAATCGCTGTAACTGGGCCTCTAACTGACGGTTGTGATCTTCTAAAATTTGCATACGGGCCTCGAGACGGCCCTTGTGTTGGCGTAACAGTTTAGCTTCGGCAATCATTTCTGCGTCCCTATCCACGGCCTCAAATGCTTCATCCTCCATATGGCTGTCATCCTCATCATGAACCAGTTTTAACCGGTCGTACTCTGCTTGTAAATTTCTGAAATGGGCACGCATTTAGTTTTATGGGTATTTCGTTTCATGCAGTTATTTCATACACTTTTTTTGTTTTGAATATTTTATTTTAATTACCGGTATCCTTCTTGTGTACTTCACACATGCATGGTGCATATCAATCAAGGAATATTCTGAAGGCATTATACTGCCTTCATCAAGAAAAGAAGGCTTATTTTTTAGACCTGCAGCTAATAAACCACAAAAGATACAGTTCCATCCTCCAAAGTCAAAGGATAAAGCCATATAACTCACTCCAAGTAAGTACATCAAAATGAAACTTAACATACATTTGTAAATGCATCAAAACTGACAGTATAAGCCTTTGCAAGATGTTTGCAACTCGTTAAGTTGAGGACTGGAATGTTTTGGATATATACATAAATAGGAATTGTTGATGTCAACATTTTACAGGTAAAAAACCCACTGATTACTCACTTGTTTTCTTCTTCTAAATCCTTTATCATTGCTTCCAGTTCTTCTCTCTGTTCAGAGTCTACTGATAACATTATCTGCATGGGACTTTTTAACTGAAACAATTATTATAACAAGCTTAGCATGAATGGAGGAAAAAAAAAACTAATACATGTACTAAGCTATTACAACCTTGAGTAAAATGCATCCTAAAAACCTTACATGCACATAAACAGAAAATTTGCCAAATGCATATTTCTCTTTCTGCCCTCATAGGACTACTCATAAGTTTTTACATGAAAATGTTTCTCTTTCAGCTGCCTAATGCCCTTAGTTGAAAAGATATTTTTTTAACCATATTCAGAATCTGTATTATGTACAAGATGTAAAACATTTTCAATCACATACACATAATGTTTAATGTACACAAGATAAACACATTCATGCATGTACTTACAGTGTGAGGTGAGGTATCTCCATTCAGGCTGGAGCAATACTGGGCTATTAAGTGATGTTCATCATCTCTGAAAACACAACAATGTAATTATTTATTTATTTGATGTGTGATTTACACCATACTAAAGAATATTTCACATTTTACAATGGTGGCTAGCATTATTATGGGAGGAAACCAGACAGATTTTTCCAAACATGCATAGCAATATAGATTAACAAACAGACAGATTTCAAACAAACTGAAGTAAAGGCCAAACCAGTGATATCAAAGAAACAGCTTTTCATGAGGAGAACTTTCCTGACTGTCATACATCTAACAGGTAACACTGATAGAAGGACCATACATGCATATTAAGTCAGACCCATGGTGCTAACTAACACTGTTTTAATTTGATTATATAATTAAACTGCAAACAGGTTGCATCCAATGTATCCCAGAAAGAGAAAATGCATGTAAAGGTGTATGTATGTAACGAAAGGCTAATCTAGGCATCATGTGATTAAACTTTAACTCCAAAATTTTTTCTACAGAGAAGTGCATTGCTTTAGCTCAGTTTATAGGAGAAATCAAATAAGCTCAGTGACTAAAAGCTCACGGTAAACCTTCCTTCTACCTAGGCAGTGGTAAACCTCGTGGGGGACCTATCAGCATCCACAAAGATCAGGGCTGCCTGTGTATATCCCAGGCTGTCTCCCTTGGAAAGTTGCCGCATAATTGAAATTGGACCTCCCACACCAATTACTCAGAAAAGCACCTACACACAGCACAAATTCCTTAACTCACAAAGGTGGATATCAGACTACTTACGAATCTGTCACAGAACTGGCTTGCTTCTGTTCTACTTCTGCTAGTCTGAAATACACATGAATATTATTTTCACAACATGATCTCGAAATGTGGTTTTCATCACGTTTCCATGAACAACCTGGCTGTTTTTACCACATTTATTGAAGAAAACATACATGTTCATGTGCTAACTTATATATTTTAAGGTTTTCATCAACTAGAAGTTTCTGGAGTTTTGGTTAAAAAAAGAAGCCAGCTCAAGAATTATTAATGCGCATTGTTACTGTTTTGCTTCATTTTGAGCAAATTCTAAAATATCTAACTTAATCCCAGCTTGATAAAGATAATGCACAACTTATTGCGACATATAACAAGGGGTACATTGATACTGACCTAGTTGCATAGAGCTCAAGTCTGGAGTGCATGTCCTGAGAAATGCTGTGCTGAGGGGATGGACATGGGCTGAAACATACAAATCACATGATTATACACATGTAGCCAATCACAGCTTCAAACACAGTAAAATTTGCATATTAATATAAACTAATCTAAAGGCAGCCCTGTACCTACTTAGACAGAACTTTGAATCACGATGTGACCTGAAATCCAAATCATGATTGAGGAGGAGCAGATTAGGCCATCTGTTGTTGTTGTCAAGTCAAATGACAGCTTTTTTTCCCCTCGATTTTCACGGCTGGTAGGTGGTTGAATGATGGCCCGACAGGACTGTCTGGAATGGAAGCCAGAGGTGATGGAACGGAGAGATAAATCAATAGCGACGGCACATGAACGCTACCTAATAAACGTCTCATCGCGTCCAAGCGCCGGCAAGCCAGACAGCTTTACAGCTTGTCTATTTCTGTCCTGGTGAGCTATGCCCACCTTCAGCACACAAGAGCTCGCTGTGTAGTTTGCCACAGCCATGGCTATCATCATATAATGGCAGTATTGATTATTTGGGGATAGCATAGAGGGCACATGTTTTAGCTGGCAGATATTCCTCAGGGCTGGCTGTTAGATCTAACAACTGTACCCTATTGTTCTAAAATATCTGTCACTGTTGAAGGTGAGGTTGAATACAGTCCATGGATGGTCGAGGCTTCGGGTTATAAACTCTCATAACTCACCTTTCATCACAAGCCTCAGCCAGAAATAAACTTACAACCATAATACCACTTATCTATCCATCATCAATGTTATATGATGTACATGCCATATATATATCATGTGTTTTTAGTACAATTCGGACGTGTGAACTCCAATGAAGCATATAATATATCACACGCCTAATATGAATAAAAACCTCCCCTTTTAACTTCTGGTAATACTGCTACATTACCACACAGTACTTCAGTTGTAAGAATCAGATCTGTTCATTCCATATGTATAACTGATATGGATATATCTGACAAACTATTTTCCTACAAACTTCAGGGAGTTCACTAATGGCCACATCTCTTGTAATAAACACGAGACAGGCAGACAGTAATTTAGCATTCATTTCTCAATACATCAATATTTAACCTATGCTGAACTTTTAGGGCAGAATGTCCCGAAACTACAAACAACATCCATCTTAATCCAGACATTATTCTAAGCATTATGAACTTAATGAATTAATGTAGGAAATATACAAAAAAAAAAGCCCACACAAACATGATGGACTGGGTCAGACAGGAAGGCAAACAAACGGCTGAACATTGAGCGTAACACACAGGTTAACACATGTGCACAAATTTCCTTCCCCAGTAAAAAAAAAAACATGCATATTAACAAATCCCTATGTGTATATTTCCCTCAGGTACAATTCTACCATAGGTATATACACTTCTACCATACACTGTAGGTATGTACACTTCTACCATAGGTATATACACTTCTAATATAGGTATGTACACTTCTACCATAGGCATGTACACTTTTACCACACACTGTAGGTATGTTCACTTCTACCACAGGTATGTACACTTTTACCACACACTGTAGATATGTACACTTCTACCATACACTGTAGGTATGTATGTACACTTCTACCATAGGTATGTACACTTCTACCACAGGTATGTACACTTTTACCACACACTGCAGGTATGTACACTTCTACCATACACTGTAGGTATGTATGTACACTTCTACCATAGGTATGTACACTTCTACCACAGGTATATACAAACTTCACAGTGAGTAGGGAACTTGTTCGTATTCACATTTTGTGTATCTGCTCAGTGTACCTTGGTGTTAATTACCCCATATAGCTTTTACTGTCCTGGTTACAAAAGCGCCACAACGACGTATGGAATTTTCCCTTGACAATGACAAAGAGACGCTCTTTCGGAGTTCACAGAAGAATCCCATCTCCTTAGCATGATGGCATTTACATGTAGGTATTTCTGCATTTACACGTGAACAGCATGAATGAACAAATGATATAGTTTGCCTATTACTTTGTCTAAGAGTTCAACTAATCTTGTTTTTAGGTTAGTTTGGAAGGTTGTATGCTTTCAGCAAACAACAGTAGTATTTTATGACATTTATTTGTCTGTAAATATTCACTTTTAGGGTGAAGTTCATGTCATTTACTGTACTCTGATGAACGTAATGGAGTTGTGAGCCTGGTCTACAGTGCTAAACTGTCACTGCAGTGCTCACGAGGACTATACCACAAGATGAGCTGACCAATTAACTCTCAGTTAGAGATAATAAAAATGTAATAAATACACAAAACACACTTGCTTATTTTGCAATACACAAGAAAAACCCTTTTAATTACTTGAGTCAGAGGGACTCAGATAAGCTGACTAAAAGATCAACATGCAGGAAGATACACAGAGACACATGTAAACAGGCTCACCTCTCTAAGCTATCCCCTTCTAACACAGTCTGGACTGGCATGTAGCCTAATCGGGGATGTTTTTTAAAAAACTTTTTGGACTTGAACTTATTTTTGAACACCTTGGTGAAATCACGAACGTCTTCCCCTGAAGTGGTCTGAGAACAACAAAATATGCATCATATAAATACACTTAAACAAAACCCTTTAGTTCTGCAAAAGGATATATTATTGCTTATCATATGGTTTTGGAGAAACTGTGTTCACAGGAGCTTAACAGCAACGTATGGATTTGTGAGCTAAGAAAGCAAGTCATGGCTATCTCCACTGTTTCCAACCTGATCGACTAGGACTGACTAGTGAATTATACCACGAGTGAGTTATAATATAAGGTTATGAGGTTTCACTACATTTGGCTATATGTAAAGTCAAGGTTGGCCTAAGGGGAATAAACATCAGATTCCTTCAAGTAACTGTAACTTTAATTCTCACAGCAAGGATCAGTGACTGTTGAACCCTTAACTTTATGACTATAACTATTGTAACATTTGTATTTCTGTGACCAAGCACTGATTAACACACAAAAAACAGTGGACTAAATTTACACAAACTTACAGTGGAGCAATATTCTTGCATAGGATGTGTGAGTTTGTGACCTTTCGCCTTTCTCCCAGAGAAAAAGCAATTCTGACAAATGTCAAAGTTGAAACATTTCAAACAACGATATCTGAAAAAAGAAACAAAAACAAACTATTATGACACAACTAATCTATGCAAAGCCTTTAAGATCAAAAGTAACATTTATGTAAAACAAACTCCGTATTTATGTTTGAAAAATTTGTTAACTTGCAAGTTTACTAGTTGCTTTCCTGCTTCAAATATGTGGCATATCATTTTTAGGTTAAGTTTTATGAGAAATATTATAAGACATGATATGTGAATTAACTGATTATGCTTAGCTTTCACTTTGACAATACACTCCTTGTCTGTCACAGATTATGGTTAGCTTTCACTTGACAGTAAACTCCTGGTCTGTCACAGATTATGGTTAGCTTTCACTTGACAATACACTCTTGCTCTGTCACAGATTATGCTTATCTTTCACTTGACAATACACTCCTGATCTGTCACAGATTATGCTTAGCTTTCACTTGACAATACACTCCTGGTCTGTCACAGATTATGCTTAGCTTTCACTTGACAATACACTCCTTGTCTGTCACAGATTATGCTTAGCTTTCACTTGACAATACACTCCTGGTCTGTCACATATTATGCTTAGCTTTCACTTGACAATACACTCTTGCTCTGTCACAGATTATGCTTAGCTTTCACTTGACAATACACTCTTGCTCTGTCACAGATTATGCTTAGCTTTCACTTGAAAATACACTCCTGGTTTTTCACAGATTATTCTTAGTTTTCACTTGACAACACACTCCTTGTCTGTCACAGATTATGCTTAGTTTTCACTTGACAATACACTCCTGGTCTCTCACAGATTATGCTCAGCTTTCACTTGACAATACATTCCTGGTCTGTCACAGATTATGCTAAGCTTTCACCTGACAATACACTCCTTTTCTGTCACAGATTTCCAAGACTTTGAATTTCACAATTCTTAATCTCTTAAGACTGTCTGCCTCATGATGCTCTTTACCTGAATCCGACGATGGGGAACTCCTTACAGATGTTACACTTGGCCTGATGTTTGGATGTCTCTGAGGCAGCCAGTCTGTGGAGCACAGGTAACCAGACCAGGGACTGAGGCTCCTGACGCGCCCAGTCCAAGAAATCTCCTGCCTGGATCTCCTGTCTGCCAGCCTCCTGAAGTCAGAAAGGAACAAGGGTACAAACATCTGAAAAATGAGGGTACAATGACCCAAGAGCACAAATATCAGACAATAAGAGTATAAACATCCATGAAATGAGGATACAAACATCAGACAATGAGGAGAGAAACATCTGTGAAATGAGAGTGCAAATGTCAGACAATGAAGGTACAAACATCAGATAATGAGGATACAAACATCCATAAAATGGGGGTACAAACATCAGATAATGAGGGTACAAACATCTGTGAAATTAGGGTACAAATGTCAGACAATGAGGGTACAAACATCCATGAAGAGGGTACAAATATTAGACAATAAGTGTACTAACATCTGTGAAATTAGGGTACAAATGTCAGACAATGAAGGTACAAACATCCATGAAGAGGGTACAAATATTAGACAATAAGTGTACTAACATCTGTGAAATAAGGGTACAAATGTCAGACAATGAGGGTACAAACATCCATGAAGAGGGTACAAATATTAGACAATAAGTGTACTAACATCTGTGAAATAAGGGTACAAATGTCAGACAATGAGGGTACACACATCCACGAAGAGGGTACAAATATTAGACAATAAGTGTACTAACATCTGTGAAATAAGGGTACAAATGTCAGACAATGAGGGTACAAACATCCATGAAGAGGGTACAAATATTAGACAATAAGTGTAATAACATCTGTGAAATAAGGATAAAAACGTCAGACAATGAGGGTACAAACATCAGACAATGAGGATACAAATATCCATGAAATGATACAAACAAAATACTATAGATGGCAACAGAACCATCAGCTATGGAAACTACATGTATAAAGAGCAACACAACCATCAGCTTAAGAATACTAAAGATGGCAACAG
Organism: Liolophura sinensis; assembly: GCF_032854445.1. Taxonomy (NCBI): domain Eukaryota; kingdom Metazoa; phylum Mollusca; class Polyplacophora; order Chitonida; family Chitonidae; genus Liolophura; species Liolophura sinensis. The sequence continues at coordinate 38,713,657 of NC_088295.1, forward strand.
AACCATCAGCTATAGAAAACTACATGTATAAAGAGCAACACAACCATCAGCTTAAGAATACTAAAGATGGCAACAGAACCATCAGCTATAGAAAACTACATGCATATAGAGCAACACAACCATCAGCTTTAGAAAACTATAAAGATCTTAAGGTTGAGCTTGAGACAAGATGAAGTTTGAAATGAAAGTTTTGAAACCATGACAGTGAAAATATTGCTCATGATATTTCAGGGAAATATTTTTTTTTAACAATGACTTTCTTACCAAAACATTCTCGAAACAACTCCGGACACTTGGTTCAATGTTGCTACCTCCAAAAGCAGCAATTTCCCCGAGTTGTCGAGGAATCTGCATACAGTCGTGAAGTAGCAGGCCCATCTTACGCTCGTCTGCAAAACCGTTGGTGTCTGCTATAAGGCGAAACAGAACTGGAAAGGAAATAAAACATACTGAATACTGAGACACCAAGACCTTACTGATCCATGTTCGAGATTCCTTACATCCTCACACCTAATTCTGTGAACAAAACTAAAACAGAACACTCTAGAACTGTCCTTATTATGACAGGAGGGGTGTGAAGACAAATTTTAAAATGTCACATAATACACAAATTACACTGCTTTTCTTATATTATTACAGAAACAACAACAAATGACACAGCCTTAGCTATTTCAGGAGACTTTTTTTTTTATTGGGCATGCTTGATAACCCTATGTGTCATCTTTCAATCTAAAATTCCCACATTAGAGAAACTGGAAACAATAAACATTTTTACACATCCAATATTACTGCAAACAATTGCTTTATTTGAAAAATACGGTGAAACTTTTACAACCATTAAAGCACTTTGTTCAGTGGAATTTCTGCATACAATTATTATGAAAATGATGCTAAACATGACTTTGTTTGTTTCATGAAAGGTGCAAGCTTCATAAAATTGTGCAAATTATTTCTCTACACCCCATAGTTCTCTCAGAACGTTTCAAAATTTTGGTCGCAGAGGTGGTTGAAAAGGTTGTATCCAGATAAATGTACTTACATCTGTACTTGTCATCTAGATGTGCCTTGGACATCAGAATAAGGCCCACTTTGAAAGACAGCACCCGGATTTTGCCTGTACGAATCCTGGATATGAAAAACGTTATGTATATAAAATATGTATATTTTAAATGCATAAATGGCATTTCACTGATAAATACATGTTTACTGATAAATACACATATAGTAATATATATGCAGAACCAGATGTTTTATCTTCAGCCATTTCACACATAAAACATGTCTCAAAGTACTAAAAGAAGCCTCTCAAACCATGTTGGAAAACATAATCATATTAAAATGTAAGGTCCAGATATGTAGGCCATGGCCATATTTATGTATTTAGCGTCTCTAGTTTGCCAGTATCATATAAAGCCTTCTTGTACAACCAGCATTAATATGGGGGTGATAACTGAAGTAATTGTTTAGATATTGTCCACATACTGGTAACAGGAAAATAACAGAATCGAAATGTATCATCCACAGGCCGATGACAACAAATCTATACAGACTTAGGCATGGATGTGGAGAAGACTTACATGTCATACACGTTCAGCAGCCAGTTAAGGACGAGGTCCACACAGACGGGTACATTGACCAGGTTTGGGTGGTCCTCTGACAGAGTCTCATACATCGTGGTCACACAGTTGATGATTTCTATCACATCCATCAGCTTGTCATTCTGCGCCCTCAGACCGTGGTGGTCAAACGCCGTCACAGCAGTCGCCATGTTCAGTAAGTCCACTGTGGGTGGGGCAGAAACCACATAATAATGTTAACCAATCACTAAGCAGTTACTTTATGGGATGGCCAAATATACACATATAAATCTTCAGGTCTGTCAAAGGAAGAGACATAAATAATGAACGCATATAAATAATCTGTTACAGAGCGGGTAGGTGATAACAGCACAGTTATTTGGTCGGCACAAGAGGTAATTTGCATCTTCAGAATGGAATGAAAAAACCAGAACAAAAATACATTGTCCAATCATGAAACCGAAAAATTCTTAATAAGCAAGTTTCATATGGTTAAAAAGTTAGAATGCTTCAATTTTCATACTTACAGCATAAACGTTTTTGTAATGTGCGTAGCTTCATGGCAGTTCTATATGCAGAAAATCTGACTTCATTTAAATCATCTGGAAATAAACAAAAAGCAAATGATAATAGAAGATCTCAACATTAAACAGAAGAGCTGTCAATCTTATTTAATAATCAACTTTGTTAATAGCTATAAATAATACATGACTGTAACCCAACACCTCTTAGTCATTACTAAAAAAAATTATTCCAATCAGCATTTCACTTGGGATATGAACCTACCACATTTTGTACTCAATCAATTTTTTGATAACTCTTTTCCAGTCTTAAACAAGAAAACAGCACACTTGGGCAATGTATAAACTGCCTGAACATTTGGAAAATGTATGAGAAATATTTTATCACCCAATTATTTTCACATGCCACAATTTGCAGGCAAGAAATGCAACAATTTCCATCCAAACTATGTAGTCTGTAATTTAGGCAGGTTATTTTGTTCTCTATTCACGACCGTCAAGAATACTGTGGGCATGACAATTAACACCTCTTCTTGGAAGTGAGTCAACTTCAAAAGGAGATATCATTGTTTACAGACAGAAGTTTTGATCTGATGGACAAGTTGAGGCACTGTGCAAAACATTATTCCTTTAAAATGTGGATATTCTTTGAAGGAATGATGTATTCAGCATATGTGTTATTCAAAAAACAGCTGTATGAAGGCAGCCATGAAGCAGCTGATGTCTTATTTATGACCAATCATTTTGTCCCAAATTTTATTCTTCTACACTGTTTTCCATTCCATCAAGATACATGCAGTATATAATGTATATAAATATGCCCTTTACCAGTGTCACAGCTGACCTATTGTTGACAAGGCGAGAAAAAGTAAAATTCCAGTAGAAAGTCCAGAACATTTCTCCCCCATTAATTCATTATTGGCCTCATCAGACATGCAGTGCTAACATAGGCAGCTTGACCTCAAACTTTATTCCATCGATCAAGAAGTCAATTTGAAGTCATACTCACTAAGAGCTTCCATTAAGTCTACCATTTTAGGGTGGTCCCAACGGGTTGTTTCTGTGGTGTGACTGTAAAATGAAAATCAGTCCCAAGGCTAAGCATGACATGTGAAGAACATATATTTGTTTATTATTTCACCGGGATTTAACACTGTACTCAAGGACATTCTACTTACACAAAGACAGATAAAAAGTTATAACATATGTTTTAAGAGCATACCTTGACATGCAAATATGGGACAATGAGACAATTTCCACATCTAAATTTGTCATACTTCCCTTTCATTTTTTATCTTCTTTGAAATGATGTTACTACCTGACCAAAATAGCATCAATCTACTTTACAGCTCCTTTCCACAATTATTACACTTGTGCATTTAGGCTAACTTTCATCTGGATGATATTTATTTACTTATTTACTGGACTGGTGTTTCACACCGTGCTCAGGAATATTTCACTTATATGATGACTGCCAGCATTATGATGACAGGGAACCAGACAGAGCCCGGACAAAAACCAGGCTGGGTAATACAGGTTTAAATAAACATTTGACTTAAAAGGGTAAATATATGCAACATTTGTCAGAAAATGTGCAGATCTATAAATGGTTCTATCTTTGTCCTTATTTTACACAGCGCAACAATTAACCAATCAAAATAACCCTCAGAATACACAGAACATTTCAAGAATATAAACTAATTAAATCCTTTCTAATTCTGTCCGATTTATCTTGTTAGACAATGGCATTTACTATAACATAGACAACTTCATTATATCCCACTTAACCACCCACACTAAATCACAAAAACATGCCTTTTACATTCCTCCAGGACACCCTACCCACATTTTGGGGAATTTCTCACGCAAGCAGAGCCAAATCCTTCACTGAAAGTTTATAGCCTATATCAGTTACAGTACCTGTAATGAGCCAGTCATTGGTTTAAACTTTGATATTTTCAAAGGACTTTTGTTTATGATAATTTACACATATATGAGAAAAAGAAAAAGATGTGTACATTTTAGTCCATATGTCATTGTCTTTGCAACTAATTAGGTCAGTCTTGATTAATGATCATCTAAATTGATGTATATTCGCTATTTATAAGGATTATTACAAGCCTTTCATTATTATGCTATGTTTATAGCAGAACAGAAGATATGGTCAAATACAAATTTGCAGATATATGACATCAGGTGGACAGTTAAATCTAACGGTGGAGACTTACTTGATGTAGTATGGTACCTTGTTACCAGCCACTGCCCTCTCCCATGGTGTATCCACAGATGCTGAAATAGAACCACCCAGAGTTAGTTGACGCTCCCATATCTCCATCATGTATCCCTGCGATGGGTGGGTGTTGAAGCATGTGACAACTGCTGCTTATAACAAACACATCGTCTCTACATGTAGACAGAAACGGGCTCATCTACACTTGGGGTGTGAATTCAACTGTTCACTAGTGACAGCTTCACCAAGTTTCTATTGTTCAGTCTCACAGTTTTGCTAAAGCTCAATGAAACAACATATGTTCATTCATCATGAGCACTAGAAGTAAAATCACACCTCACTACTCACAAATGAGCAAGGTACAAGTCTCTGCTCATGTCAAATGAGAGTTTCCTCAAGATCACTGGTTACTTTTTCAGCAAAGAGCGGCATTAGAATATGGTGATGCAGGGTGTTGAGGTGTGGACTCAAAATCCTCACCAGTGTGTACACTTCAGTGTTGTAATCATCAAGGTAGTTCTCAGAGGAGACTATGAACTTCATGGACCTAACCTGACTCCCCAATGAGGGGTGGGGGTGGGGTAGATGTGGTACATAATCTAGTACCCAAATACCTGCCTAAATGGACAGATGACTACAGTCTAATAGCATATTTATGCAAACCTAGATTGTAACAGTATTGCTCTATTTCTTGATGTAGAATTTCACTTTTTTTCAACTGTCATAAAGTTCATAAGTTGCATTTATTAGGACAGAGCTGTTCTTTTTCCTTCTTCAAACTGTGCAAGCTAATTTATGACACAGCCATTTCATAATAGGATGTCTGCAGAGACTGTTCTATAACTCTGCAAGTACTAGTCTATGTACATGATGTCCACACATGTGTATACACTGGAGATATTCATGAGATTTCTAGTCACAACAAGTTCATACATACAAGCACTGTTCTGGTCAATGTTTTACAGCAACCAGTTTCCTTAGAAATACTATGGTAATTAGATTTGCACCTTAGGATTTGTTCAGGGGTGATTCAGAGTGGTATTTGCATATCTGAGCCTAACTGCCAAACAGTTTGGCCTATTATGTAACACCATTAGGGCCTATCTGATTTCTGGAAATCACCAGAGATAAGCCACACTACACATAGCACAGTATAAGCTTAACTTTACCTCTGGCATATCCCTCCATAAAAGTTGGTATAAACTATGCTGTACACATGTAAGCTGTATCACTTTATCCAACAATAAGCCTGGAATCTTCATCCATCAAATTCCTAAGCCAATCCCATCTATTATTTATTTTTCATTGTAATTTATGAAACTGAACTCAAAATGTTTTTTTTTCATCAAACCACACTCAAAATGTTCTTGCGATTCTTACAGACATAAAGGGCTTCAGTGACAAATGCTTGTACCATTGCATGTTTTTGTTCCTCTTATTCCCACACACACACCTCTTCCTGCTCCCACCCTCAACTCCCATCCTCCCACACGTTTTTTTCTCATGGCTAGATACACAAAATCATATATGAAAGTTTCAGTGTCTGAGCTGAACTTCAGAACAGCTGGAGGTAAACCCCAAATGAACATGTATAGAAATGAACACAAATATCAAAGTATCACCCCTCTCCAGCGGTAGAAATACAGTCTCCTAATATCATCAGTCAGGTCAGATGATGACTACAAATCTGAGCAAGTTACATCCCACGCCTGACATATAACATATTGTAATACCTCCACCAGCTTATACAGTACAGTAGGACAGAAAGCAAACAGGCAGTAGCATATGCCTGTAGCTACATGTACATATATATATTACATGTGCATACATGTAATGATAATAAAATACATGTACCAGGACATATTACATGTACATACATGTAATGATAATAAAATACATGTACCAGGACATATTACATGTACATACATGTAATGATAATAAAATACATGTACATGAATCACAACAACCTACAACAAAGTGAAAACCTTACAACATAATAAATAAACCTCAAAGAAATTGTTCAAGTTCACATGAATTATGAATAAAAACCTGAAATCACCAAAGTTTACAGAATTGCTGCCACTGTAGGATCGTGTTAAATCAATTAATAAAAACAAAAAAAAAATGAATTTTTTAAATTTCATCATCAGAATACCGATCAGTACATATCATGAAATATCAAAAGATAATTTACAGCAAAATGAAACACTCAACAGTTTTTGAACCCTCTACACTGACTATTAACAATATAAGATCACACCCCACGTTTGGCTACATATGGATAGTCCAGTATGTTATAATGTGTAATGTATGTATGTTATCCTAGCACACCATCACATATTGTTTACTCCAACAGCTGATCATGCAGAGCATACTGACAACCATACATGTGTTGATACAGATGGCTGTGGTTGTTACATAAACCAATAGAAATACCTTACATCACATTCTCTATATTAACTGGGTATAAGGTTTGAATGCTCCCATATGTATCTATGCTCCCATCTATATATATATCTATATATATTGTACAAGCTTGTCCAGGACATATATGTAAGCAACCACAAGTGTGCCATGTAAACCTAAATAGATAACTTCCCAAGTACAAGCACTACTTGTTCCAAATCAATACCTTCATACTCTAGTGGCTGTTGTCCCATGCTCCTCACCAATCGTCTCTCGAAGCCTTTCTTGCCCATGGTTAGTCCTCCAGAGCAAGCAGGTAGGTGTACGCAACAGTGGATACCTACAGGTCTATATGGCCTGCTTTCGACAGCAACGCCTGGCAGGAGGGAGTCTTATCAACTGTGGTCCTAATTGGACAGCTCAATGACAGAACCACTTCCCAGGCTTGCTGATGGCCACAGAGATCTGATGTGGTCGCTCTGAAATTATCCTTTGGCTGACACCAAAAGCCAGAGACAAATGTCAAGGATATTCTCTCCACTGGATGATCAGAACATGGGGATACAGCGGAGAAGATTTATCTTTCAGATTCCCATATATATACCACCTACCGGTAGCTCATAAACATGTCCAGGGTGTCACTTTGGAATCTGGACACGACCAGACAATGTTCCTATGAACAATTTGGATTCCTATGGAATGGTCAATGAACAGTAAAACACGTTTAACCAAAATATGTATCCATCCCAGTCGGAAAATAAATGGCAGAAGGAGCCGTCAAAGAAGTGGACAGCTTGACATATGAGAGCAGAGCACATTAACTTCATCTCATCTTTATTCTTGAAATCATCAATCTTGGTCTTCTATATCTGGGATTGACCCACACACCCGGAGAGCTCCTCAAACAGGGGACTTTGGACACCTTTCACAATCAGGTATCAATCTCAATTCTCGTTATCAAGATGCTGTTACATGTACATCCTGTCCAACTCAATCTTGGATTACCCTTGTATTACTTCTAAAACAGCAGACATCTTGGGAGTTCTAATAAGCAGCTGTATCACTTCATCTCACAGACATCTACAGGAGACCAAATGGTGAACAACTCCATCTACTGTCCTCAATTCAGTGCACTAGAAATCTTCCAAACCCCTGCACCACCCAATCTACCTCAACTCCTCTAATCCTCTCACAATGAAATCTTGATGCTCAAGAAAATCTCTGAGCAATCTAAGATAGCACCCCTCAACAACATGAAAAGTGTACACCAACAGCTGACCTGGAACACAAAACTTCCTTGCCAGAGACAGTTTATCTGGAAGCTTTAGAGACTTAATTTATGCACATCACGGTCCAATAGCTTCACAAAGCCAATGTACTAAAGCTGACATGTTGTAGAATTAAGAAAGCAGATGGCCAAAATCTTGCCAGGAACCCTTTCATAGGTGTTCCTCGTGAATCCTGTCTCTCCTCCTCCCCAGTACTACCCTTGATGCCTTTCCTTATCTCTGGACTTTAGACATGTTGATGGAAACAGCAGGGCTGGAGCTGATCCATCATCTAAGATAAGGTACTTGTACTAAAGACAGACAGAAGCCTTCACAAGCTGGAGTACCTGTCCAGTCAAGTATAAACTTTGGACTGAAGTATGCAGAGAGATGTACACAGTCAACTGAATGTCATGTCCCACACTCTAAACATGCTATAAACATGTAGTGGTAGAGAGGTAACTAATTCTTCACATTTAACCAATCAATTATACACTTTTTTCACAATGTCAACCATTCTAAAATGCATTCTATGCACTTCAAAAACTCCGTAGAAGAATTGCATGTAGTTCAATACGCAAGGGCCATAAACGTATTTACATTTTTTGAGACACGGATTCAAAAAAGATACAATAAAAATAAATTAATCCACTGGAACATCTTCAATTTTCGCAGTCAAAATTTTAAATGACAGTTAAAGACATTTGACCACTCCTGTACTGACAACCTTAGTTCATAAAAATCCTTTTCCAGCCGATATGTACGGCCCAATTTCACTAAGAAATTCTCATGCACTAATCCTACTTTTTCCTCAAAATAAACAATTGAATCAAATATACAAAATAGTAAATTAAATGAGGAATTTTATCACATAAATATGCAGACTGATTTACCTATAGTTTATGCACATCATTTGCCAGATGTATTGAACTTCTCACAGTGTGTTCTAACATTCTTATCTCCCTTAAAATACATATTTCTTTATTTATTTGATTGGTGTTTTATGTAAATGCGTAATATGGAACAACCTGACTTCCCTTAACCAATCTATACAGCACCACTGTTCATACACTCTAAATACACGTGTACTTTGCTATCGTTCGTTTGGGTATTATTACTGTCAACACGGAAATGGTGTCCAATTAACTTGAGCAGAAATTCCAGCCATCACTTTGTGACAATGAAATCTGGAAAGCACTTTCAGCTAATTGGCTGTTACTTGTGGCTTTGATAACGAGGCTGTCAAGAATGATAACACAACAGATATTTACCTAGTCCTAAGCAAATAAACATTTGGGGCATGTTAAATTTACATGTGCAAGCACAGGAAACATAGTGTATTATATCCAATATGTATAAGTCGTTAAAACTGATTAGGTCATTAGTCTATTCCTACATCTAGAAAAAGACTGCACACATATATATGTAGCTTGAAATTGACATTGTATTGTCAAACACCTATAAAAAACGTTTAAAAAAAACCCGTCTAAAATGGAACTTTTACAAAGAAACCTTTAGGAGCAGAAGGCCTGAAAAACAACTACCTTTGACAAAACCTGTCAAAGTAATGTTTGATTGATATTTTAAGTCCACTGTAAAAAAGCAATGGCTATATAACCATGTACTAGTGGGGAACATCGACTCAATATGTGTGCATCAATGAAACCATATGCATCCTTCTGTGATTTTTTGTTAATAAATCAACAACACATGATCAGCGGATAGTTTGACTGTAGTAGAGCAAAAACGACCACATAGGACGTCCACATTCCCTTCAATCAGGATTAAATCCTTTATTCTTGTTGGCAGCCTAGAAGAGTTCTTTAGCAAAGGTAAATACTGCATAATTAGAACCACCTGTTTTTCATCAGGAAAATTTGGCACCTGCCTTCCTCCATACTTTCAGCTTGAATACATCATACAACACCAGGTGGTGTGTGAAGCTTGGAATTTGTCCAAAGAAAACCCAACTCAATTTAGAACATAAATGGGGGTCAAACATCAACAGGTATAAAATATGGTAAATACCCTAAAAATGAACAAAAAAATAGGCTTAACTAAAGCTATATTTTCTTACAGGTTTTTCACGTTTCCATTCTGTAGTATCTTTCACAGTGGGAGCTCTTAATTAAAGCCCACAGGCTAGTGCGTAATTCTCTAAAATGCTGTAATGGGGAAGGTTTTCATGCATGAACCTGAAATGTCCTACAATCTGTGCTGCTATAGCAGTATGTTTGAACAAGCAGAACATATGCAATGAAAAGGCACAATTTTATTTTGCTGAACTTTTGTTTACTTTGCGTAACAAAAACAACAGAGCTACATTACATTCTGTCAAAGGGCAGTAAAATTTATCATATCATGTGGGAGGCCTGGTTCATATCATTACAGAATGATAACTGTAATTGTAAATGCGAGTAAAATCTCTCACATTCACACGTTTTTGACTGCAGTAAATGATTCCTTGCTCACGGCGACCTTCAACACAGTTAACCAGGCAAAATCAAAAGGAACAATCTTGGCTCCTGTAATATACTTGTCCTTGATGGAAGCATGACAATCCGATGATAATGACTGGTTCAGTTTTACAGCTAATACAAAACTGTATGCAGCTTAACACATACACCTTCATAAGATGCTGGTCCTCTATCATAACATATACTTTTTTTTCTCATAGAATGGTTGGATATTTTTACAACATAGATTTGTGGAGAGCAATAAAACACTCTTGTGTTGACCAGAACAGTACATGTAGTTACCGACAGGTGTAAGCTGTTTCCTTCATACCCCACCTTCCCCTCCCATCCTCCCCCCCCCCACCAAACAATCACACAAACATGTCTGTGTATATCTGATAAACACAGAACATTGCTACAGTCAGCCCATTAATTGTCTACTCACCAGATAGGAAATGCTGAGATGTGGGTCCGAAATCTCGAATTGCTTCCTGTAATTGTTTTAATCTCTCCTCTATAGACAACTGCAACATTTTCCACCTGGACAAAACCCATAAAGTGGACATATTTTACTAAACCATTTCACTAACTGGAGTTATTTAGAGGAATACATGAAACTTGTCAGATCCCCAAATCGAAAAAAAACATTCTTGAAAATGATGCAGGTTTAGAGGTTCTTTGTATACATATTACAAAGTTTACAATGATAAAATGTGCTGGTACGATACACAAATGTTTTTCAATGAGACATAGCCTAAATAACCTAAAAGTTCATCCATGTTCCTCATTTTTCAAGATTCTGGGAGTTCTATCCATTTTAAAATGATGCTTTGAAAGGTGTTTGGAATTAACAATAATCCTCCTGGAAAAATGTACATTTGAGCACCAGAGGGCATATCTCATAACATTTATTTGCCCCTAAAAATGCTCTTTTGTGGTCAAATTTTTTTACACATCAAAATTACAAGTTTTATTAATGCTACTGGTGTTTATACAGCTGATCTAGTTTCAGCAAAAGCTATTTAAAACAATTCAGATATGTGCACATGAAGTGTTTATATATCTGACTCCACAGTAAACAAGGCTGTAAGTTTATGGAGCCTGGGAATTTCTGATTCACTCCAGTGATTGGAATGGACAATCAGTAACTAAACCTACCAGTGAGTTTCCAAGAGCAGCTAAACTGTCAGATAAACGTATTAAACTGCCATTTGACCAGAGAAAAGACACTTTTGAACTTCTTGCTACACGCCCAGGTAAAATCTAAAAGCAGGCGGCCATTTTTTTCTCTGGTGTAATTGGAATCCATTATCAAAATTACACGCCTGTGATTTGAGTGAAAGCGGCAGCAACAAAAAAAGCATAAAAAAGCTTTGCTACACACCTTGAGTTCAAGCCTTCCAATTTGTTAATGGGAATATGTGATAGGACAACATCTAACACTTGAATCTGACTGGCTAGATCGTTAACTTGATCCACTCGACCTTGGAGAGGGGCCACACGATGCTGGAATCCCTGGAAACACAACAGGAGACAGCCGGCTAATAGAAAATCTAACACACAAGACAGAAGAGCAAATAAACTCACATTTCAGTAAATGTTTTTACTTTCTCTCGAAACACAAGATGTCAGAATTCTCCCAAAGGGGCACCCAAAGTGGCGACAAGGAAACAGACAGATTTATATTTCAGATTTAGAAGAACATCTCTTAGACTGATCTAGTTCTGATCAGATTCTTATCAAGGCAGTTTGACATTTCAGTTAAAGAAAAGTCCACAACAAGAACGCAATTAAAAGAATGGTAATTACATGTACTCTTTATTTTCTTTCCATAATGTATTTTGAAGAGCACCACATCATTCAACCTCATCCACTTGAAACTGTTTGCACAACTTTCTTTCTACATATACACAGACTTGACCGTAAGTTTATTCTAGGGAAGGGAAAGTGTCTAGTGCCATGTTCTTGTCACTTGCTTTGATTTACTTATTTGATTGCTGTTTTACATCGTACACATGAGTATTTCACTAATACACTGGCAGTCAGCATTATGGTGGGAAAAACCCAGGCAGAACCCAAGGCAAACACACAACAATCTGCAGGATGCTGGGAGATATGCCCACGTAAGACCTGAGAGGAAGCCAGCATGAGCTGGTAACTTGCTTTAAATGAATTCTTCCAATGGCCTTTAGAAGCCAAGTTGAATAACAAAAGAATACATGAAGAACAAGTTCTAGTTTTCCAGTGAGTAACATTTCAGTATACATACTGGTACTGTTATCAAGCACAATCATTTGCTCTGAATAGATGCTCATGTAACACTTCTGATGTTGGTACCTGACATAAATCATTCAACACTCAAGCTTGAGCCCAGCTAACTGGTTAAGCTCCCTTCATGCGATGCAATTTGTTATATGGACTTCTCAAATACAACCAGACAAAAAGAAACTGGAAAAAGTTTATTTTATATGATTTATACCTAAAGACTGGAACAGAATTTCACTTAAAGTGTGTTCTTATATAGCTTGATTCTTCAGGTCGTTATATGTATGACAAACTGCACTGTGTAGACAGGTTTACTTCCACTAGTGGAAATCCCACCCCAAAGTACCACACAAAATTTAGATGTTGTTGTTACCTTTGTTTTATCTATTTCGTCCTGCAGGTTCTCTATGACAATGTCCCCTACAGGCGGCCAATGGCTCATCTCTTGGTCTGCCTCCCCTAGCTGACCATCCAAATCCTCCATTGTTTCGTGAAGCATCGTCATTTTCTAGAAAATCAAGCAGATAGAAATAGAGTTTAGTAACAGTACACCACCACTGCTTTCTCAGAATCTCCTATATAAACCCTGTATGGCAACAACATTTGTTTATTTCAATGACATACTGAACAGTCCTTATCATTCAACTCACTCAAAACTAAAACATCACCAATACTGGACTCTTCCATTGTGTTTCCCAGTATATAAGTATGTAATCCGAAAAATTTCTTAGTGTAAGTGGCAGTGTAATTTCTTCTATTTCATACTACCCATATGCAAACGTTTTGGGAGATACCCAGCTCTGGTAATTTAGTGATTATTCTAAACTAAACTTTCTACCTCTGAATTTGCAGGAGCATGAAATATCTGAATTTCAACGAATTTTTATATTACTATAAAAGTGCGGTAAGGCCATGTCAAGATGTTCACCAGCCTAGGTCCTTTCAAACAGTATGACAGTTCTAAAAGCTTTCCCTCAAGGGACATAACTCTACATCATAAATCTTACAGCAATACTTTTTCATGTACTTACATTTACATTTCCAAGTGGTGACTACCAACTAACACATCATACTGTGGTAAGGCAGAGTCTCAACATCTCAGATGTAAACTTTTCAAGTTCTTAAAAACAAACTGCTCTATAAGAGAATGAAAATAAAACTCTAACTTACTTCTGATACTTCATCAAGTTGTGCTTGCCATTCGTTTGAGTCTTGATTTAACTCAGCCCATTTCCTGTTTAGAAATCTAACTTGGCGTCGTATTTTCCGAATCAAATGCCTAGCATCCTTCTCCCCAGCCCCATCTTCATCTGCTCATATAAGGTAAAAAAAAAATCAAAATCACTTTCAAAACAGGTATTTAAATGATTCTCAGGTATTCTGTCTGTGAAAGTGCTGCCTAATATATATATATCACAAGACACAATATAGCCGTGAAAAATCATGGTGAATTTCCCGTAATTTTTCACCAACTATATAATCACCCTTCTGTACTACCATTTTGTACAGCAGGGTTATTAACAGTTCATGGGAAATTCCAGAAAATGCAAACACAAGTGTGTACATTTACTAATATATTCCAAATACATAAATACATACATATCTTTTAAATCATAGATTTCACTATTTTAGAGTGAGTGAGGGAGTGAGTGCTTGGGGTTTAACGTTGTGCTTAACAATTTTTCAGTCATATGACGACGAAGGAATCCTTAGGGATATGTAATGTACCTCCTTGCTGCAGGACAGATTTCCACCGCTCTTTTATCTAGTGCTGCCTCACTGGGGCTACTTACCGAAGGTAAGCAAGCTGCCTCGCCCGAGCCATTATACTGATACGGGTCAACCAGTTGTTGCACTATCCATTTGATGCTGAACGTCAAGCGAGGAAGTTACAACTTCCTCTTTTAAAGTCTTAGGTGTGACTCGACCCAGGATTGGATCTACCGCTCCCTAAGCGGACACTCTACCAACTGTGCTATCCGGGCCGGTCACTATTTTAGAGTAACCATGAAAAGGTTTACAATTCTAAATGATACAAGCAAAACAGATACCCTCTGCATTTACAGGAGATCTTTTCATTGACTAAATGCACTGACAAAGTGTTACAGCTCAGTACCTGACACATCTCCACTGTCTGCACTGTCAGTGCTCAGCCTCTTGTCTTCCCCTTCTTCCCGTAAATAGAACCTTCCAGCCTCCAGGCTCTGCTCCACCAGGGGGCGCTTTAGGTCTAACTGGTCTCTAAGCCTCTGAAATAAGATTGAAAACACACACAGAACATAACACTTGTCAGATCACGGTACAGAGAAAAAACTCACCAGCCGCCTAAAATTTAGCATAAACATAAACAACAATATTTTCATAAAAGCCATATGAAAACACACCTTATTAAAAGATGTATAATACAGCTACCACAGATTTGCAGCTTGTCTAAGCTGGTTAAAGGAAAAAGTGCTCAAAGCAAAGATTTGCACGTAATATTATATTATTCTTACCACAGAGAAAGAATTTAGGAATTCCCATAATCTACGGCAAAGTGATTCATTTTACTTGATAAGAAATGGGCACTGTAACTAAAACTGACCTACTTAAGGTGGTCATTCTAAACTGAAACTGAAAAACTTCTACCGATTGTCAGCATAAAGGTTATATATGGCTGCAAGAAAGCCAAGAGCTAGTTAAACACAGTTACAGAAAAACAAGTTGAGACTTGCAATGGGCCAACAAAAAAGCTAATGTCTCGAAGAGATTGAAAATATGTGCAAAACAAAAAAAACAACTAGAACCAACATCTCAAAGCTAAAACATGAGAACTGTACAAAAAAGAAGTTTCCAGGCTTGAGGAGTTGTAAGGAATCAGTTTTTTATTTTCTGTGAAATGATTCCTCGCTGATCTCAATCGCTCTGAGCAAAATCACGTCAATTTGGTCCGTAGCTGACATCATCAATCACTCACCTCGTTCATGTCGCTCTGTCGCTGCACGGAATTGACATCTCCGCCAACAGGTTTCTGGTGGAGCAGGTCCTGATGTTTGCGCAGTATCCAGTCAATCAGCTGCTGTAACGTCTGCAAGAGATGCATCCACTGCTCTGCGTTACTCTCCAGATGACTCCTAAAAACCAGATAGGAAGACAGATGTTGAACTGCAGAGTCTTGAGTGTGAGCTGACGGAACGCTCTCATGATGTTATTTACGCCAACACAAGCACATGACAAAAGGTGTTGATGCTTCGCTTTCTGACAACATGAACTCAACACGCACAGCCCTCATTAATGAAGCCAATCGTTAAGATTTCAGCCAATGAAATTACAAAAAAGAACTTCTTTCCAAAGTCCACATGAAAAACTTAAGTGTCAAATGTACTATAAATAATTTGAATTGTGACTCATTTAAAGAGTTTTTTCAAACATGACTAAAGGAGCCTTAACCTTTTCAATGCATTTTTAAAAAGGACAAATAATCAAAACCAGGCTCCTGTCAATGACTGAGTACCCCCTACTATACATGTATTCTTCTTCTTAAAATTTGGGACATAAATGTGTTTTTGCACATACACATACATGTACACAATCAGGAGATCTCACAACCTTTATATATGAGGAGATCACACAATCTTTATATATGAGGAGATCTCACAATCTTTATATATGAGGAGATCTCACAACCTTTATATATGAGGAGATCACACAATCTTTATATATGAGGAGATCTCACAACCTTTATATATGAGGAGATCTCACAATCTTTATATATGAGGAGATCACACAACCTTTATATATGAGGAGATCTCACAATCTTTATATATGAGGAGATCACACAATCTTTATATATGAGGAGATCTCCCAATCTTTATATATGAGGAGATCTCACAACCTTTATATATGAGGAGATCACACAATCTTTATATATGAGGAGATCTCACAACCTTTATATATGAGGAGATCTCACAATCTTTATATATGAGGAGATCACACAATCTTTATATATGAGGAGATCTCACAATCTTTATATATGAGGAGATCACACAATCTTTATATATGAGGAGATCTCACAATCTTTATATATGAGGAGATCTCACAACCTTTATATATGAGGAGATCTCACAATCTTTATATGAGGAGATCTCACAATCTTTATATATGAGGAGATCTCACAATCTTTATATATGAGGAGATTTCACAATCTTTATATATGAGGACATCTCACAATCTTTATATGAGGAGATCTCACAATCTTTATATATGAGGAGATCTCACAATCTTTACATGAGGAGATAACACAGATATATGTATATTCCCAGTGCACAAAATCTCAGGGAAGATACCTCCTATTACAAATAACTGTCTTCCAGCAACCTGTGAATGGTCGTGGGTTTCCCTCAGGCTCCGCCCTGTTTTTTTCCCTCCATAATGTTGGTCGCTGTCGCACAAGTGAAATATTCTTGAGTACGGCATAAAACACCAATGAAACAAACAAATAATAAATATTACAAATGACAGATAGGCCTGGAAGGCCCTTAGGACTGGAACAGTGTTTTAAATTTCCACCTTTCATAATATGATACATGTGCAACTACATTCATGGCAAATAGAAAATAATGTAACAAAATGGGATCAACAGAAAGAGACATCTTCACAAACAGGAGAAAAAATGCAAAAAAATGATAACAGAATCTCAATTTTTGTCAGATCAAGGAGATATATATGGAAGGAGGAACAACTGGCCCAGTCAGCCCAGCGAGCAGGCCCAGCGAGCACACCTGCTGTGCTTTTCTACTCTGAATGAACCCTCCCCCGCTCAGGCAGCCTTTGATGTCCAATATATGATACCAGGCCTCACAGGGCGTCCTTGAGTGGGGCTAAGAGTGAATTGCCGCGATAGTGATCCCACCATGCACACTAACTTTGAGAAAAAAACATCAGCTTCAAAGTCTGTGCACAACAAAGATGTAGTCAGGTCATATTTGTGCTTCTAAGTGGGCACTTTAATCACATCTATAGTACTATTGTATCGGAAGATATAGTATGTAAAGGACAGCTGTATTTATTGAGCTATCCTAAACATTTTTTATTTTTTCACTATTTTCCGGCGTACATGGTGCGACAAAATTATGTTTTGCAGGTAACATTAGTTTGTGCCATTTACCAGGTGTTGTCGGATTATGAACCCAGGGGCTCAATCTTTTTCAAAACAATCTTTTCTCTGAGTTCAATAAACTCACATTTCCGCACAACAAACAATCCATAGTTTAGAAAAATAAGATTGAGCAGTTTCTTAACAAGTTTATTTTGGTAAACACTGCATTCCTATATTTCTCGAAAAGCACTGCTGGTCGACACAGACGCGCATGTGCAGTCCCCACTGATTTTAAAAACATAACTCAATAAAGATGATTACCTGCCGTGAATACATGCCTCTGCCAAACGTTTATTAGCTTCCTGCTAATGTTTGTCTATAAAACCCGTGAACCAATGCTCATGGAGACATCTGCGAGGGCAGCATTCTACAGCGTACCATCACTGCAGAGGTTAATAAACTTTGGTGCATTGAAATGGAATATGGGCAAATCCAAATCCCATTGGCCGAGAATGTTGTCCTTGTTTAAACCTCCACAGTTATATATATTTGCGGCATGTTGTTTTATGATTATTTAACAATGGCTCTTTATGGTGAAATTTAATAAACGGATATTAGAATTGACACGAAGTTGAGTTTTCTCTGCATGAGCAACTGTATCAGCCAACAGGCCTATATTTTATACAGATTTTATAAGGAGTTTCCAGGGAATTGGTCCAAGGCCAAATTAGGCACTCCAAAATATCATCAGGGGTACAGGTGCATAGAAAAAAAGGGATAAAAACTGACATATTTTTATCGAAAATCAAGATGAAACAGACTGAAATTCGAACCGGAGTTGTAGGCCATGGTGAAACAATGCATCACATTTCAATTCACTGTATTGAACCGGCATGAAAAAAAAAAGAGTGTTTGGAAACTAACTGATGTCCGTTATCAGAAATGAACTCATGAATCAATGAAAAAGTTATTAAATCTATCAAAAAGTGTGTATATTAGAACTGTTTGTAAATATACTTAAAAAACACTTTTCTAGTGTTTGGGCAAAAACATGCAAAGAACGTCTTGCATTGATGATAGGCTTGTATGTATGTATACATGTAGTATCTCCATTTGCTCGGCAAGGATGTTAAAAGTTAACATCAGAAATTGTTGTCTTTATAAGGCATACAAACCATGCATGTGCATTCATTCAACTACCAGTAGCACATTTTTGTTTATATTATCATTTACTTTTAAAAATGATACTCCCAAGGAAATAGGCAAAGTGGTTTGACATACATTCTGTTGTTCTGTATTCATGCTATGTCGGTATCGTACACTGAACACTTTGAAGAACCCTAGTTGTTCTCCTTCTATTTATATCCGCATCATCACATCAATTTGTTTGTAGCCTTTGTGCAGAAGATTACAGACACAACAACAACGAACCAAGCACAGAATTCTCCCACACAGCTGAGAAGCACTTGATCAGTCCCTTTATACTGAGCACACAGAGAAAAGTGTCAATTCTATCATTTTAAGCACAACAACTTGCCAGTACAGCGTGGTAACATTTATTGGAGTTTTGCACCATACACAAAAACATTTCACTAATATTACTGCAAGCAGCATTATAGTGGATGGAAACCCACGACCATCTGCAGGTTGCTGCCAGACCTTCCCATGTAAGACCAGAGAGGAAGCCAGTATGAGCTGGACTTGAACTCACAGTGACCACTTTGTTCAGATCATTGCGCCACACTATCATGCTAACCACTTGGCGATGGAGGCTCCCCAGTGCTGTTATCCTCGCTAACACTTTATACACTTTGTCTGAGAATTCATGGTGGATCCCCTTTGACATCTCTAAGGAGTTAGTTTTCTTGTTACATTGTGGTCAAAGGAAAGTCTCACCTTATTTCCATGGACTTGCTCTTCAGATTCAGCCATCTTTGGTTCATCTCCTTCAGACGCCCCTGTAGTTGTTGAGCATCAGCAGCCACCATTGTTCGTGAGAGATGCCGCCCGCTGTTATTCAAACTCTCAAACGCTGGCAGGTGGGAGTCGACTTCAGCCTGGAGGTCCTATCAATGAAACAAAACAACAGCGGTCAATTCAGAAATGTGCAATATTTATATTCAGAACTTAAATTCAGTTCACAATGGCAGAAGGTCTGGGTTATAATCACAGAAAATTTAAATCATTTTAAACAACTCTGGGTTACATGTCCTTGCCATACTGTGTCCCTGATACCAGCTGTCACAAATACTATCCGGACTCTTGCATACTACACATCTATATATACATATATGTGGATCAGATAGCATTTTGACCTGCACAATCATGGACATCAAACATCAAAACATCATAAAACCACTAACAGATGGCAAATTTTGAACATGACTTCTAATTGATGAAATGTTCTTATGTTCTCCAGCTTATCCCATGATTATTGTATAAAATAATTATCACTGCAAAAAACCTCATAAAAACATTTTGCACATTCTCTGAATCCAGCACAGGATGAACAGAAAGTTTAGCATATGCAGTCTCTAACACACAAGACAAAAGGATTCTGCAAAGAAGTGCTTTTGATAAAACCATGTGAATATACCTGTATATATACAGAGAATACTATATGTGCTGGATGTTTCCACAGTCCCAACAGAATCAGCAAAATATAGAATGAAAGGACAGGATTAGTCAGTCTTGTGGCTGGCTAGTTATTTCACTGGAAATCCCATGAACTTCTTACAGTCAAACTACTACACACAAACCTACATGTCCTACACCACAACTGTTTTTTTACATTGTACCTACAGATTAATATCAATATTTCATATCAGGCAATCATTATCCAGCAGAGATGAACCCAGAAGACCAACAGATGCCATGTTTGCAGACAGTTAATCAATTATCCTACTACAATTCAACCATGAAACAGTCTCTATAAAGCCGATTGCACCCAGTCTATAGAAATCCACAACAATGCCCAGAAAACCTGAGCTTACGACCAATGAATTTTCTCCACTCATGCAAAAGGGTATGGCATTTGCGTTAATGCAGAGCTTGAATTAATCTGATGCAACAAAATATCACATGTGAAATACACAACTACAACATCTCCAGTGTACTAATCAATACTTAATATAAACCATCAAGAATAATCTGTTATGAGACTAATCACTAACACTGTAAATGACTAATGGTGAATGGTCATTTATAATGGTGACTGGTCATTTACAATGGTGAAAGGTCATTTATAATGGTGAGTGGTCATTTATAATGTGGTCATTTATAATGGTGAGTGGTCATTTATAATGGTGAGTGATCATTTACAATAGTGAAAGGTCATTTATAATGGTGAGTGGTCATTTACAATAGTGAAAGGTCATTTACAATGGTGAGTGGTCATTTATAATGGTGAGTGGTCATTTATAATGGTGAGTGGTCATTTATAATGGTGAGTGGTCATTTATGATGGTGAATCATATTTCAATACCCTATTTCTTCTCATTTTTGGGACACCTTGTCTGCTCATTTTAGCCAATATACATGTAATTGTAGCAGGAATACTGAGGTTTTTTTCTCTCATATGGTTAGACCATCTAATGAACAATATAACTCATATCTTAGGCTGGTAAAGAAATGTAACATTCTACTTTTAACACTAATAATCTGTCCCAAAAATTTGAAGAATTAGGCTATGCTTATCTCATTTCAATGACATTTCAAATGACTAAATATTCCACAATGTTTCAACTTACATAACACACATGATGCTTATTGGACAGTTTGTAGCCAATACATGATTGGGAGGAATAAAAGTGTACAAATTTTAAGCTAAAATTCGTAAAATGTTTGTGCCAACAAAATTACTCGCTTTTCACATGGATTTGGATTACATCAACAATTTATTTACTTACTTGATTGCCGTACTTGAAACGCCATACTCAAGAATATTTCACTTATACAACAGTTGCCAGCATTATGGTGGGAGAAGACCAGGCAGAGCCCAGGGGGAACCCACAACCAACCGCAGGTTGCTGCTAGACCTTGCCACATAGAGAGGGGGGCCCGTAAGTCAACAAGAGTGGTTTCAAAATTCTACAGATTAAAATTAAACTTCAAGACAAGAAGGTGCTCAGTTAAACCTCTACATCAGTATTTTTCAGCTGAGAAATTCCACCAAAGTGCTTCGTGATGTGATTGCCTCAATAATTATCACCAAATGAGTGATACAGGATACAAGTCACAGGATTACCGCTGACACAAAATTCTCCTCCCTTAAGAGCTTAATGGCACCATTAACCAGAGAAACTCTCAACAGTCCCTTTCCAAGATTTGCCACATGGGACACTTAAGCTTTTTAAAATCCTGTAAATGCCATCACATAATTAGTCACAGGGGATGGAAGAAAACACAAGGTGAATTTTCTGGTCAATTAGTGAACAAATATCCCCCATTGACAGGATAATACCTCAGGGATCCTGGCCCAGGTCAGCCCTGATGTAGAGATTGATGGTGTCATGTGAACACCTTGACAGCCAATCATTCAAACTCTCTGCAAGGCCAGGTCTAGATCTATAACTCTGCTACATCTGCTCTTCCATTACTGTTCCAACATGCAATCGCATTTACTGATACTAGCCCCGACCTTGTTCAGTTATCTATTTCAATATTAAGTGACTCCTGGGGCATATGCAGGCAAGGAAAAATTAAGACACGATATCACAATCAACTGAATCACATCAACTGGATTCACATGGCCAAACTTTCTTGATAACATTACCTGATAAACTTTTCTGGCCTTAGACGGACCATTTCATCACAGAAACATTTTAAACTACATGGTGTTATCGGATGCATGATAGCAGTCACAATTACTTACCTGTTTAATACATGTTTGATGCAATGTTGAAGTTGCAGCAGTGTGGCGACAACATAATGAGAAAAAACATATATGGTTTCACTATCTGCAAACCTTAAACTATAAACTGTATTTCCATTTAACATGGCATCCACAACATTATTAACATTTTCAACAATAATGAATGGATCTTCACATCATCATAATATCATGCATATAAAATCAGGTAACAGTTCTAACAATTAATTTATTTATTTATTTATTTACTTAAGGAAGGATACCTACTGGAAATGAGTTCCATTTCCAGACTCCGTCTAGATCAGGTCCAAACAAGGTTCCAACCAATGAAAGACAAACTCTTTATCAAAAACATTCCAGGCTTTAAAAAAAAATTTCATCAAAATTTACTATACTATTAATAATTTCAAGAACGCAATGGGAATTGTGGTATAATAACGGCAGAACATAAACATGCAAGTACAAGCCTGTTTCACTGGTTACAGGTATCCATATAGCTTTTTATACCAATGATTAGCAGGGACACTATGATAACACTGAGCATAGTGTGGAGTATGGATTCTACCTTAACTAAAATCAACATCAGATAGAAACAGTATCAGAAGAAACCTGACAGCTTAACTGGGCACATTGGTGAGAAGGAAGAAAGCTCTGGGTTTTGTTGAGATCACTTTTATGATCAAAAGAGTCACATCGGCAAGACACTGGGTGGCATATGGCTTCCTAAGATTATCAAATATCAGAGTTTAATTCATTTCCTTTGTTCTAGGGGCCATCAGACGATGCAGACAAAGCCGTGTCTCTGAGGAGAATCCCCGACACATAACAATGTGATGGATGGTGGGGATAGAGTATAGTACTCCGCAGCTGTACAGACCTGGTAATGTTTACTTTAGACCTACACTGCCCACCTGTATGTTTATGTGATAACACAGCCTAACACAGCTAGGAGCTCTGTATCACCCACATGTACAGCCCCTTCACAATGGGCTTAATAATTCATCAGATTTCTTTCTCTACCTTCATAATGAGATATTATACATATATACACACACATCTACTTTTACAACAACATCAAAACCCATCCAGATACACATGATTACATTTAATTTATTTATTTGATTAATTGGCGTTTTACACCGTACTCAAGAACATTTTACGTATACAACGACAGTTTGCAGTATGGTAAGAGGAAACTGGCAGAGCCCAAGGGAAACACACAACCTTCCGCAGGTTGCTGGAATACCTTCCCACATATTGCCCTGAATACATTTTACTACAAGCTAAAACTTCTGTGGGTGTCTACGTTGGAACTATAATTAAAGTGGAAAGAAGAGCCAGAGTAGCAACAACGCTGTGATAGTGACAGGTCAAATGTAAATGGTGAAATCCAGCCTCTAGTCAAGTTACCTCCGATAAAGGGTTTTATACTAGCTGTTCATGTGAACACTTAAACAGTATTACAAGCCACCTGGTACCAAGGTTTATAACGTAGAATTTGGTAAAAAAAAATCTGCAAAGATGTTAAATGCAATTTATTAGGTGTCGCCGGTCTATAATTACTCAAATGCTGCCTTGAAATCACATGAAATAAATAGAAACATAAAAACAATGAAAACAAGACAAAGCCTCAGGAATCCGAAGAATAGGACATACAAGCTTCAAGGTGTTCTACAAAGACATATTATTACACTATCATTTCAAAAAGACTTCATGATAAAAGAGCACCTGATGATCTAATTAATTTATTTAAAATGTACTGAATAAAATAAGAAGTGCAACTAACCAGTTATATAATGTGACCGATCCTAGATTTGGTACACTTGAACAAAATGAAATAGGGGTGACCTGGTTGACTCCACAGATATAATTTATCTCCGCTATAAAGCTCTTTAAAAATTGTTTACCAAATGAGAATGCAAAAGTAAACTTGGCCATAGCATGCCTCAATCAATGTTTGCACCTCATTTAAGACATCTCAAGTCAGGTCTGTTCCCAGAATGTTGATATGGCTTATATTGGTGCAAATTAACATAGGGCACAGAGCATCATGGAGTCACCACTAATACTAATATATATACAACTTTATTTTCTCAGGGTGACAAATGATGAACATTTACTCAGTTGTCAGTTACAAAAACTCTTCTTCCCAGCAGCCCTCTGACAGGATCACAATACAAACACAACATTTACAAGTAAATATTACCAATGGCCAGACAAAAAGTTTGCACACATAACTGTATCAAAAGTAGCCATAGGCGCAGTAATTATGCTACACAAAGCAATACAAGAAGAACACAATCAGCATAGGACAGATTACAATCAAGATATTAACTGTGTATATATTGAAAATGGGTTTTTAAGCATTTACATTTTGTTTTTCAAGCCTGGTCAAATGAAACTTTTTACAGAAGGCTTTTGGAAATTTTGACTCTTTTAAGTCCCATTCTAATGAGTTCCACAGTTTTGGACCATTGTAGGAAAGGCTTTGTTTGACATACTTTGAGGAGGGGAATGGCACTTGAAGATTATCAATCGTGGTAGATCAGAGATGTTTTGTAGTTGCAGAGTTGACAGGTTTAAATAGTGCACTCAGGTATGTTGGGCACTTTCTGTTCAGTATCTTTGTAAGGGAACCACTATTGGAGAGTAAACATGAGAAATAACTGACCTGTTAAACTCTCAGACCAGAGACAGGCCTTACACAAGACCAAACAAAGACACACCAGAAGACGCTTGAATAGAACTCATTCAAGCGTCTTCGTGTATATTCGTGTACACATATATTGGATATAGATATTATAGAATAGACACACAATACAACTCGCAATAATATACAAAACAATACAAATAATTACAAATATATATAGTACCTTACAACGTCCAAATCCAGACAGAATTTTTCGGCTTACAATGGCACCTCAGTCCAGGTAAATATAGAATCTACAGTTAAGATGAATTCCTCAATTTACAAATGACAGTCTGATAAGTGGTTTATTCCCCAACTGCCTGTGAATGTGTAACTTCTCAGGGAGGATGAGTTGACAGTAGCATCCGTGATGCTAAGCTGTCAATGTATGTTTCCTCAGAAATATACACAAAGTCACTTTCAAGGTAAACTGGGATGAAATGTGCCTAATGGCACAAAGAGACAATGAGCGATACAAGCTCCAAAATAACGTCTCCAAAAATAGCAAGTGGCGAAACACAAGGTCCCAAAGCACTGCACACTGAAAAAACACTGAGTACAAATGACGAATGTCGAATGGCGTGCAAGCCGATATCTCCAAACCCAGCAAAATCCTTCACACTGAATGACAGTAAATATGACTGCTCTCAAATGAACTTGAGTAAATAACTGCTCACAAGTGGACTTGAAGGAATGACTGTGAGCTTCACCACTCCGTCGCTCATATTTATAGACTAACATGAGAGAAAATTCTGGATGGTTTGATCATAAATATGTTTACAACACCGATACATATTTCCAGAATGTACACCTTATGTACAATGACACTAAACTCATAAACACCGAAGCCTCTAGAACGCTCGACTGAATTAT
Organism: Liolophura sinensis; assembly: GCF_032854445.1. Taxonomy (NCBI): domain Eukaryota; kingdom Metazoa; phylum Mollusca; class Polyplacophora; order Chitonida; family Chitonidae; genus Liolophura; species Liolophura sinensis. The sequence continues at coordinate 38,739,889 of NC_088295.1, forward strand.
AGCGCAGACTATAACTTACACAGAGGGGAAAGTGTAAGTCAGACACTGACAAATAAAAAAAAAAACATACAATACAATGTTTTCTGACAGGGTTCATAACAGCTGTTCTAGTGGCATTCACACATTTCAGCACATGAAGAAAGAGCAATCACATCAAGCAATCGTTTTAAGTTCAAACTTATAGAAGTGAAAAAAAACTAACACTACAAAACAGCAGGATGTAAAGCTACATACACATTGAAACTTTTGTTCTCAACTATAACATTCTGACTAACATCTAATGGTATGAAATTCTTGCTTCCATGGGAAAAACTGCTGCTTGTCATTCTTATGATTACACTGGACCCTCTTGATTTTTTAACTTTAAGAGTACATACCTTTGACATACTCTTTATAACACAATGCATTTGTATCTGACATTTTACCATACAGTCAAAGGCCAATGTGAATGTCCTTTAATGTTTAAATTGATGACCATGTGACTAAAACTTACAGGAAAATCACATCCATTAATATAGAAATCCTCACATACATGTAGCAGCAATTGTGAACATCATTTTTACATGTGAAGTATTATAAAAGACTACTGCAGCAAAAGTAAAAGATCTTTCAATCCTCTTTTGTTAAAAATTTCAAAATGCGTTTTGTAACTTTAACATTATCCTAAATTTGCATGATCTCGGTAGTTTAAGTCTTTCTTGAATTCATGTCTCATGTCTGAAGACACATACATTTCGAGAAAGAATCTGCAGAATCCTTCAATTGACTATTACCATAGTGATAACAGCAGAGGTCATCTAGTATATGGTCACATTTATCCTCAAGATTGTTTTCAATTATTCAGGGAGTGGGTCCATTATCCTTCTGGTCACCTGTGTGCAAAGAATATCAACAATGTGGACAAGCTGTGGTCAGTCGAGCCACTTAACTCACACCTCTGGGCATCATCAATAGCTATTCTAGGATGACCCCATGTATTCTGGACTCTACCATGTTTGGTCATCGACTCGTCAAGTACTGAGATTTATTACAATGTCAACATCAGGTGCACCGTATCACACACCTGTGGAGTGCATATTGATTAAATGTCCCTTTTTTCTCCACTATCTTTATTGCACACGTTTGGCTGTGTTTTGTTGGCTTTTTCTGACAGGACAAACACCACAAACTTTATTGACATGTCCACATTTAGGTCACATACATGCGTAAGCCAGTAATTACTATACCAACCATACCCATATCATTATCTACAGACTCTCAATTAAATCCCAACATAATAAGGGTTCTGGACTGTCAGAACGTCTGTTTTCTTCAAAATTTAACAGCTCACATTTTCCATGGGCAAAGGCAAAATGAATTTACATATATTTGGTCAGGTGAATTATTTACCATTACTGACATGTGGCCAATAGGCACTTATCCCGTGCATGAGATATAAAGAGGTGGCATCAAACAACAAGCATCTAGATACTAAATCTACATAAGCGCAACATGGGCAACGAGGAGCGATGGGAGTGAACACCTTGTGCTCAATGATCTCCCATGATCACGGTGATGCAGGACTCGGTGGTACACAAACCACTGTCTCCGTGTCACTGCAGCCGCTCTCCTGAGCCATGCTGGTGTTGGAATACAGGGGATAATGCCCGTAACTGGCCCCCAAACTAGTCCAGTCTAAGGAGTTACATATAGTTAGAGGCCGTCTGAAGAACAACGCCACTCTTTGAGCAGTGTTTACACGCCATCGTAATTGTTTCCTCCAAGTCGGCGTATGCCTCTATGGCTGTGGTCAGCGCGCCTGGTTCCATAGAGTGTGAACAGTTAAAGAAGTTGTAGGCCAGAGTCCGCCGAAATCGGCTCCACGTGGTCATCAAATTCTCGGCAATACTACCATCTCATGAAGCACCTTCCATTTTAGCTTTACCTGAATCTACAAGTTTCTCCACAAAATAATTCATTCACATCTGACAGTTTTTTTATTTGTTTGCCTTGAATCCTCATTCCTCTGTTGTCTCTCTGTTGTAAAACTGTTATTTTTAAATTTAGAGCTCAAACTGACATGAAGAGGAGCTGGCAGGAAATGTGCATTTATTGGTCAATAACTGTCACGTGCCTCACCCTGATTGTATGATTTATTTCCCACCCATTCCATTGGTATGAACCCCAAATCATAAAACAACCTAGACCATTATATATTAATAAAAAGGAGAGAGTGGTTGATTTTGATGCAACTTTTTCACCCTAATGGCTCCCTTATTTCAGAATGGTACGTTAGAATACAAATAAAACACAGTTTGCCATGCTCAAACTACAAAGATAATGCATAGCACACGGGAGTTGTCCACTGTTTGAAAACTCAAGAGGCCTGCAGCCCCTCGTTCTCAAACAGTGGACAACTCCCCTCTGCTGTGCATTATGTTGGTGATTTGAGCATGGCAAACCATGTTTTATTTCTCAATCAGCTCAGTCCCTTCTTGCATAGGTGTTATTTTCATAGTCATTATATTTTTCACATTCAAGTACTTACGTTTCATATTACACAAGTTTGAGAGCTGCACAAAATTACACATGTAATTATCCATCAACACGATGATAGGTTAACCTGCAGAATCCATGCTAGAATTAACATCATGGTCATCATGGTTGCCATGGAAACAAATGGTTACCGTGGCAGCAAGCAGGATCTTCTCTCAATATGTAAAAGATGTGACACACTCTAACACAAGGTGTATCCCCTGCCTCGATCTCTATCTCCTTGGACTGGGCAGAGGAAATCTTATTCATGAGCAAAGCGTACATGCTGATTTTGTTAGTCCTTTAGAGAAAGTGCAATCTCAGTCATCAATGCCAGCTGTGGTCGAGTTTTTGCAGGAAGAAAAAATCCCTCCCATTGAGACACTGGAATCCTTGGCAATTTTTAGCCAATTTTTCTCTGCAATGAAGCATGCAGCATATCCTGTTGAGATCTGGCCAAAATTGTATGTAGCAAAAGATGCAAGGGAACTAACAGAGAGCAGAGCTATTAGATGCTAGGGCAGCATGCCCCTACCCCAAACTATCAACAATAATACACACAGTCTTATCTCTACAGAGAAATGCTGAAGTAGAGCTCTGTCGGAATAGCACTTCTACCACACGCCGTATCAAATATGTTAATGGATGATAAATGTAGACCTGATAATGTCATAATTCAACATGGCGCCACATTTAATGTGCTAAGAAAACTGACAAAAAATAAGCTGTACTAAACTCTCCGAAGAATTACTCGATTTTACAATCTGCATGGCCTCCAGAGTGTCATAAGTGAGTATCAAACTTTGCTCTTCGCTAATGTTACAATTACTGGGGACAAACATGTCAAATGCCTCCACTTATGAAGACCAAATCTAAATTTAACCGACATTTTACAAGGCCATCAAAAGATCTGTCTGGTATTTCCAATACAGCTGTCTGGTTACCGAGTGGCGGATTTCCGTACAAAGTCATGTCTGTCTGGTATTTATACACCCACGGTTAGCAAATAAAAACGGTGATATTGATTTTTCAATCTGCTCAATTCAAGTGTAAATGGATATCAAAGAAGTTGGTAAATGGAATCTGAAAAAAGTTAGCCAGGTTTGTTAAATACAGCTTCAACCCCATGCTAAAAAGCCACAAAATATTGACTGAATCGATGTTCTTTTGCATGCCATTTGATATTTCCTCAATTACCCGACAGTATCATTGGGATATTGTTGACAAAGTATTGATTGGCTAGTGTCAGAGTTACTCAGGTACTCAAGGCAATACAGCTAAGACCCCAGGTAGCTAGCCACCTCCTACAACCTCACAGCTCAGTCACGCTGCTGATAGGGCACGTCAATGAGCGAGGGAAGATTAGTGACACCCAGGCAGTCAGATCAATAGCCACTGACAGTGGGGGGGTGGGGGGGTGGGGGGGTGGGGGGTGGATCGGTGGGGGTGGGTCCACTAAGTGAACTTCGAAACCTTTCTGTACGAACCACAAAGACTCAATTCCTACCACCCTACAAAATCACCAAGGAGGAAATAAGCCATCGTTGCAGAAGTATACATGTAAGGCTTCGGTTTTAGACTTTAGGGACCCAGAGAGTTGTTAGCTAAGGGATCTAACGTCGACAAAGGCTACAATTTCCTTCAGCATTAGTTGTCAATTCTTATTCCATTCCGCTTGTTATCTTTTATGAAGGGCCCAGTGACAGGCGGTCCTCTGGGGTTAGTTTGAAGTCAGGCAAACTGGAAGAGGAAAGGCATCTCCAGAGTTAATATGCCTGGCTGCAGGCAATAAACAGACATCAAGGCACGATGTCAGCAAGCTGAATTGCTATTAAATTACCAACTTACACTGCGATTTGTTACATAACCTCACTATGCACTGAAACATTAAAAGGATTAACAAGCAGAAGGATTATCAAACGTTATCCCAACATTGACACCTATAATTATGATCCATCTAACAAAATTAAGCAGTATAAAAGCTCTGAATCACGATTCTGATTTGAGAGCTACATCTAAATATAACTACTGCGCAAAAGAACACAAACTTCTTAATAAGCTTTTGGGACGGGCCACTTAACATTAAATTACACTTGGTACATTGTTTAATTTTTTCATTTTTTTTTTTTTTTAAATTTCTTAAATAAGAAAAAATTATTTATGCATACATGTTTCATTTTAAATAGCAAAAGGTTAGTGACTGTTAAGCTGTCATTTGAAAGTGCTTGAAATTTACTCCTCTTCACAGCATTTGCATAGTTTGTGTTTTAGTCCTATAAGTTATGTTGGGTGGTTAATATTGAAATCAGTATTGAACTGATGAGGAATATTCATTACTCAGCCAAGAAAACTGCTCAGAGAGTGATCTTCATCAAAAAGCTAAGGGCAGGCAGTTCATGAGGTACATGAACATCATATTAAATTTGACGCAACCTCTAAATTTATAAATCATTCAACATTTCGTTAGTTTTCATGTGAAACTTTGGCATTTACGAATTAAGAAAAGTGATCATGACTTTTGTGTGATCAGAACAACTATACATACACATTTTTTTTCTTGAATGAAATAATGACATGTAATGAGAGAATTAGATTATGTGTATGCCTATATCATACATGGTATATTGTATACAACTGGATAAATGGACAATGAACTCCCACTTGCATACAGTTCATTAGTACAGAATAAACATTCACCTGTTTGTGTCCATTCCCATATATAACATATGCACTTTAGAAGCAAGCACTATTGTTTCACTAAGTGCAACCATGACACATATGTATGTCCACTTAAATAAAAAAAAATGGTCAAGATTTTTACATATATTTAGAAGTGATCTACAGTCACTCATACATATATGTAAGTACAATTATCATCGCTCCATTATTTAACTTACCTTTTCGAATGTTTTAAGTAAATCCTGAAGGCACAGATTTAGTTGTATCATGGAAGGGGAGAAGGTAATTGCGCGGGCCAGACTTCTTTCGTGCAATTCCACCACACAACAAAGCTGGGAAAGTCTTCCCTATCAACCAGTGACCTTTCGCTGCCTGGTCCCCAATGCACCATAGCAACAGCGCAGGTAGACGCTGGCCGTACATGGACGTAACTGACCAGAAGCTCCGTCTTAATGACCTAATCGCTTAGCCAAAGGACAGCTGTGATTGACCATCGGCACATGCAGAACCTCAAAGACATCTTGTACCCTGGAAGCACCAATTCATGCATTTTGCTCCCTGAGACAAAACTCAGCATATGGCAGTGGCCTGGGTCTGTTTGCAGCCTCTCAAAAGCACGGGCAATCCAACATTAATTCCATCTTTGTCGGTGTGAACACTGCATGAGCAATCTAATTTTGCCCGCCAAAGCTTAAAATTTCCGCAGTCCGCTACCTTGATTTTCTTCCCTTATTTCTGATCAATAAACCTCCTGTGGAAACACAGCCGACACCGAAAAGAAACGTGATTTCTGTCTGCCAGCAGTGGCCAGTTAGTAGACACAGCAAATTGACAAGAGGGAGAGGGACTTATGGAGAGTAGCCGGGCCAGTCCATTCACTCTTCACACACACACACTCACTCACACACCTTGGACAGTGTCATCACTACTACCACTACTCTAGCACTACACCCCTGAGCATGGGGCAGGCCACTTGCAGTCTGCAGGGAGGATAGGCTGTTGGGACTCAGCAGCCACTAGTCAGTGTATCCATGACAATGTGGAGATCAACACTCTTGTCCTGTTTCTCTAATTGTTTCTTAATCCAGCCATGTTTGTTGACAAATCCTGTTTAAGTGGCTTGAGAGGGAGCGACCCATCTGAAATATCTCACCCCTAGCTCCTGGCTCAGCTGTGGGGGGTTTGTGGCTAGCCTCAAAGTATGTGAGGAATTCTCCTGTCTTGGAGAGAGAAAGGGTGCATCCTGAATGCTCTAGTCCCTGGATACAATCTGGCAGTCTTCCACATCAACAAAGCTCACGCACCTATCTTGTCCAGGACAGGCAGAGAAAACAGAAACCAATAATACACTGACCAACACCAAACTTCATCAAAATATAGAACTAGATAGAGTTGCCCTTATCAATTATCCGTGACAGCTCATTGATGCATTTTTCCACACCATCGATATTATCCTGTCATTGCCCTTGTTTTAAAGCAGTCACTCAACCGTATCATAGCAACAAATCTTACTTGTATTTGAAAGTCAATTAGTAGGATATCAATAACCACAAAGCTCTCAGCACAGAGATTGTGTTGTTAATAAATGCACCCCATAACCGATCTAGGCCATACAAACTCCACCAAATGACTCTGGTATCTGTAAAACCTATGAATTACTGAGCTCAGAGCATTGCATGTCGAGGGAATGCTGGAGAATGTTCTGTTTGCGTGGTGTTTGACAAAACAACACACATTAATTCTCTCAGCATACAAACTGTACAGTGCTTGTGCACAGTCTGAATTCAGTGCTGTCCACAAGCAAATTTGTCAATATAGCCACTGCAACGATTTCCAAAGTCTACTCTTCTGGACAGAATGCGTCTCAAATCCTTAACACACTGGTCAAACCCATGGACAAGCTTGTTTGTAAATACCATGTATCAAACACCTTAATCAAAGCAAATTATCACCACAAAGGGGCGCTCTATCCAGGTAAAGTTGGATATTGTATTAGTACTGTTCCGTGGCCTGCTCCTCACTGAACAAATATCTCTGGCAAACTGCATGTCAATGTACAGATACAGTGATGTCAAAATGTCTCTTACTGCATTTGGGGTTATGTCTTCTGTGCCTTGCAATACTGATTTGGTTTTTAATTCAACACATGCTCTTTAAGATCAACTCACTAGAAATCACGGACACCGACATTAAACATTTTTCCTTATTTGTGAAAACAATCCTAATTAGAGCATAACTGAAATGAGACAGAATCTTTTGTTCACACCTACATGTAACTGCAAATGCTACTCTCTATGCAACATGGCATTTCAACGAATTTAACAATCTTATTGCCTGTTTTTCCTGCACCCACCTTGTACATATTGGTAAATTTCACTAGCTAATTCCACATGAAAATTTTGGAATTCTGGTATCGTTTCCATACAAATTAAGCAGTAGGACACACAAATAAAAATGACTGCCTTTTCCAATCTTGTTTTTTTCTAACAAACAGCCAGCTATGGAACTGTCTGAAGATTTAGCCTTCAGTCCTGCTTTTCAAAAGGCAACATTCCAGTAATACTCTCCCAAATTTTAATGACTGCTGTTGTTGTAACATATATCTTATCCCTTACTCAAAAATATTGGAAACTTCTTAAAATAAACCCTATTTTGACACTCTTCCAAAACAAGCAGCATTCAATTCTTACGATAAACAGACAGCATGCCTCAAGATAAATGTTATAAAGCTATAGAAACAATACATGAAACATCTGTAAAATCTGCACAGAAATAACAAAAAGACATACATTGTCCAGTCTTGTTCTTTTACAAGCAAATTATTCACACTCAAACTATACATGGCAGATATGCATGAAAAACAGGCTTCAGGGAAATGCAAAGGAAATCTTTGCATTTTTGGCATGTGTTATCAACATCAAAATCTCCTAAGGCGAAAAAAAACAGTCCCACAGTCAAGCAGCTGTGTGTTGAACAGTAACTAGAAGGCACATCATTCAATATGACAACTGCTTTCTTTCCTCTATTTCAATAGCAGAATGTTAAACAAGATATTGAGTTCTGATTTGGCTGAAAGATTCCAATTTCTTCAGACGATTGCTTCAGTTTAAACTAAATGTATTATGAACAGTCTGCTATATTTTACTAAAGAATAAGGAACAGTAGCAAGGTTGCTATGACAAAAACATCTGAGGTGGCTTATTTTAACAGCAGTTGTAGTGCTACTTTCTTTGCATTTTACAGTTAATTTCATGTGACAACTGTTATGGTCGACACACTTCAAAAAACCAAAACAGGATAAATTTTAATGTGATCAAAATACCACAAATGGAGTCAAAACCCAGACACTGAAGACCTGAAATAATACTGGGAAAATCTACAGTTTTGCCTCTGCCAAAAAAAGGCATTAATAAATATTTTAGAGACACCTGGCTCAAAATCTTTCATTATGTCCATATTGAAAGCACCTAACCTATCAGGCAGTTAAATGGCTATCAATTAAGGCATCCAGCCTAAGGGGGAATTTTTACCAGGATCTGGAAAATATCAAAACCCTATAATTTTAATGCAAATTTTCTCGGCACGTTTTATTAGATGCCATAAGACGTTTTTAATGGTTCTTTAATGCAAGAAAAACATCAAAAAGCAAAGAGTTAACTTGTTACACAGGCAAGTGGTGACACAAATGTATGTAATGATGACAGTGGATGTTTGTCTATCACATGATATATGCAATAACACACAGTATACAAGTACAAGTATAATATTAGGCCCTCCAGCCTTCTAGGCAACTGCTCCCAAGTTAAGCCTTGAGGAAATGTTTATGATGTGGCAGGAAGAGTGGGAACCAGGTGGTTAAAACGAGTTCTGGCGGAAATCAGCCAACTAAAGCACATAATTCCCCATCAACTGTAGCCTGGGAAACACCGTAGATGGCAACCAGAGGTCAAGCTTTCTCAGGGTGGCCATATTGATTTTTTGACCACATGACACAAACAGCTGGGGGTGAATAAACCTATTTCGTGGTCAGTGACTAAGATAAGTAGATGTGCACCGCTCTCACTAAAACAACACGTTTTTGCTAAATTATTAACCACATATCATCAATCTCACCTTCACCTGTATAATTTTACAAATTAGTGACAGGTAATAATTGGCATGTGTCTTATAGTTATGCATCACAATGTAGAGAAGAGCTGTCTCCATGGCCTGGTTCATTAAGAAAAGCTTTTCCAGGCTACTACTGCTGTTCAGCAAGCTTCCCACGCCACAAACTCTAAATTTCCCCTCTGAATACAAAAGTAGCCTTTCCCCCCAAAATGGCCATCATCAGTAACTTTGAAAGGTCAAACCTATATTTACCAGGTCTTGACTCCATAAGCTATGACAAGTAGACATGCATCAATTCTGGTGGCTTGACCAGAGCTGTGACAGGTAGACATGCAACAATTCTGATGGCTTGACCAGAGCTGTGACAGGTAGACATGCATCAATTCTGGTGGCTTGACCAGAGCTGTGACAGGTACATGTAGACATGCATCAATTCTGATGGCTTGACCAGCGCTGTGACAGGTAGACATGCATCAATTCTGATGGCTTGACCAGAGCTGTGACAGGTAGACATGCATCAATTCTGATGGCTTGACCAGAGCTGTGACAGGTAGACATGCAACAATTCTGATGGCTTGACCAGAGCTGTGACAGGTAGACATGCATCAATTCTGATGGCTTGACCAGAGCTGTGACAGGTAGACATGCATCAATTCTGATGGCTTGACCAGAGCTGTGACAGGTAGACATGCAACAATTCTGATGGCTTGACCAGAGCTGTGACAGGTAGACATGCATCAATTCTTATGGCTTGACCAGAGCTGTGACAGGTAGACATGCATCAATTCTGATGGCTTGACAAGCGCTGTGACAGGTAGACATGCATCAATTCTGATGCCCTGATTCATTGTTAATGTTAAAACAATAAATATGAAAGCAAACAAATTAATATTTTGGAATTCTAAACATTCAGAGTTGTGAGATATTTGTGAAGCTTGGTCAGGTTTTGGCTTGGTCATGACTTTGAGCTAGCAGGTGTATTGTGAGGAGTGAATGCCATTCTAAAACTGGCAAAGTCGCTCCACTAAGCAGTGACTAATGTCATGAATAAGTCATGTTCATGCCTGGTGCCAAGCATCCATATTGTTAATTAGCTGTTAGACAATGAATAAACACCTGTAGACTGGAGTGGCAGACATATTCTCTGTGAATAGGCTGATTTCAGTATACTGATGTCGTACACTCTCACATGCACACCTCACCCAGGCTAAGACAAGATACATGTCACGCTTTGTGTACAATAAAGAGGTTCAACTCCATTGTTCCTTATCAAAATATTCTTCTTCAAGGCTCATGAGAAATACACAATTCAGATCTTATTTCACTGGTACAATGGGAGATGATCAAAGGCTTGGTCATGTCTAGGAAGCCCGAACAATCAGATTACAAAAATACTTACAGATGACAGTACAAGCACTAATCAATTCCAACCAGACTTCATCAAATGAATCAAGTAATTACATGTATATTTCCTTAAATGCCAAATAAACAAACATTTTTAATACAAAAAGTGACTCAGAAATATATTAAGGGTAAATAATAATATTCTTTTGGTGATTTGTAAAGCACTATGAATTATCATTTGCATGTGCCTAAAAACCTTAATTTAAACACTGTAGTAATAGACAGGTTCCAAGTAAAGCTGCACAATAACAAAATACAGATGCAATTTTAATGTACCTTAATGGACAAAATCAAAAGATACTTTAGATGGTTATGGAGACTGATGTTATTCCAAGACAACATGCACTACATACCAGGTTCAAATGCTGGAAGACAAAATATAGTATATTACCTGAGATGGGTAGACATTGTAACAAGGTTGTGTCTGGAAGATGACAACCTTACGTCTTGTGAGGGTGGGAGGTTTATGCCCGTCCCACCTGTCCATTACCAGCCTACGGTCCACCACAATGTTACGCGCAGACAGACAGGTGCTTCACGGGAAGACACCATAAGATTTGGCAGACAGCTGAGGAGTGTAATCCAGTGTTGTTACAATAGCGCATCGTAAAGCTGCCAGCGAGCCAGCCAGCTGGCCATCCGTCCAGTGCGCGACGCCGAGATAGCGATAGCAATAGGAGGAAGAGAGACAGGGGGTAACCTGCCCCTAATTACCACGGGCACTGACGTCCCTTGTCCAAATATAAGACAGACTAAGAGATGTGCATCAGTTCACAATTCACTTAACACCTATTCTATTTGCCACAGTTGCCTGTGGCTCCTGGGTAAAGTGCCCTGGCGCATGTCACCCCTCCCCCCAAGAGAGGTGGCCCAGGCTCCCAACACTCGCTCACCCCTTAGGATGTAATTTGTTAATTTCACACACAAGCTATGTTCTTCCCTGACATAACACGCGTTACTGGTAGCTGCAAAAGTGTTCAATATCTAGCCAAGGCATTAATAGAATATTTCGTCCATTACAATAGGTGAGTGAGTTTGACGGATCCCAAGGGAGCAAAGAATGCAAATGTTCAGCCCAATAAGCAACAAGGGACAGCACTGGGGGTGAACAGAAAGAGCACAAAAGATCCGAGAGAAGTAAACACACGATGGAATCCTGATGACACTCTATGTACCAATTGGATTCCCCTGCAATACTCTCCTTTAGAAGCAGGAATCAATATGATCAAGGCTTTTCTCTGCAGTTCCCGTGCTTGCCACCAGCTGTTAGGTTACTCCCTCGAGGTGCCCATAAGTCCACGGGAAAATCGCGGTCTGAAAAATCGTTGTCTTGTCAAAGGGATGCAAATTGTGCCATTTTGGTCTGTATGACCTATCGAACGGATGGAGAACGATGCTGAAGGCAATCCTGCTTGTTCAGGTCAAGATGGGTGCAGTACCTTGATCTACACCTAGTGAGGAGCTACCAACGGACAGTTACATCAGCAGTTTTACAAACACCTGCTCTTCCCCCCTCATGGCCATGGGCAACTCATTAAGCCCGTGCTTACTGTACTTCTACCACAGTTAACATGGGCTCATTCATTGCTGCACCAGTCGCGAAACGTCGTGAAAATCCTTAATTAGTGCTAACAGCATAATAATTCATTTTCACGACATCCATTTATTTGGAGAGCCTTTTAATTCTATTACTGGAGTCCATGTAACAGGCTAATGATTTTTGTCTTAATTTGCTTGAAGGCTAAAGAAATCAATTGAGACATTTGCATTCAAGAATAGTGAACAGTATGTTTGGAGTAGGGCCTGATCTATCTCTGCAGCTTACACTGGGGAAAAGGCAAATCAATCTTCAAATAGCCCTTGCTATTTTAAATGCCCCTCACTTTGTCGCAATGCGCGGTGCAAAAAATCAGAAACACCGATTCTAAGGCCTTGACTCTGATGAACTAATTCCTGGAGAAGTAATTACTGCCATAAAAATAATTATTGTGGTAAAAATCATCTGTCGTGAATTACCAGAAGTGCACTGTTAAGTAATGACTTCTATTGACTTTGAGTCCATTGATAAAACTGACCCTCTAAAACCTGGACCAATGGCACACAGAAGCCAAATTAGCTATAGCACTCTCACAAGCTTTCTACACGACATGTCTAATTTAATTAATAAAACATCCTACTGACGCTGCAATATCTGATCTGATTAAGTTGGGCTATTCTACATGCTAATGTAACAAGAAAAAAAGCAGAATAACTTCTGTCCCCCCCAACTGCCCGGCACATGCCGATCTGCCAATGTGTTCCAAAGAGATAAAAACCATCAGATTTTCCTAGAGTACAGACATAACACTGCCAATTAATACCTTCAATTTCACTTCTAGATCAGGACACATAATCGGGTGGATTATTGGTGTGCTAAAGCACGTTATTATTGATTCAAACTGAAATCTGCGGCAGCCCTCTCAAAATTTCTGAGGAGACATGTTGAAGTTGGATTCTGCATTACTGCCACTTGATTTCTTATAGCAGGGTTCGCCAGGCATTACTTGTAATTATGGCTGGCATCTTTCTCTTTGGGGTTCAGAGGTTCAACAAGGTTGGTGCAGTTTCAACACATTTTGTGTGTAAGATACTTCAGCTGCAGAGCTTCCAGTCAAGTATGTAAAAATGAAATGAGTACCAGCCGAAACATGTGGGGACTGGTCCACATGGTTCCTGCAGCTACACAAATGGACTCTCCCAGAAACGATTCCCACAAATTGAAACCACAGCTGAAGCATCCGTGTCTATTCGGAAATTAGAGATACAAGGATGTAGTACGTACCTGTTCTCATCATATTCCATCAGCCTTTCAAGCCTTAGAGAAAAAAAAAGCTTTCAGGAGTTATGATATGATGGAGGCGGGATCTCGGTCAGCAGATGGCATGTGGGAATAATAAAACCATCAGCTTTCCAAGAGAATATGATTCATGGCAAGCCCGCTAGTTTTCCATTTCCGCATTCGCCTGTTAACGACACTAGAGATACAATACCTGAACCCTGACAGCTTAAAGATTGCTAATCTGAGCCTTTCAGGTAATGTGAAACAAAAATTCCTCAGCTTAAAAGCCAACAAAACCCAGAGTTCCTCACTTTCAGTGAGAGTAGTTCCAGTCAATATGTTACAAATACTGATATACATTACAAATATCAAATTCCACCATGCAGACTATGTAAGTTAATAACTTTTGACAGAAAAATTCACAATGCGACCACTTTAGACAAATCAGGATCTGACTTTCAAGTCCCATTTCAAGTTGAGCTGAGTTGGCCTTATTAATTAAATTCCAGTTTGCAGGTCAATAGGGGAGTTTCCAGCTGGAACTCTTTTGTCGTCAAAGGAAAAAAAACAGTCCGTGTCATGTGACATGTGAAAAATGGTAGGCATTCAACCTTTGATGACAGTAATTTACCGATCAGCTGTCTCTCCCTTTTCCAGATTCTCAATTTTTTCCAATCATTTGTCTACTGTAAAATACTTTTATGAAACTTTTCTCAGACACTCATGTTATAGCAAATGTGATCAAAAATAGTTGCCTAATATTTTTGACAGGTCACATGATACAACTGGGCTGTTTCTACCTTCGCTGATAAAAGAGTTCAAACTCGAAACTCCCCTATTCTAAACTATGAAATAATCTTGTTAAAGTTGACAAGAATGTCTACATGACAATTAAGACATAACCATGAAAATGGTCATACAAAAACTGTAGACTGTGCAATATGTAATATAGCATTATAAATAAGAGTCATTGACTGGCAGAAAAATATCTGATATCTATGTATTTAACAAAATATGCTCTAAAGGCACATATTACACCATTAAGGCCTTAGAGAGCATTATCTCTCTCAGTATCTTATATATATATATATATATATATATTTATGCATCAGTTTTATCAACAATATAAAAAGGCATGGGAAATTTAACCAAGTGTAATGGACAAAGAGCATGTTCAATAATAGCTGCTTTATACAATGTTATGACATTTGTCCACATAAAAATAAAAATACAATTATTAGTGATTTATATATTTATCTTTCTTCACTATATTATTTTACTTAACATTTATCATATATATGGTTCAACTGTGGCCTGTTACTTAGCATACTAGTATTTAAGAGTACAGTGGATACTGAGGCAAAGGTGTGAAGGACATGGGGTTATGTGTCAGCAGAGTGCTACCAGTGACCAGAGCACCTAATTGTACATGTAGGGGTGTTGTGAATGTATAGTGTATGTAGGAGCATACTGTGTTTCAGCCATCTGCTCACTAGCTAGCAGCATATGACAGATAATTCCCTCTTCATCCTCCCACTCTTGGCATTAAATATCATCTTGTGTTTATCTGGGCTCAGCCTAACCAACTACAGCTCTGTTTATAAATAGCTATCAGCAAATAACCTGGAGCGGGAGCTCTTTAAATAAATCATACTTGTGGATAGAGTAATACCGGAGTTATTATATTGACACATACAGCTTGCACACTCCACACTCCACAAACATGAATGTATGGATTATCACTTTTATACATGCATTTTCAAAATCAAAGAATTGGACAAATATCTAGTGTTGTTAATATAAAAAGACAGTAAAGGGTAATGAATTCAGAGAAAACCAAATCCAGCGACAATGTTATATGACATAACATATACCTAATTCCTCAAACTTTTCCTACATGAAAGAATAGCTTTTAGTGTAATTTATGCACATTTTTAATTTGATTTTGGAGACAAAACAATATTGGTTGTATTGGCAAGTTCCAGAGCTTCAGTCAGAAGAGTGCTTCTAGAATATGCTTGAATGAACACCTTGTAAACATGTGAAATGGTTCAAGAATTACAGTAAACATAAACAACATATAATATATATTTATTGCAAGTAAATTCATTTCACTCACAAACATTGTCATGCTACAAGGTGAAGCTGTGGTAAGTGTATATACAGCCTCAGAGAAAGCTTTCTGTACTTGGCAAGTTAATGCTCCTGAACTGCAAAGAAACTATGGCACTTGAATAGCAATTGGCAAAACACCAAAGACAACTGTTTGCTGAAACAACAAAAACCTGATATTTTGCTTTAAATGTACATGTAGTAACCAACCTAAAATTGCACATTATCTGCAACAATGAAATAACCAATACAATATGCTGAACTTACAATATTACACTTACTATATAGTGTATGTATACATTAAAATACCTGCAAATCAACACTCACAAGTACCAAGAAGGTTGCTGAAATAAAACTCTGAGACCTCTAAAGACAGCCAGAAAGAGAGAATTTGTTCACTGTAGCTGAAGTAGAATTAGGCCAATAAAACTTATTACAAAGGCACTCCAGCCATCACAGAAATGCAAAACAATTACACTCCTACCTGACAAAACTGAATTTCAAGAAAATAAATGTCCTCCAGGATTTCCAAGTCGACAATGGCAGCACTGCTCAGAGGCCTCTCCAGTTCAAACCCACTCAGGGTGCCCATGACAGACGGCATTGCGGCACCAACTTTGCCCCGACCACAGAGAACCCTTCCCAGCAAGCAAGAGAGCTCTACAATTTGGCTTATAGTTGTGTTTGTGCCAGCAGGTACCAGTAACCTAGACAACTTCTGACACAGTTTGTTTAATTTACCAGTAGTCACTGCTCTGTTTTAACTGTTATAGCCAGAGCCTGTATAATTATAGAGAAAGTCTCCTGTTACAGTACATGACCTTACTAATGTCCCCTCTCTTTACTCCTGTAGCAAACACAGAGGAACAAGTCTGATGGAATTTGACGCTGTTCAGGACGATATGTTCACTTGACACTCCAACAAGTGGTTGGACTTTCAACCAATGTGGGAAAAAAATGTACATTCATGAACATTTACACCATTCTAAGAAGCTTGGCAAAGAACAGAAAGCCAGAATTCCCATAAAAAGTCCACTGCAGATCCAGAGCTAAAAAGAACACCTGTACACCAGCCGTAGTCTGTAAAGTGGGTTCACATGAAGAGTAGAAATTAATGGAAAGGGGTTTCGATTCAAAAAGCAAACCAGGATGGCAAGATGGAATATATCAGTCCACATTCCAAGAAAGATTTTTTCTCCTTTTAAATGTTGGATTGTCAGTGGATAAATGAATTGTTACAAAGTCAGTGTATCTCCCCGAATCTCTGCACTTCCAGATGAACGTCCAAAACCTTTTTGACTTGCACAACAAAGCTTGTCACAATCATGTCAAACCTCCACTGCAGTATTCACAATTTTTGTGTTGGACATAACCATATAGTCACTAATCATTCTTCTTCACAACTCCACTTCGACTGGATGGGTTATCCAAATATTACACTCTTCCTTGAGAATCTTGATGTTCCTTCTGCATCCAAAGCAAAGCTGACCTGCCCTAGCAAAAGCTGCAAAAAAACTGTGCTCCGGTACAATCATACACTGGAAATAAAAGTTTACAGCAGTCTTATCCAATCTTGGTGAGACAGTTTCCTCCCACTTAAAAAAGAAGTTTGTCAGCAGAAGTCGCCAGCAGTAATATTTGAGATTAAGATGGTTGTGATGGTGGGGAGACAGACAGGCGGTTGAGAGGCACCACTGATCTACCCAAGCCACACACCTGTCTAATCTCTCCTGACCTCAATACATGCTTGGGCAAAAACTTCCCTTTGGGAGGGCACAAGGTTTTTCCAGGTTACCCCTCCAAGCAGATGGGTGCCCTTAGGTGGGTGAGGGTGGGTGGCAGATGACAACCATTCATCTCAGATTTAAGCTATCATGAAATACGTCAGTTCAATGCAACTCAATGTAGAGGATTTTTGGTGCTTTTTTACAATGACTATAAATGAAGATTCAACGTTCAGACATATTATACAGTGCAAGATGGTTGCCTGCCTGTCATAATATGTTTTTCTACTTTTTTCAACATATTTTTTTCCCCTTCTTTTTTGGTTATCTGGAAACCCAGTTTGTCCATTACCAAATGTATGGTAAACGGTAGCATGTTGCATCTTCCAAAGGTTTTCATTTATATCTGGTTTATTTCAGAAGAGCTAAAAGCCCATCTGTTCTATAACTCGATCCTCTTCTCATACAGCACTGAATCTGATGATATGTCAGAACTTTTCCGTCCATGTGTTCTGTGGCTGCTTCACGTCTACGCTTTATCAAGTAACAGGGCAGCAAAGTTATCTATTACCTCCCCTTATCTTCCCTGGTTACACGACCAAAAAGTTTTTAACTTCATCCAATCAAAGATAACCACTGCTGACATGATGAAGATGAGCAAGACGGCAGATATCTCTATCCTTTCACTAAAACAGTTTCTATTTTTACTTCAACCTGACTTGACCAGATGTGATGTATCAAAGGTAACTGGATACATGTACATTCACATGGGTTAACTTTGACTATAAATTACTTGTTATACCCATCTTCTCAACACCCATGTCCCAAGTACATTAAACTACAACTTCGTTAACTTAATCAGAAATCCTTAAAATTACAATAATACTAAGTCCAGTACCACATAAATATTATAAATGTCTCTGTTTTGAAACATATAACAAGCAAAAACGCAGCCAAGCCAAAAACACCAAGCAAGTATCAAACAAGTTTTGCAACAGATAACAGGAAAATATGACTTTAACAAAACTCTTCGATATTAAAAATTTTTTTGAATAAAAAATTTAACCTATAAGCTAAACTGATCCTAGTAACTGATTCTCACTGATCAACTACAATAGCTGCTGTTAAACAAACTGCTTCAGCTGCTGCTTCAAGCAGAGGTGTTTCTGGGCAGGTATCTGGTGAGGTGGAGTGGTATCCTCCACGCTTTGCTCGGTTTCCTCAATGTATAAATCACACCACTAAGATATACGTGAATAATCTTCTGTTTGGTATAAAATACCAAATCAAATAAATACACAAATGAAACTGATGCTTGAGGTAAAATCACTGGTAAAACATTTGCACTGCATGCGCGCACGATAAAAAACATAAAAGAATTGTGAAATATCGTGACTTGAAGATGTTAAGAAACTGTACACATGGGCATGTAAGATAAATAATGTAATCACCCTTTTAGAAATTAGCCATTTAAACTTTTCATTCCAAAGACCACAATTCTTGTTACGCTTTTATAACAAAATCTACAGATACAAGTGCAGGTTACTAGGTAGAACCAAGGTAATGGAAGTTTTCTGCAGATTCTTACATCTTTAGTTGTTAGCGACCACCCAGAGATAAGACAGCAGCCATAAATCCTCTCGGGAGTAGCACTGCTCTAGCTAAGGGAATGTTTGACCTTGTCCAAAAGTACTACACATTTTTCACACCAGTTCTTTTGCAACTGCCACAGCTTCTAATCTGAATATTCCCAAATGACCATGCAGAAACAAAAAATAGACATGTTTTGCATTAGCAGCATTCCAAAATTCAAGCCACAAAAGTTTTTTAAACATGGAACACCAGCGGGCCAATATATAATATCCAGTCCTGCCTGTTGCTGCTCTTTGCTGGCAGTTAAGCATCAGACATTTTGAATAGTAATTCAAACCATCCAAAGAACACCTGCAAAATCATGTGACCTGAATCCAGCAGCCATTGACTCTTAAAGCAGCAATGCAAGCCAAACAACAGGATTGCTTGAGTATCAAATGACCAATTCTTGTTGACCACTGGT
Source organism: Liolophura sinensis (assembly GCF_032854445.1). Classification (NCBI taxonomy): domain Eukaryota; kingdom Metazoa; phylum Mollusca; class Polyplacophora; order Chitonida; family Chitonidae; genus Liolophura; species Liolophura sinensis. The sequence continues at coordinate 38,759,306 of NC_088295.1, forward strand.
TCACCTCTGTCAAACATGTTTGTATGTTCAAGTGCTTCACACTGAATACATTACATGTCTGCTCTTTTGCCCTTTGGCCTTTCGCAGCATTTTCTTAATTCCTTTTAGAATACAGTAGCCTCTACACAAAATCTTGATGAATTTGGGCCTCTCAACCAACCACACCGACTGAAAATGTTCTCCACTGAGTCACTGACTCAAGCACGAATAACACTTCTCATATTTCCAACAGAAAGGTGGGTATTGAGAAACTGGAAAACCTGATTCATTTAATGACCTCTTGATTGTTGTTCTAAATTTGATAATATAAAGTGAAATCCCCAGTAAATGTACATTTGTCACCTTTGAACTATGCTCTTGATTCTTCGACCAAGTATTTTCTGGGTTAGCTTCTGAAGACCTCCTATTTTGGACTCAGGATTATTCATCATTTTTGTGCAATGAATAAAAACATCATAAAAATGTGCATTCATTTATTTTCTTTAAGTAAATCACAAAACTGTATTTTCATGCACAGCTAAGGCTGTTTCTGCTGAAGGCCTTTTTGTCATACTGAATGAGTACTCTGCCTGGTTGGCACCTGGGGATGATAAGGAGCCAGACTCAAGAGATTGCAGATTAAGCACCCCTCACGATATCCGACAATTCTAAAGGATACTATCTGTGCTAGGTGAAAAACACAAATATCGTGATATGATGACATTGTATAATGCATTGATCTTTATATAACACAGAGAATAATGCCTACAGGCCAGGGCGGGATCTGTGAAATATTGTGTTATCACATGATGCATCTATCCTGTATACATGTGTACAGAGCCCTTATATAGAGGCTAGAAGGGTCGATTCCACAAAGCCATTCCTCACCTCTGAATTCAAAATTTAGAATTTATACGAAAAGTTGAAATTTTGACCTATTTTTCGTAAAATAACATTTGTGAGGTGGTCATCACTTTTAATTTGTAGAACCCATAATAGGCTCTAAAATCATGTCTTAAAATTCGCCTTAGGTCAAAAATAGCTCAATGGATTCCGTTCCCTACCAGGTTGCTTCTGGGTTGCAGGTGATCTTCATAACAGCTCTGGCTGCTGCTAACCAGACACTGGCCTCAGGCCCCTTATTTAGACAACAGACCAGGGAAAAGCTGGTCAGGTCAGCTTAGGTAAACAACAACTGACCAGCTCAATCTGATCCTGTTAGAGAGCAGAGACTGGCCCTGTTATACCAGGACTACAGCTCGGGAATCAGGGGTGAATACAGGCAGCAGACATTGAACATATACAGGCAAATATACACACATGTATGTAATACTGAAGACCTTAGCCGTACAATGCTGTCGCTCAAATGTACCTAGCTATCAATTCCCCAAAATGGGGAAAACAGTAAAATTTCTGATTCCAGCTGTAACTGGAATTTACTCAAACATGTTTATATGTATTACCTTTATGTAATTTATAGTATACTCCATTTCATATTGTCTGTAAGCATTACTGATATTAATGATTTCTGTAATATATACAATCATGTTTCAAAACCAGAAAGAGCTAACTGAATTAAGTTACACTTAGCCATAGCTAAAACATAATCTTAACAGATGGAAAAAGTTGTGCCAAAAACAATGCAAGGATATTTCCAATGCTATTAATTCAAATTATGTATATACAATATATGTTCCTTGAGTACATTTGTACTTTCCTTGACTCAGAAATCTTCAAGTAACATACACAAAGTGAGGTTAGTTCCCAGGAAGAACATTTGGAGATAGATGTACATTAAAACATACACAGTTCTGTAAGACTCCAAAATGTCCTAAACATTCATCTATGAGAGTAGAAACTCCAAATCACCTGAGTCATAATGTGCACAAAAAGGATATTTGCAATCATAAAGAAGGATCAATTTACAATGTTCCATTTCCTGTCATTTGAAACAATGTGGTGGATGGCATTTTTATTACATTAGGTTACATAGCAAACTCTGTCAAGAGGAAACTTGGTCTTCATCTCTTTTTGCTATGAAAGCTTTCAAAAGAACGGTTTCTATGGTAACGGTGAACACATTTTCTACTTCAACAGACAACACAAAGAATGTGTCAACTTACTTTTCAGCCAAAGTCTCATGATTTTTTTTTGTTTTTTTTTTTGTTGCCTTTGTGATTATTTGGCACAAAATCTCAATTTCCATGGCTTAGGATTACACCACCACAGATTCTACAGAATGTCATTAAGCCTTACACAGCTTAAAAAGGACAAACTTTTTTTATGCAATTTTCTCACAAATAAATCCCACATTGAAGTTATAGAGGCAACACATAAAAGATTAATAATCTGGAACTGAGTTAGCTATGTAATTTATATTCTGCATTGGATCCATAGTTATCATAATGGGGAACACACATGCCCAAAAGGCCAGCTAGAGTTATGTCCCCTTTTTATGTTTAAAGAAAAGGACGTAACTAATACAACCCTAAATAGTCTACTCTTGGAACAAAATCATGGAGCCTGTAATATCCCTTCTGTATGTTATCCCTTGTGCTGGCACAGGCTCAGTGATCGAAATACAGACTGCTATTATGACTGCCATATTTGTTACATTTTTTATCTTCTGTTATCCCATAGTGAACAATTATGGAACAATTTATTATTAAGATTGTTAAGCAACAAGAAAAATGCAATCCTCTACCACTGGACTAACCTGAAGACGATTGATTAGTAATTGCATACTGCCTCTCGCAACTTCACACTTCCTTCCATTAGTGAATAACTAACAACTAAAGTATAAATGCCAACACCTTTACGGCAAAACATGCAGTACACTGAAGTTTAATCATATGACAGTCTAGGACACAGGCAGTGTTTTTAAACAGGTATGTGTATTTGTGCTGCATAAATGAAACAATAAAAGCAAAACAATTTGACCTACTGAGGACAAAATAATGTCCTGTTGTCTGAAATGGAACTCACATAAAAGATAAAGTTTTATCAACTTTTCTACAGGAATGGTACAAAAGGCAGGTAAAGTTACTCACTCTGAACTGTACCAAGAATTCTCGACAAAGTTCTTCATTCTCCTGGACCTCAGGCTTGCTTGTCTCCTCAATCAACCTCCCAATGCTACTCTCCACACCGTCCAGCCAGGATAAAAACTCTGCCATTTTTGTGTTAAACTCCTCCCAGGGAATGGCACTGGATCTCAGAGTTTTCTCTGCCTCAGTCAACCTGTTATAACGAAGCAGATAGAGTGTTTATTTATTTGATTGCTGTTTTATCACCTACTCAAGAATATGCACACTAACTACTCAATCAGAGATTCCCCAGGAAGATAGAGACATACATAATTTTTCTTTTATACCGAGTTTCAAGTTGATTTCAACAATGTCTTGCTTCACATCAAGGTTTCTCTTCATAAGTTAGCCTCCTCAGAAGCACTGGTTGGATAGTGGAGACTGAGGGGTAAATTTGGCGGATAGGTGTGACTGAGATTGGGTGTGAGTAAGTCTGGACCTGACTGAGGGTGGTGTTACTTAAGCTGGGGACACACTAGGCAGAATTTTTCATTTGAAGGGCCGTTGACAAAATACGTTGGCAATATTCATAGCATAATTGTAGACACATAAGGTTGATTTTTCCATTGATGGTGGCCGGCACGTTATGTCATGTGATTTAGTAAATAATAATGTCACAGGTGAAAACAATTGCATGTTGTTTGATTGGTGAGCTCAGCCATCTCGATCGCCAAAGTACACTGGAGCAGAGATACACTGCCCAGATAAACTGATATCGCTGACATATTTATTCACTAATATCTGACCTGTTTGATTCAAATGAATATACCATCTCCAGCACAGACACACTAGGTCGATTTTTTTTTCGAAATTCACGAAATATGCATGTACAAGTGAAAAAATCTGTCTAGCGGGTCTCCTGCTTAAGGGTGGCTGTGATTAAGGGAGTGTGTGACCAAGGGAGTGTGTGACCAAGAGTGACGGTGTAACAGAGAGTCTAGGACAGGGTGTCTCTGTGACGTGGATGTGTCTGTAGCAGGATGGGTGTGGAGTTCGTGTCTGTAGCAGGATGGGTGTGGAGTTCGTGTCTGTAGCAGGATGGGTGTGGAGTTCGTGTCTGTAGCAGGATGGGTGTGGAGTCAGTGTCTGTAGCAGGATGGGTGTGGAGTCAGTGTCTGTAGCAGGATGGGTGTGGAGTCAGTGTCTGTAGCAGGATGGGTGTGGAGTTCGTGTCTGTAGCAGGATGGGTGTGGAGTTCGTGTCTGTAGCAGGATGGGTGTGGAGTCAGTGTCTGTAGCAGGATGGGTGTGGAGTTCGTGTCTGTGACAGAGTGTGATTAAGGGTCTAACAAAGAATGGATATGACATACCTGCCCAGGAACTGTGTCCACCTTGTTAGGACCTCGTCAAGTCGCACCTGTATGTTCTTGGTGTTATCATCCTTGTACTCCTCTATCAGTTTCCCTGCCATCTCCTTTACGTTTGCTACAGCTGGTTTCCTTTGATTCACCTCATTATGTAGAGACTGTCAAGTGCAATTAAAGGGTATGTAAAATATGCTAAATCGTGACATCAACACCCCACGATGGACTTGTGAAATGAAAACTGTTTCACTTTCCAATTGTCATGACACAAAGAAGGGTGAAAATCTCATTCTTTTTTTTTTCATGTTACCTGAGAAAGAAAGTGAAAATCTAATATTTTACAAGTGAAAAAGACCAAAAAGACTAAGATCATATAGGGACCACAAATAAATTATTTACAGTAAATCTACTGTCCCCATATACCTAAGTACATGTGATTGTAAGAGAGACTCCTCTAAACATATAATGGCATGAGAAATCTGGTGTAGCTCGCTTGTCAAATTCTCAGTAGACACTTTTCCCATGGCAACATAATACATAACCTTACTTGCTAACGGCCAGCTAATAAACTAGGATCTCTGTCTTCATCCAGCCTGGCTAACATCTTTTTTAACACAGAGAATATCAGATTACCCACAATGGTTATATCATGGCTCGCAGATCCTCACACTTCAAAAGTTGCTAAAATCTTAACCCCATGTCACAACCCAAGTTTTCCATAGCTGCTAGATGCAATTTTGATACTAAAAAAAATATACATCCCCAAAAAATAAATATACAAAATACAAATCTAGTAAGTGTCAACTTCTTTTCATTTTTTTTTTTTTTTTCGTAAAATTACACTGTCATGATGCACTTTCTGCGATATTTAAAGACGGCCAGGAAGTGTATGTTTTTTATTTCCTGAACTGTCATGGGGAAGGTTTAAAAGTTCACAAAAAGTGTCAGGCTATCTCACAAAGCTCCAAAGCAATCAATAATTCATTTTCTTATGAAGCAATGGTAATATGGCTTGCTGTACTTTAATCAACAATAAAACATAGAAGAGAATTGAGAAATGCCATAAAACCAACAAATTATTATTCCCCCATTACCACAATCTTCCCTATTCAGTACGTAATTATGTGATACAGTCTGAAAGGTGAGCTAATGATGGGGGAAACCGCAAGAGATGATTCACTTCTTACATAACACTTTGTGACAGTCTTCGTCATCATGCAAACACTTGCACAGAAACTCGAATTTAGTCTTAAAAACTTGTTTCATTACCCATATTGCAGATTGGAGCTATAGTTTTTTTTTTGTTTTCTTAACTAACATCCAGAAAGAGTGACTCAGGTTTTCTGTTTACCAAAAAAAAAACATGGCCCACAAATTATTTAGAAGAAATTTTCACCTTATTTGCCCTAACACTAAACCACACGTTTACTGATTTACAGTTTCAAACATCAAGGGTTCACATTGCACTGCTAAATGAATATTAGAGGAATACATACATGTAGTACTCTACCCAAGGAAAGTATCCCGTTTAGATTGAATTCATCAATGAAATCAACTTCTCTGGCACAGCTTATGCTTGCCTTTACACAAACATGTATGTACACGTATAATGCAGAGTGGTTATGAATTTTCCTCTACAGGACAGCATATTCAGTAACCCATGGACAAATATAAGATCAAGTCTGAATAACCATAATGCCCTGATTTGTGGCAGAATACAATGCATACAAACATGTCCACCTCACAATAGTTTGATCTCCATGTATTATGTAACCACAAGGATTAGATAATCAAAGTTTCTGTTTAGTAATGCCATCCTCAGATGACATATTATTTGAAAAGAACACGCATTTCACGAAATATACTACTATATAATCGTGACATCCTAGTCTTTTATCACTAAACCATACTCAGATCAGATCGTTAACTACCTCAGTATATACCTGTATGATATTTACCTGTCCACATGCAGTACATATCCACAGTATGTAGGTGATCCAGTACATGTACCTGTCTATTGAAGGCAGCTCATACCTACACATTCTTATCTCACTTTACAAGCTCTGGGAAACTGATCTTTCACAGTTACAACACAGACAAAAAAAAAACAGCTAATGTTTGTTTTTACCCTGACATGATATTACCTGAGTTTTGGGCCAGGTGTGAAAACACCCTACCCAGGCCCCCATGGTAGAATACAGGTAACTACTTCCCCTCCACAAACTCACCTTAGGTATGATCATTACTAAGCTTAGTAACAAGAAAACACCCGATTAAAGTTTATTATTTCATGACATTGAATCTTGATTCACTTGGCCTCCTTGATAACTTCACCAGTCAGTTAAAAATGTTCACAGTGATTAAATTAACTTAGATTACGCTTATATCTTACCATTGGGTTGTGAATAATATATCACCAAGAACAATTTACACTGAAAGATCAAAGGACTACAATACCACGTGATCTCAACAAGGCTTGAGCTGACCTCTTATCAAGAGCAAGAGATCTACTATTTTAAAGCAATCATTTTTTTTTTAATACATTTTTTTTTCTTTCTTAATTTATTTATTTATTTTTTTTCAATATGGCCTTTTTGGGTACCTACAGGTATATTCTGGGTATTCAGCTAGAATCCTACTTGAATCAAGGCAAGTGACCTATTTCACTGTATAAAAATCAAGACAATACAGATTGGCTGCAGATAGTCATCTGACAGCTCACCTAGCTTCATGTATTAATACGCAAATTAACAACAAGGCCATGCTCAGCTAAGGTGTAATGAAGGGGGTAATAATTACACAGAATGTAGAAATTCAATTTGCAGAACATTGCATTTCAGTTCACTTATTTCACAGCTGGAAAATTTATGACCAATAAGCATGTGTGTTGTTGATACTAAAACTCTACAGTCATCTTCAATAGTCCAGTCAAGTCTCTACCTTACAAATCTTTTGCACCTGACAATGATATCACTCATGAAATATTAGTCCTCAAGGCCATATAAATATTTAATCCAGGTTTTACATTACCCCGCAGCATCAGAGTTTAGGTGCTGTGATCAGGGACCAGAACAACAACTACCGCAATGGCAAAGATACCTATAAATCTGTACACATGCAACCGCAGAGCTTTGACCATTTTTAAATCATTCTCAATACCACGTTACATTAATGGGTGGTCTGGCAATGTTTCCTGGCATCTATCTCATAACCTTCAACAGAAAAAGACTATACACTGGACTTATAAAATATGAACAAGAGATGTCCAGATACATGTGTGTCTATTTTCAGACTGCTGTGTTCATATGTATACAGAAATGCAAACCTATCTATCTGCAGGGTAACCCATTCTTTATAATTAATTAATTAATGCAATTCACCCAAAGCCTGACATCAAACAGTAAACTTCTCATTATGCGAGAGAAAAAAAACCAATTTTGCCTCAGGGATAATACTAGTACATGTACTGGAACATGCATAATTACATGAATCTATGCTTCTCACATTCAAAACCTTTTACAACTATTATAGAATTTTACGCACTGTTTTGAAAACTTTTTAGTTTATCACCATAAAACAAGCCTTCTGGAGGTGTTGTTTTTGTCATCCATATCCATTACTAGTTTGAGTAATGAGAATAATGGCTACGCTGCAACTTGGCAGTTTTTCTGTCCAGAAGTAGTCTTACATGTATTTGTATCGTATACATCTATAACATCCATGTCCAAAACACAAGATAAATACAAACTAAAACTTGTAACTTGTTTAGGGCATAGCCAAGCACTGATTATCAAATCAGCCCGAACTATTTTGAAAAAAAAACCCAAAAAGTTCAGAAAGTCCACAACAAAACAAACTCAGCTCCAGTTTTGTCCAAAGTTTCTACTCACAATGATAAGCCATTTTGCAAAACAGCCTGGACTGTCATGGACTAAAGGGACTGATAACTAACCTGGATATAATTTACATTTGGTAATTATGATATGCTTAATTCTGAATACATCAAGAAATACTTCTCTAAATAATTAATTTTTTTTTAATTTTTAACACAGACTTCATCCAAACATACCTTGTATACACTGCAACAATCAACAGAAAAGTGATACGAGTAATGGTCATATCCTGATAACTGTGCTAGACCGAGTCATTCTCCTTCAACAAAAAGCCCAGACTGACCTTGTAGTCTCGTAGCTGTCTCTGTGTGTCTTCAGGAGAGTTTGGTGTTGCTGATTTGGCCTTCAGTTCGTCCTCCATCTGGGAGATCCAGCGATCAAGGTCGCTGAGCATGTCGTCAAATTGACGACACTCCAGCAGCATGTCGTCCAGCTGAGTCTTCCTGGAGCTAACCTGGGCAAAGGCCTTGTCCCAGTACTTTTTCAGTTCATGAGCTACAACAACAACAGCGAAGAGGATCCAATGACAACATAAGTTGGTCACGAAGCTTTTAGATCACTGGTAACAAGAGTTCTTCCTAACACAGACTGAGCCTTAGATGTAATAGGAGAATTGAATATCATCAATGCAAAGCTCACGATGTTATCAATCATTTTAAAAAAAAAATAAAAACACAATAGCATCTGGCAGAGGTCAAGAGACTCTGAGTCCCGGAAAACACATAAGAATCTGTCTGTGACATAACATCAGGTGAGCTGAGTTAAGTTGAGGATGGAAAGGCCCTGGGGAAGGAAGCTTAGAGAAAAAATCAGTAAAGACAGAATGATGATCAACATGAGATGCACATGTAATTAAGTCTGGTGTAGAGATTCTGTGGCAACTTGATACGAATACAAGCCATGACCAGCGCTTCCTGCTCGTAAATATGTCTTAATGCTTGACAGTTCTGCGTCACAACAACATAGTTCACCTGGATTCCTGTAACCAGACCAGATATTTGATCTGATGACATAGTTGTAATGGCCGAGAACAAAAACAATGACATGTCCATTAAGCAATGACAGATGAGAGATGTGACAGGATAAACAGAATACGTGTACATGAAGATATAATCAATAGAACCATGTATTTTCTGTCAGCTTTAGAAAGATATCAGCCTTGTTGCAAACAAGCATGACAATGACGAGTCTGATTTTTTCCATTTTTCTCTACAATTACAGCAAGTGAAGCAAATATATACTTTAGTTTCATTTCATATGCATGTAAACTGCATCTGTTCATTTGCATGTGTCAAAGGTGGTTCAATTGAAATGATAAATCAGATACATGTACATGCACACTGGTGAACATTTACCTCCATAATGCATGTCTAGAGAACAAGAGGTGATGAAAAAAAATAATGCAAAGAGCACCTTGTTTTTCATGTAGGTTGTCTTGTCATTTTCATGAGATCAATCAGTGCAAGCTAACATAACATTGGTTAGAAAGAAAAAGAATGACAAAATTCACAATGACACTTTAATGAATTATAAATATGACCAAACTAGAGTCTAACTTTGAATGATATAATTTTCTGACAAAGTTTCTGGTTAAAAAATCTGATGAAGAAATATTCAGGATGAAAATGGTTGAGAGAAACCCAGGTAATTCCCTAATTACAGGTCACAGAAAATCATAGCATGTCTTAAAACAATAATGTGTAATCCAGCCCAATACAGAGCAACCATAAACATCAACATGTATGGATGCTGCACAGACCCCACCTAGGCTATAAACCTATACAAACACAAAAACACCAACACAAACACTGTCAATTTTCCACATCATCACAATATCTTGCATTACTTTGAAACTACAAAGTAAGCAACTATTTTCTTATAGCATGCACACTCTGGTCCCTAACATGAGATCTCAGAACACGCTGTAAATTACGCAAAGCCAAATTGCTCCAAATAATTCTGAAGATTAAAAAGCAAAATTCAATTAGGTATGGGGAAAAAAACATGATTTTCTGGATATTAAAGTATCTTTTCGTCTGATAAGATATTGATTCAGGTTTTACCTTGCTGCTGTGGAGCAACTCTGGAGTTTAATTTCTCAGGGGCTGGTAAGGTATCAGCTGTTGTCAGCAAGTCGTCCAAATGGCTCTTCCGTCTGGCCATGTCATGGAGAATATTCTGTAGAGAAATTGATCAGGTTACTTCCTAAGTGCAACGATAAAAAAAACCTATATATACTCACAAAACAGACTGCAACACTGACTACAATAAGCATTCAAAGAATCCACACTCAAATAATATTACAGTCTTGGTTTAAGAACAGAGAAAAATAGCACTCACGCTGCAGATCCTAACACAAAGAGCATGTGCAATTTCAGATAGTCCTCAAGCAAAACAGGTACTAATTTCAGTCTCAACAGTGCCCTGTACCTGCATTTATGCAATAACCACAACCCAGTCGCTCCCGCCACTAGGTATTGTTGCAAGTTACCACAACTGAAACTGCATGGTACTGTATACCAGAGATGGACAATACTTGTACCTCAGACATCATGGGAGTCAGTTCACCACGTAATAACTCCCGCATGATTTCATCCATGCTCTAACAATGACAAGAGTACCTGGATGCTGTTTGGTCAGGCAGCACCTGAAGTGCCTCAGAACACTTACAAGTCCTCAGGGGGAAAAAGACTCAGAATTACATCTCATTCCTCATCGATGACCGAAAGACCTACTCTCTTAATACGGACTCCAATTCCCAGTGAAATATTCAATCACAATTTTGTTATCGCAACAGCATTACCTTGTAGCCATAAACCTGATGCTGCTCAACCAGCACCAAGCAATCCAATAAAACAGGATTCCTTCCGTGGACATCAAATACAGCTGATTTACTACACAACAATGAAAGGACGTGAAGCATATTGATCGAACATGGCCCTGATCTATTCAGATTACTCTACCATAAATTCCAGGTGGCTTGTTAACAGTCAAGAGTTGCACTGCATAAACCGGTCCCAATTACTACACGTGTACAGCAAGACCCAAACCTTTCACCAGAACGCTGACTTCGTATCATTTTTATTTTTTAACTCCATTTCCAGGAAATGTGAGAAAGGTCCTTAAATATACCCCCCCCCCCCCAAAAGTTGGTTGTTGTACTTTCAATGGAATCGAGTGTTCAAGGTTTTTACCGTTAAGATTCCCCAGAATGTGTAAACTGTCAGGTGATAGTTACATGCACAACCTTCAACCAGATATCCACTCAAGGCCTGCAGAGGTCCTATAATCTGAATCTACACAATACATGTAGGTCAGGCGTGTTAACCAATGGTTACTCAAGATATCAAAGAAGTTTCTTCCACCCATGAAACAGACAGATTCCATTTCAGTGAAAACTGAAATCACTTTGGTATGGTTACATATAGATCCATATTAGCTCTTGCATCTATTCTTTAGCCGATATAATTTCCTAATGTTAACATGTAAGTTAACATATTTGATGTGAACATCTGACACTATCCCTGCCCACAGAAGCAGCAATCTGTTGCGTTGTGTTCTTCTTGTACAGAACATACGTAGGTCTATGTATTTCTTAGCTTGTCTCAACAATTGGCCAATAAATTTTCAAATACCAAAAACGTGCCTGTGCACTGCCAATAAGGAAAAATATCACATCAAACCGCACAGCACTCAAACCAGAATTATGATCCAATACACCATTCGCCTCAAGTCAAATTAAAGCACTGTAAGAGTTCAAAGAAGAAGAAAAAAAGAACAAGGAGAGTAATTTCTTCCTCTTTGCCCTCCATGGACTTCACGCTGTATTAATCCCCAGCTGCCCTGTGCAATGTAACATAGTGATGAGATATTAACCAGATTCAGACATCTGAGAGTAAAATTCTGCAATTTCCATCCAGGAATATGTCCCCACAAACTCTTTGTGTAACCCTGCAAGTCTGACTATAGTGTCACACTCTAAATATTTATTTGATACAGGTTGTTGTTTAATGTCTTTTCACTTGTATGCCAGCTTTTAGGAATGAGGGAACCAACCTTTGCCAATCTTTGACAAGTTATTTGATGGGGGACGTGGTCTCCCATGAACTTCATGGAAGAACACACGAGACAGCGTTTAGTGCTCACATTCACTTCTGTACTTAATCTCTTCTTCATATCAACCAAATAATTTCTGGACTCTTAATTAAGTTATAGACCTAAAACACCACCATCAGTTCTCAAACCCAAACTGACCAGAATGCTAATCCATTCTGATATGGAAAGAGTTACTGAGTAGTATCATCACCACTCTCCTGTCCAGTCCAAAAACTGATGCAACAAATCGTCTAATGATTGTACGATGAAAGATGTCGGTGAATGCATACAGTGGGCCCATACCTGCTGAAAGTTTAGGAATGGAGCTGAGCTTCTACTGCAAAGTGATCATGCATTACCTTCTTAAAAAAGCTTTATATCTGAAGTATGCCGCAATCCAAGAAGCACATGATGACAAACCATGTGAAGTATTATGATATTTCATCCACCACTGCAATTTTATATAACTTACAGGTTTTCACCAAATTGCACTCCTTCATCTACATGTATAAGGTCCAATGTGCGGGTCCTGTAAAACTTAGCAATCTAACTATTCAGAATTCTGAACGCCAAGGGACAGATCCTTTGCACATACTATCAATGTGAATGGGGTCATTCTGTTACTTTGTAATGTTAATAAACATTTCAGAACGCAATGTACTTTTTTTTGTGTCCTGATTTATTTATCAGATAAAGTTATTATCTATGTTAATATTTAATCCATGATAATTTGTCAAATTCTCTGACAAATGTTTATGCATTTCTGGCTCATACAGCCATAACAAACACAGGAATTCATGGCAAAACAAAATATTATTATGAAATTAAACTGTCAGTTAAAAGTCTTATTTATTTATATTTGAAATGTTGTGTTTTACAAGACTAGCATCATATATGTGCTTAGAAATTTTTGTGGGAATATTCCGAATAGCCCTACAGTTGGTGCCTATCAGATAGGTTCAATCTATACCATAAGTCCATAAGTTATTTTATGTTTTCAATCTGACAATACGACTTGTGACGTCTCAAGCTGTCATTGCCAAACACCATGGCAGATGTTTGCTCAAGAAGTGGTGAAGGTCGCATTTAATGACCAAAGGAAAAAGCCAAAAACACATACGCGTTCATCCTAGTTTTAATAATCATTACATGGTATGTTCTTTTAGTACTCTAAATACTGCATCAGAGGCAATTTAAAATCTTTTAAATTTAAATTCTTCCTCTATACACGCGCTGCCCTGGTGATCCAGAGCTTAAAAGCAAAGCACTGAGTGCCATATTCCGTATGACCCTCTGCATACAATGGAACAGTTTGATAATATAGGGGTGGGGTTAGGCAGACATGATCACCTGTACCTCAAGCTTTGAGCAGTCACCATTAATTTCTACCACAGAGTCCTGTACGTCCTCTAAGCCCGTGGGCCCTACATTAAGCGTGGGGTTTGGCTGTATCTCAGAGCTCGATTCGTTCAAGGCAGCCTGTGAAAAACATGCAGCTCAACAACATAAAACCATGCAAACAACACAGTACACCAAAATGTATGAACATAGGAAACCATATGATCTAACAGAAATGGCTCATCATGTCATTCATACAATTTCAGTTTTTTGTGATAACCAGAAATTTATATCATATTATATCATTTGCAAACATATTAAATTTAGGCAATTTTACAAATCTAAAGTTTTCTTTCTGTTTGCATGCAAAAGATTCACAGACGCTGTCTGAATGTCTGTTTTTTAAAATATACAATACGTACTTGTCTTTGACAGAAACTTATTTTTATAATAGACTGATATTTCAACCACTTAATTAAAATTCACATGTACAAAATGTTATCAAGCTCAATATCAAAATGATCAGCATGCAACACCAGTTAAATTTCTACCTGAAAGCTACAAAACTTTTATATGATGTCAAGCAAGTCATGAAAAAGAATAGCCAAGTCTGCACACTCCGCAGGCACATGCACAGGGGATCAAGTTTAGAGCTCAAGCAAGCAAGCCCAGACAAAGAAATCAAATAAAAAGCCATTTTAAACTGAAAGAAATTTTACAATGTGTAAAATGTGACTATATTTATAGGATCATCAGCTCAAAGCCAAACAGTTCAGAATTGTTTGAACATTTTCTTTTTGTAAGGGTAAGGTTTACCACATTTTTGCTTTCCTTTACTCTTCATAATTAAATGAATTTGTTTTTTTTTTCATAATTTACAGAAATATGTATTCAGGCATACACGTATCAGCCCTGAGAGTGAGTTTGGTTAATTTATCATCATAAAAGATAGACGAGGTTTGTCTGTTATGTGCATCATTTAATGAATTGCAAGGCAGAATGAAAAAACAATTTACATTATGACATTTTGGGACATTTTTATAAATATTTAAGGGCTTTCATCAAGGACTGTCAAATTCTTGAATCAGCAGATGGATAAGGTCAGTGAAGCAATCAATAGCCAGAATGTATCAAGATTACATGGATTTACAGTAATGGATTGTGCCATAAAGCTGGGGATGTGCATGGAATATTTTATTGCATGTTTGATCCTGGCTAACCAGGTAAATCAAGTGCTGTGGGAATTCTATGTGGGTAGAGTGGATTTCTTTGAGGGAAAGCAATGGTGCTTCATCATGAAACGGGATCAAGCCAATGTGACATCTTAAAGAGGACTGGAGGACTCATGGGGACATGGAGATATTTGTTTGCAAAAATGAAAACTTTCTCTCCCCACTCTTATCGCAAGACTACCCCAAAAAGGCAATCATGAAATTCTATATCCAGCCTGACAGGTCAATTAAGTTTCCCTTCCAATTTTTTTTTTTCTCTACATATCACATTTTGGATGCAAAGGTAAAACACTGTTAAATCAGCTCAACCAAATGCTGAACCATTCCTGACAGCAAAATGTGGATATGCATGTGTAGATACAGATCAGGTTTCCACTTCAAGAAAAGCTGTTGCTAAAGGGACACAGAACGAACATTCATTGGCTGACAGTTGAGATAGGGTTTCCTGGGTTAAATCTTGAAGCCTTGGTCATGCTCAAATAAATGTGCCCTACCTATAATTCAGCTGAGCCAAAGTATAGCCTGGACTTGCCTATCTCTCAGGCCAGCCAGTCAGAATTGATCCTGTATTCCTTAAGGTAATGCTTATGCAGCTGAATGTAGTGAGATTAACACCTAGACTCTTGAATAGGGACACTGGGTCAAATCCCTGCCCTGATGGTTTGCCTCTGGCTTTAGATCGGGGACAAGCTGGCCGTTTTCACAAGGAATGATCTACTTTGTTTTCTACACATTTAACTCACAAAAGTTATCATAAAATCATATATGGGATATATGTACAACGTATAATAAATTAAAGCCCAATCACATTGATAAATACCCTAAATAACCTAAAAATTTGTCCACAACAGTGAATTTTTTAGAGGAAAATATCATAAAATATTATATTTGGAACTGAAACTTACATTTTTCCAGTCAGATATCATCCTACCATCCAAACAAACATCAAAAACATCTTTTTAACATCCAAAGAACTCTAATAATCAGAAAAACTGAGCAATCAAGTTAGTCAAGGTTGAAACTTTAGGTCGTTAAGGGTATATCAGTAAAATTTCTTGGAATGGTGTCATGTGGCTATAGATATATGTATGAAACATAAATACTTTCAGATGTTCCCTGTGTTATTTCACTACTACTAAGTTATATTTTTTTTCTTAACTACTTCTCAAAGCCCTAAAAGTGTTAATGGAGTCACAGAAATGCACTTGCTTTCAATACTTTTAATCTCACCTAGGTTATTTTTAGCATGGATACATACATTTTCAGCCAAGCTATTACATAAACTATGTGCACACCTTTCAAACTTATAAATGTTACTCCTCAGGACTACCATAACTGCTCCACCTTTTTGCATAGAAAGACAATGTTAACTTTCACATATAAATAGAGAACCCATCACAGAGAATGACAGAGTTACTATCCATGAACAAAACTTTCCGTCCCAACTGATCAGGCCCAATCGACCACATCTATCATGAACATCGTAGTGCTGTGTATCACAAGCAAGGTAGGGTCTGATCTATTGGGACAGGAAATTGTGTTCACGGATGTAACTATCATTAAAACTACGCTGGCTGTACTGGCCATTTAAAGGCTTCACAAACGGTATAATTTAGCAGTTCATACAAAATAATGTCCTCCAAAATATGCTTAAGGAAACCAAATGTTAACATGCAAAAAGGTTGGAGTATTATAGTATTATCTACACAGTGTCTCAGCCCAAGAACAAAGCCATAAAAATAAGACCATGACCACTTACAGAAGTAAATATGTATATGTTGTCAGCTAACTGTTGTTTGCAAATGCTAATGTACTGCTTTTAATACAACTATAAACTTATATGAAACTTATTAACAGCTAAGCAGAGCGTATCATTATTTTAACTAAATTTCTTGTAATTTACACAACTATACGCCTTCACTAACATCCATAAAACTTTTTCCAATCCCATTTCATGGACAATTCATTCACAAAGCTCATTAACTAGGTGTAGGCTTTATTAGAACAAACCCCGTAGTGGATCATCTGACCAGGTGTGTGTCACAGTCATCATGTCAGTTCACAAGGACCTTGACTCTTCATGGCCGTTACAAATTCAGTACAAAGTGCTTCTCATATACATCTCCTTAAACATGTCCAGTTATGTTCAACATTCAGTTACATGTACTTCTCTATCCATTTGATGACCCATTCATTATATCTGCCGGTCCAGGAGTTTTTTTGTCTTTTTCTCAGAGCTTCTTCAGCCAAGATTTATAAATGGAAAGTATCTTTCTTGTTAAACGAGAAGAAAATTTAAATATCAAGCAAATACCATTGAAAAGAGTATGTATTTCCTTGCAGGTGCATGCCATAAAAACATTTTATGTACCTCAAGTTGATGAATTATAAATAAAGTCAGCGCCAAAATCTGCTGTGGGCGACTCCATTTTGCATAAGAACTAGTCCTGAATTCTTCTATGTTAGCAGAAGAACTGCCGTCAGAAACCGCAGAAGTGCAGTTCATACATTTTCGGTAGAACTCTTCTTCTCAGAAGGTAGCACGATCGGGAAACCGAAATGTTGGACGTAGGTTCCGAGTTAACACAAACAAACCGGCAGTTTTAACGATTCTCAGTGGCTGAGAGGCAACACGCCCCCAGCATAAATTCCGGGGTGTTCAAGATGGAGGACGCAATGAGCTCAGCGCCTTATGCCATCTTTGCCATTTTCAGACTTCACGTGTAAGGCGAGAAAAAATCAAAAAATTATGCAGCAGGCACCATCAGACAGAAAAAATGGGCTCTTTTCAGCCTATAGTGTCATGTTTTTAAGTTTTCTTCTCCTTTAAATTTATGAATGTGATTATTAAATGGCATATTAAAGTCTATACAGTCTACCACATGTAAATCAATGGACAAACCGCAAGACCAATCTATAATGTAACCACCGAAATATGAACCATACACACACAAACAAGAAACATGAACCATACACACAGAGGAAATATGAACCACACACAGAGAAAATATGAACCACACACACACAGAGGAAATGTGAGCCACACACACACACACAGGAAATATGAACCACAACCACACACACACACACACACACACACAGAGGAAATATGAACCACACAAACATACATAGAAAATATGAACCTCACACACACACACACAGAGGAAATATGAACCACACACTCACACAGAGTAAATATTTGGTTACAGACGTCCCTATTTAAGTGCACATGCCTTTTTACCAGTTAACAGAAATCCATGAACACACTTGAAACTTTTCGTACAACAAGCATTAATTAATGGCTGACATCACTGACAGGTTCATCCCAGTGACTCAAGAAGGTTAGTGTTTCAGATTGGCCTATTATATTCAATACGCTTGCATGTCATCATCAAACTAATCATTAATGTCAACATGCTCCCTAAACCCAGCTTAATACTCTTGCAATCAGGAGCCAAAACATGTACATCAAAGTACTGAATATTTTGACCTTGAATATTAAGTGTCTTCCATTTCTGTACTTCCACCATAAACCCAAAATGAAAAAAAAGGTTATATTTTAAACAAAAATACCTTTGTGTGAATGACTGCAAGATAATCAGTATGACCTGGGATACAATATGAGATACATCAAATGTATCCCAGATATGACTCTGATGAGCTTGAAGCAATGACCAATCATATCCATGCAATCCAAATGACCCACAATTCCCTAGGAGCATACATAGCACCAGCCAATGAAATGAAGGGTAACAAAAGGTAAGCATCCACTCAAATAGTGATAAACTACAGCCCCCTTAAAGCAGAAGCCATGAGTGCAGGGGATAAGGCATTGGATAATTGTTAAACTACCAATAAGCAATGAATCAATGCATTTTAGATACTAACTTTCCATTCTACCTATTGTTACCCTATAAAGCTAATTTGAATGAAACTTACCTGTGAACACATTAAGCATATATCACATTTGTTCAAAGAATTATTACTGCTGGTGATTACTATATAAAGGTATCAGTTTATTGTTGCTAGAGTTGAGCAGTCAAATAGGATCACTAATAGAAAGGTTCAAAAAAGAACAAAAGTCTGCCACACAAACATTTTGATCTGCAGGTAGATCTGCCCAATTCAATGCATTTTTGACCTCAAAAACATCTGTGACTTTTGACATGCAAATCGACACTAAAACCACATTCTTATCCCACCACTTCAAGTAACAAGTAAAAAAAGTTTATGTGGTTGAAAAACTTGCATAAAATGCAATTTATTCATTGTGTCTTCCAAGCCGTCACACACATGGGAACTGACACAGTGTTAAAATATCAGACTGGTGTCATAAGGTCAACAGATCCATCAATCTTAAAAAATGGAATTACTACACTTCATGTCAAAGGTCACATAGGTTTGGAACTACTTTTATTCAATGTACAAGAGTATATGAGATGGAGCGTTCTCATTCTTACTTAAATAACTTTTTTCCTTTGAATTTTCAATGCGAAAAACATCCTTGCCCTAACGCTGAATGAAAGTCTTTTGTTCTTCTCTGACAAATGCTGGTCGAAACTTGCAAAGATAAGTTTCACAGTGTACTTAAGTTCTCAATGCCAAAAAAAAAAAAATGGAAAGAAGCAATCCACTTCACCTGATCATTTTCTGGCTGAAAAAGTAAAAGACTTACCTTCTGTTTAAGAATCAGCTCTTCAATTTCTTCCAAGTCACCAACGGTTACAACCTTGGACTGTAACATATCCTCTAACACCTGTAACCAGTCTTTCAGTTCAGTGACAGACTCATCAAACTTCTCCCAAGGAGAGCTAGGCTCGGCCTCAGCATGACTGGCTTTTACTGTAAAAAAATGAATGGAAAATATAAAATATTAGGTAATACTTCAATTTTTCTATGTAACTCGTTTGGAGACAGAAAGTCCCTCTAAACTATTACTTTGTTACATGTATATAATTGGTGTTGTACAAACACATAAAAATATTTTATTTAGATGGTGGTTGTCACTTTGGGGGGTTGGGGGGTTGGAGGGAATTTAAATTAATGCCACAAGAGTTGATGTAATGAAAACCCACCTTTCACCATTACTTCATCCACACTAGTATCTGGGGATCTCAGATTGGCTGCCAGCTCCTTTACTTTCAACCAATCAATGTTCAGCTTTTCAACTTTCAGCATAACATTTTCTGGAACGGGGACACCATCTTGTTGACAATCAATCAAAGTTCTCTGGTATCGTTCATTGATTCCCATGACGTGCTGTTGGCGAGCAGCCAAAGCATCATTCATCGTCTACAAATTCAAGAGAAATTCAAAAATATATACAAATACCTGAACAACAAACATATAAATGTAGTACAACATATCCATGAGTATACAAACCGAATGAAAGCTATACACATGTGACTGTAGACCGATCAGTAGAATGAAATAGTAAATCCTAATACCGAATTCTGTGTATGTGTATTTACAGTACAAATAAATTGATAGGTTTTACAATTACAAAGGCCTCTTCAAATGATATCACATGCTAGGTTCCTCTCTGGCCGTAAGTGGGGAGGTCTTTCAGCAACCTGCGGATGGTCGTGGGTTTCCACCAGGCTCTGCCCGGTTTCCTCCCGCCATCATGCTGGTAGCTGTCGTATAAATGAAATATTCTTGAGTACAGCCTAAAACACCAATCAAATAAATAAATAAATAAATAAATCAAATATCATATGCATTGCAGGTTCCCTGTAAACAACTTAACTATGTTGTATTCTATCTTTTTTCTCTTAGCCCCCTACATTTCAAAGAGTATGCTCACCGCTGGATCCACAATAACAGAATCTTGTTCCTCCTTGGATGTGGCCGATACAGCAGGGCCTGCCTGCGTCTCCAGCAGCTCAATGGTAGCTGTGATCCAGTTCTGTACCTCCACTAACTCCTCGTCAAAGCTCCGTAGTTTCTGTAGACGTTCCGCAAGTTCCTTTATTCTCTGAGGGATCTCTGTGACAACCTAAAGAACAGGACAGCATAAAGGGTAACACTACTGAGAATAACAGTCTACAATTTAACCACAAGGAAACATGCAAATATAAGATAATTAACAGGAGAAACTTTCAGAATCCATCATGAAAATCTATAATTCTGCTGAATTACTAGCTAGATACCACAAAAAGAAGATAAATTCAACAGAAACAATTCCTTTCTCTCTGTTTTTAAACAGTTATGGTTCCGTACAAACTGTTTCAAACAAAATGAGGTGAATTTTTAATTCTTTATGTTATATCCCTAAATATTGTAACTCATGTTGGACACCTAAGTCATGATGTGTATTTACGTATGTCATAAGGTTGCACTCAAGGGTGGAGTGAGATTCAACATCTAAACCAAGATCTGATCTGTCAGGGACCAATACACACTGTCAAGAAATATGCTTAAAGGATTAGTGTCCAGATTGGTTACCTATTTATAATTGGATACCCATGTATATATTGTAAAACTGAGTCCAAAAAATACTGGAAAAAAGTACAGTAATCTGAGTAATATGGCATTAAAATAACCACATAATGAGGCTGGGTTTATGCATTTTTCTGCCAACACTCGGTAGTCTCCGCCAAATGACGTCACTCAAGTCCAACCTTTATGGGCTCTGAGAGCTTCACCATTTAGTTTAGTGTTGAAAACTAACAAAAAGCATATCAAATTTCTCCATGAAATGGTTTGCAGTTCTGCATATGGTTGTAAAAACAGGTCATCATACAACCCTAGAGTTAGTTTTTTCAAGTTTCCCAACGAATTGGCCCTCAGGAAAGCGTGGATTCATGGTACAAGACGAAAGGGTTTTATACCCACCAAACACAGCTAAATCTATGCCGGACTATCAGGTGATGGGATAAGAAATCCTGGCAGGCAGCTACATTTTAACAGCATGGAGGAAAAATTAGGCTTTAAATATATGTATATAAACTCTGGTGATAGGGCTTGGTGGGTGTAAAACAAAGCGGAAGTTCATTCGTCAATTGGTTTGATCAATCTTCAGTATGCCTGTAAAGTGAAAGTAAAGTAGATACAACCATGTAATGGTTTCCAATGAATGTCACTTTGATACACACTATCCCATTGGCTGTGTATCTCCTCTGGTCCAATAAGTGAGCTTCTGACAAACTGTGTGTTGTGAACAGCTATGACAATGCTAGCATTTTCTGACCGGCTATGGAGGACAATAAAAACTGAAAATAATCCAAAACTAACTGTGCTGATTGACTACGTAAATCAAGAATTAATGACCGGGGTTAAAATAATGGTTGTTGATTACAATTAGTCATCAAAGGTGCGAAAATAAGTGACATCTCTTGATTCACTCATAGGCTCAGGGTAAGTGCGAAAGCAATCTTACAAAGCAACACTGCAGGAAACAGCAGAGGATTAAAGCGACCCTTCATAATACCTGTTTGACGCGCTCAAGTAATTGCAGCCATAATATAACTACGAAAATCTGAAGTCTGACCAGTGTCAATGTCATAAATTGGAACTACACCATCGTACACTATGGGTTCAAATTGATATGGTAGCATATCTGCTTCTGTGTAGCTAGAATTCATCTCCAAAATAACAACGTTCTGATACAAATTCTCAGGTTATATTAGACAGCTAGACTTGGGTTGGCCATCTATGACGTCACACGCTGAGCTTTACCGGGCAGCTGGCTGGAGATCGGCTGCTGGTAACACACTGTTAAACAGGTTATAATCTTTATACTAGTAGCTAAGACAACTAAATCTGGACACTAATCCTTTAAATCAAATGAGAGAGCAAGGTTCCTGTAAAGTTTTTGTCCTCACTTTTATTCCACCTGGCCATCAGGTTCTCTAAATCCCTCTGTAGATTCTCACCTTGTTCCACCTGGCGTTCAGGTTCTCTAAATCCCTCTATAGACTCTCACCTTGTTCCACCTGGCGTTCAGGTTCTCTAAATCCCTCTATAGACTCTCACCTTGTTCCACCTGGTGTTCAGGTTCTCTAAATCCCTCTGTAGATTCTCACCTTGTTCCACCTGGCGTTCAGGTCCTCTAAATCCCTCTGTATATTCTCACCTTGTTTCACCTTGCGTTCAGGTTCTCTAAATCCCTCTGTATATTCTCACCTTGTTCCACCTTGCGTTCAGGTTCTCTAAATCCCTCTGTATATTCTCACCTTGTTCCACCTGGCATTCAGGTTCTCTAAATCCCTCTGTAGATTCTCACCTTGTTCCACCTGGCGTTCAGGTTCTCTAAATCCCTCTGTATATTCTCACCTTGTTCCACCTGGCGTTCAGGTTCTCTAAATCCCTCTGTATATTCTCACCTTGTTCCACCTGGCGTTCAGGTTCTCTAAATCCCTCTATAGACTCTCACCTTGTTCCACCTGGCGTTCAGGTTCTCTAAATCCCTCTGTATATTCTCACATTGTTCTACCTGGCATTCAGGTTCTCTAAATCCCTCTGTATATTCTCACCTTGTTCCATCTTGCGTTCAGGTTCTCTAAATCCCTCTGTATATTCTCCTTGTCTTCTGAGCTCAGGCCGTCCCTCTGAATCATCTTCTCTCCACTCACAGTCACTGCTAGCAGAGACTGCTGACGTGATAGAATGTCCTCCTCACGGTCCTGTGTTAATACAGGAGAAAACACAAATACAAGATAGAACACAAATCCAGGATTCATGGCAAAATGCAAGTACAAAATAAATCCTAAAAACATGCTAAAATACATGATAAAAAGAGAAAAATACAAAGGGAAAGACAGACAAAAAATTCAATACTTAAAACATTCATTACATTAGTAAAGTTGTCTCCCCTTATCCAACACATACAGCCATTAGTCCTCCAATGACAACACAGAAGTAGAATAATATTACTTGTGTGATTCACAAAGCCATCATTCTTAAAATGGCTTTTACTCAGAACGAGACACACAAGGTTTACTGTAAATTCTAGTGCTTCCAAACACAGCTTACATTTTCTTTTTGACAAACTATGACCAGAAAAAGAAAAGCCTTGATCTTGACCAAGAACTGGATCAGAGTTGACATGTAAATCGAATGCCTGCCTTGACTTTTTCCAGCAGCTCCTCAATATGCTCCTCTTCTGCCCGCACATGTACAGTGCTGCTAAGAATGTTTTCTGTCTCATCTATCCAATAGAACAATTCATCCATGTCATCTGTGAACTCACTCGTTTTTACGCTCTCAGAGTCGAAACTGTTAGGAAAATAAGTTTGATACTTGTCAATGGATATGTGCAATATTTTTAAACACAATTTGTTATTGGACAATGTTTATCACCTGGTGCATGGAATGTTATGCATGAAAAAAGACAAAAACATAAAAAGAAATTGGTTTCTTTCACTTTTCTGAGAAAAAGATCCATTCCTTTATTTACTCATTTTTTTAACTGTTATTTTAGCCTAGTTCTCAAGAATATTTTACTGACAGAAGATAGTCTGGTCCATTAGTGGAGTAAATTAGGGATAGAAACAGAAGGAAAACTCTGTTCCTATCCTCACATCTGTTAAATCACACGAAATCTAATCCAGCAAGAGTATGTGCACACTCACATGCCATGGTTTTTTGGGGTTTTTTTCGGCCAAATCTGGCTCAGCAGAAGAGGACTAGTACGAAATTAAAACAGCAAATAGATTCCAACAATGGCTCTCACCTGTCTTGATGGCTTAGTATCATTGTAGTCAAGGCTTTCCATCTTTGATTGATTCTGTCGAGCCTTTCTCTGAAAAGTTCTGAATCAGGGGTAGACAACTGTCGTATGATTTCATTTCCTGCAGTATTCATACTATTGACAGTGCCCTGGTGGACTTTGATCCCGCTCTCTACATTCTGCCAACACAATAACAAAGTTAAAATCAAAATAAATTTATTTATATTCCTGGGCAAGCTCAAATATACTTTCAAGTATGGAGATATCATTTTAGCAGGTCTTAAGTCTCAAACCCCAGACATACCATAATCATAACTGGCCATTCAACTCTCCCAAGCACACAGTTCTAATTACAAAAAATTGTCTTCATGATTGATTCATAATATACAAACAGTTTGAATCTTGATCAATATACAATTTATACCCTTCAATCGACAGTTCGATCTACAGCTTAGCCCACTGAGGGTGCACTTCTACAGCAGTTTTCTATCATTACACTTACACGATGAACTTCTTTCTGTTTCTCTGCATCCTTGACATCTTTGATCCCTTCCAATTTCTCATCGGCCTCCTGGATCCAGGCTGTCACGTTGTTCAGATCACAGTGAAACTGTCTCCACTGTTCAACAGACTTACTCCAGCGGCTGTCAAACAATTACAATAATCATGAACTCAACATTTCCATGCAAGTCCAGTTGCAGCCAGTCCTATTGATTAGTGGACACATAAAACTTGTGCTTTGATAATGAACGCCATTAAGGTCCCATAAAATAATTTTCTTCATAGCCACTGTGCCTAATTTGATATTAGAGCGAGAACATAAAATTTGTATCATTCTTGTTACATATAAACATCATTTGGAGCTGAGTGTCATAAAGGGTGGTCTATGGACGTTTGTCCCTGATCATGAGCTCATCAAGGTATTATATTTATTTATTTATTTGACTGGTGTTTTACTCCGGACTCAAGAATATTTTACTTATATGACGGCGGCCAGCATTATGGTGGGAGGAAATTGTGCAGAGCTTGGAGAAACCCCACAATCATCTGAAGGTTGCTGACAAACCTTCCCACTTACGACCGGAGAAGAAGCCAACATGAGTTGGATTTGAACTCATAGAAACCACAATGGTAGGAGCCTCCTAAGTCGTTGCGCTGTGTCGCGCCAGCATGCTAACCCCCTCAGCCACGGAGGCCTCCCACAAGGTATTATAGATATGCGTAACACATGCAGCTTGAGTGGAGCTGAAACATACTTCACTTGACATTTAATACATAACTATATGTAAGTTACCCTTTCAGCCTCATTCTCAGAGTTCTGTTCATCATAGATAGAAACTTTTGAAAATCATCTGGAAGGTAGGCCTAATGCAGTAATTCGTCCTTTGGATAAAACAGAGAAAACTTCCACGTGACATTACATGAAGGACCTACTCATGTCTCTTCTTGTAGGACTCGTTGACGCTGGACCACTCCTCCTTCAGTTGTAACAGAAGGCCGCGTATGCGAGCAGCTTCATCAGAGGTACTCTGTCCTACAGCATCCTCCTGCTGACTCTCCAACTCATTTATCTTCGGCTGCAGGTTGTCAAGGCTGGATTTGATAGCCTGAAATAAGTATTGTTCAAATTTTAACACACTGACTACAGCTAAAAACCTAACTTTAGACTAAATTTAAACTCTTTTCCAAAGTTAGCTTAGAAATGTTCTTTTCATTCAATGCATCACAGATCAGTTCAACTCATTTGCATGTCAACCAGCTGACTAAAAAACCAAGTTCATGTACACTGGCTTATTTCAGAGCACCAGCCAGTTACAATCCTTCCAGACAGAAGATAACGCTGATACTAACGGATACTATCCCTGAAAATTTGAATCTCGAGGAAACCCCACTGAACAAAGGTGGTGATAAGAATGACAGTGCAAAATGTCATTGTCACATTCAGCTGTTAGGTCAATGTTGTTGTTGTTACTGTCACCTTGCATGGTGACCTTCACAAACTTGTTGATTATCAACTTTAGTAAATAACCTAATATTTCATCCATGACTGAGTTGCTCATTTTGCTGGATTCTGAGTGTTCCACTGACCTTAGAAAGGTGCTTTGAGGTTTGTCTGAAAAATGTAACTTTTGGCAACTTTACTTATATTATGACACTTAATTTCCCTCCAACAACGAACTTTTGGGGCTTTGTTATAGGTCATTTACACAAGCTATTAATTCTATACAGACAATTCAGATAAGAGCCGCCCTGTCCAACATGTTTTCAGACAAATGTAGAATGTGATAGAGTACAGCAGTTTATTGATAAGAACACCCATCTGTTTAGTTCTCCAGCCAGCTATCTGACTATTATGACATATCCACAGGCTAACTGGAACAAGTGCCTTGTAATGGTCCATCCTACTTCACCTGATTAATGTTGACACACCATGATGAGTCGTCAATAACCTGAGGTTAAAGTTTTGAAACAGCGCATGTATTTATACAAAATTATGATTTAGTGATCTTCATGGTATATATTAACGTCATTTACCCACGCCTTACAGAAGCCTTAAAGTCTTGAACTGATAAAAGGCCTTTTTATTGCCTGAAATTCAATTGAGTGGATGAACCAAAAGAACAGCTACATTCACTGAAGTGAGGTTGTAATACATTTACATCCCTTTCTTTATAAATGATCCAAATTTACATGGAATTTCTGGGCCAAAAACAACAGCTTATTTAGAGATTTATGCCACACATTTTGGTCTAATTGGCCAAAAAATGTAAATATTCGCACAAAATAAATCTGGGATTATTTAATGAAAGATTAAGATGAAAGAGGCATTCAAATTTTAACTCATGGGTGTTGAAACTAAGCATGGGCCCAATCTCAAACTTGAAACCATCAGGTCTGCAAATATTTCAATGGTTGCAAAGTGAGAATGTTTACCGAGTCAAAGAGTGAGTGAGTGAGTGAGTGCTTGGAATTTAAGTCATATGACAATGAATGAGTCCTTAGAGTGCAGGTAATGTGCCTCCTTGATGCAGGACGGATTTCCACCACTCTTATCTAGCGTTGTTTCACTGAGACAACTTACCAAAGGCCAGTAAGCCACCCCACTAGAGCCATTATACCGATACGGCAGTGGTTACACTGCCCTTAATGCTGAACACCAAGCAAGGAAGCTACAACTTCCTCTTTTAAGATCTTAGGTGTGACCCAACCCAATATTGACCCTGGATCTAACTATCCCCTCCCCTCCCCCCCCCCCCCCACCCGCAACTGCGCCATCAGTGCTGGTACAGAGTCAACGACAATTAAGTTAGAAGTGGGTTTCTCTCTGTCTTCTACTGCATGAGTATAATAAAGTTATAGGAGTTAACAAAATCCTGAATATTTGCTATATCCTATAAATTCTATCTTCTAAGTGATGCTATCATTGTTTAGTTGTGTTGCATGCCGGGAAACCGTAACAGTGTACCTATGCACCTATATACACTGGCAAACAAACATACATCCATGAACTTTTTGGGTGCAACTTTCTCATGTAATGGATGAAATGGGATAAAATGACATTTCCCTTGAGGCACATGGATTTATGTCTGTGTTCCCCAGACATGGAGATGCATGTTGTGGCTTCATTGTACACACACAAAACAGGCCTGGCAGTCGGAGTGACTGACAGAGACCATTTGTAGTACTACAGCCCTACGCTGGTGCGTGTAGCAACCACAGCTGAGCGGGAATTCTCCGCATAATCCAAGTGTTAATCGTGCAGTTGCCAGGGACAGAAGAAACAAGACAGCCAAAATAGATCTGGAGATTCTTCCAGGGTTAATAGATTGCAAGTGCCAAGATTTAGAGTTTAGCAAGTAGACCACAGTGGTAGAAGATTGGGATAGGGACTGAGCTGGCAGGGGTGTGGTCATCTCAAAACAATAGCAAAGGCAGAATCAATACCTGCGAAATTAGAATTTGTTTTAACACTTGCTATACTATAAACATGTGAATATTTCTATTACCACACACTAGCCTTCATTATTTTTTTAGAAGGCATGTATCAGTATATTTACCCAAAATCACTTTATATCCATGACTTCAACCAATCAAATTTCTCAT